>NW_022900913.1:8569122-8683416 GCF_012274545.1 Fukomys damarensis
ATATATGCAAATATGTATGTATATACACACAAAGAGAATGATAAAGCAAACTTGTTAAAATATTAAAATTTGAGGAATCTGAGAAATGAGTATATACAGGTTTTAGAATTTTTCTGTAACTGAAATTTCCAAATCAATATATTTGGGGGAAGGGAGCAGTGAACTATAGATTATCTATATTCTCTCCTCTGCTTAGTATAGATTCATTCCAAATACTTTAAGTACTTCCTTCACAGTGGACTATTTCCCAGAAAATCAAGTCTTTTTCAATGAAATGAGTAAATAAGCATGGTCTAAAATCTCATGTATGAGAAGATAAATCAATGAGTGACTTATAATGAAGGTTGTTTTGGTCACTGACCAATAGATGAAATCACTTCAAAGCTTTGCTAATGAGTCCACCTCAATGATTATTCTATTGCCTTCCAAAATGAATATTTCATTTTGAATCATTGGTTTCCTTAATGTTCTCCACCCACTCAAATGCTGCTCTCAGGGTTGTATACAATGCATTTTCTGAAATCAATTTACTTGTTAAAATAAAATCCTTGAAGATTAGATTTTATTATCTATAAAAAGCAAAATATTTCCTCTTGATTGTTTTGTGTGAAGGAAATGAATGAATCAGTGTATGGTAAGGCACTATGCCTGGCACAGTGGGCACCTAATAGATGATGAATGCTTTGAGGAATGATGGTGAAATGCCCTGGGAGTTCCGGTTTTCAGCCTTCTTGCAGTACCAAAGCACACTCATTATCTGATTGTGCATGTCTTGTTCAGTTAGGGAGACACAGAAGAGATAACCATTTTGCAGTAAAGTCTTTTCCTATTCATTTTTCTCAAATAAGCATTAACTGAATTTCTCCTAAAGATAGATAATCATATTTTGCACATTTGATGAGAGTTTACAGTGATATACATTTTCTAAATTGGTAGTGTTTAATGCCTTTGCTAAATTTTATGGAATTTAAAAATGCATAAAACCTAAGAGAGTGCAGTGTGTGTATGTGTGTGTGTGTGTGGATGCTCAGGGTTTGTCTATATATATATATATATATATATATATATATAGAGAGAGAGAGAGAGAGAGAGAGAGAGGGAGAGAATATGTATCAGGGTTTGATTATCTCTTATGGTAACAAACCACACACACACACACACACACACACACACATATGCTGTGTAAATGTTTTAACACTTGGTTTTATTAATTTCAAAAATAACAAGGTCTGCCAGGTGTGGTGGCACACACCTGTAATCCCAGCACTCAGGAGGCTGAGGCAGGAGAATCACTGCGAGTTTGAGATGAGCCTGGGCTACCTAATGAGCTCCAGGGCAGTCTGAACTACATAGTGAGACCCTGTCTCCACAAAAACAAACAAACAAACAAACAAAAAAACAAGCTCTCATTTGAATACATTAGGAATTACAGAGATTTATGAAAAAGTTATAGTTCTACCAGCCAGAATTAAATTTTTGCTCAATTTCCTCTTTCAGTTATTTTCTTGAGAGTGTAAAAAGCCCACCCTCTAATTCACTTGCAATTATATGCCTGCAGTTTCCCATTCTATTTCTTCCTGTTTCCTATTATAACTTTTCATCATTATTTAAGTCGCATATTTCCCATTTAATATAGTTTGGCTACTATTACATGATTTCTCTTATGGTAAATGAAAGTTCAATAAGCATAGTTTTCCCAGATTGAGAAGACAAAGACCCGAGTGAGAAACAGATCAGACTTCTACTCCTGTGTGAGTTGGAATGGCATATGGCATCTCTATGTCTCTGCCAAGAAGAAGCAGAAATTTTGAATGAAGAACAAAATATGTGTGCAAAGGATCAGCATTCCACTGAAGCAAAGAGATCCAGAGGAGCCAAGATCCCAGAGAGAAGGAATGGGGGGGGGCGAGGAGGAGGAGCTGGTGTTTTTGCTGGGAGACTGCAGATCTGGATGCCTGGTTCTGAGTCTTTCCAAGCAGGGTAAAAGACCACTCAGGCAGACGAGAGCTGCAGAGATGCTGCTGGTCTCAAGAGACCTCAAATGCAAGTTTGAAAATGTAAGACCCAGGGGTGAATGAGAGTTCAGGGAACTGAGGCTGAAAGATGACTGATACCCCTGTAAACTTTCCGACATTGTGAAGCAGTGCATGGCTAAACAGCGAAGCGATAGGCCTCTGCAACTTCAAAAAATAACTGCAACAATCTTGAAGTGTGGAGGACAAAATCACGTTAAGGTATCAGCCTTGGGAACCATCAAATTCTCATTTGAAATCCCCAAGGGACTGTGTTCTGAGAACTGAAAAGACAGAGACGGATGAACACTTATTGAACACTTCCGGATAAAATGGCTGCACCACAATTTAGTGAAGTTTTTGTTTCGATTAGAGATGACCAGGTGATCCATTTGCTTACAGAAGAGTGAACCCATTTAGACAAACCTCCACAGTTTTATATACCGTATCCATCATTGAGCATTAGGAAGACTCCTCCAATAATAATGGCCGATAACCAATTCACATATCGTAGAACTAGATCCACAAGTGATGCGACCATTGGAATTCGTAGGTGAAGTGTTTAAAATAAAAATCATCGGTATGTGCAAAAGGACGTAGGAATATAGGAAGAGATGGGACAAATGCATGAAAGACTGATAAATTCATGAAAAGAACACAATCTATGAGCACTAACCCACCATGAATCCAAGAATTTAAAAATACAACTGAAATTAATTTAATAATGCACTCAATTTACCGTCTCATATAAAAATTGTCATTAGTGTGCATGTAACATTCAACCAAATCAGCCAAGTACTGAATCAGAAGGAAAATAACAAGAATTTTGAAGAGATGGGACTTGTTCAATGCATATTTTCAGACAATACTATAAGCCAGAAAGTAATAACTAAAATGAAAGAAAAATTCTCCCCGTAGGAATTTAATTTATACTACTTCAAATTAAATGTACTCAGAAAGTTGAATTGTTTTAATATAAATGATGAGCAAGTTTATAAGAAAATCTGTGACATTCACTGAAAACAATCTTCACAATATTTATAAAACTGTTAGATATAGAATATATGACATGCTAGTTGTAGACTATGGACAGCCACCTACATAAACCTGCTAGCCTCAAGCAGGAGGGGACATCAAGTGGATGCTCTAGTTTTGCACAGCTTTCTATAGGAAATTTTTCTGGAGTGTGGTACTTTTACTCAGAATGCAAGCAAAAAGTGTATTTTCTTGGACAGAGAAAGCAGGGGTTCAGATTTGGATTTACTATGGTGGCTTTGTTCTATGCCCGAGTGTCTGGGGAAGGAGGAGCCACAGAGAAGGCAGTCCAGAATTTTAAACAGAGGTGAACCCTGGGTCCTTTGAACGCATCCTGAACTCACCAAGAGTGGAATAAGACTGAGAAGTCAGTAGAGAGTGAGTAACTGCTGAGAGTCAGAGACTTGGACAACACCAGCAATGCTTTCAGTGATAGAGAAATTTTCGCATTCAGGCACCACCAGAGTGAACAAGTCAGAGACTAGTTGAGATGTCATAAAGGCTGACTGATAGGAGTGTCAGGGACATCACTGCGTTTCCTCCAAATTGATATGCTGAAGCCCTAATCCCAAAGTGACTGCATTTGAAGATGGGAGCATCTAAAGAGAGAACAAAGCTTAAATGAGATCTTAAGAGTGCAATGCAGCAAATCAGATCTCTGCCCTTGTCAGAAAGAAGGACATCACAGATGCATGTCCACAAGAAGGTGGCATGAGGACACAAGGAAAAGGGGCAGCTGCAAGCCAAGGCACAGGGAATTTAGTTAAATTTAAGTTCATTTAAAAGTTACAATGGAAAAGTTACTTGTTTCTAAACTTTTAAAATTAAACTTGGATATTGATTCCAAAATCAATACAAACTCCCAAAGACTTACATATATATATTCCATAAATTGAGCCAAAGCTTAAATTTTTTCACAAAGAAATTTGAGACAAAATGCCTTCCAAATTGAATTATCTTTCAAATACTCAAAGAAAAAAGGTATTCTGGTCTGAAGGAAATTTTTCATGGAAAAGAAAAAAAGGAAGTCATACTCATTGTATGAGGTCACTATCAACTTGACTAAAAAGTCTAATGAAAAATTCACAGGAAAGTGAAAATATGGGCCTTATCTCATAAATGTAAATAGTTAAACTCCTTAAGAAAATAAATCCCTTCAAATTGAATCAACTGATAGAACAATACCTCATATCTAAGTGAGGTTTATTTCCAGAGGACAAGAGCTTTTAAAACCCTTGAACATAAGGTGACAAATTTATTGTGTTACTAGAAAATTTATATGATCATTTCCTAGATTCAGAGAAGATATTAAATTACAACATCTATTTATGGTGAAGAAAGAAATTAATTTTGCAAATTAGGATTAGAAGGAATCTTCATTAATCTGATAAAGATTATTCAAAAACACCCACAGCTTTCCCTTTAAGGTTTAGAAAATAAAATAAGGCTGTCCACTCTCACTACTTGTATTCAACATTTTACTATAAATGTTAGCCCATAGGATAAAGCAATAAGCGGAATTAAAAGTTACTAAAACAGAAAATCTAATGAGAAGAATAATGGCTCCCTAAAGATCTCTGTACGCTGATCCCTACAAGGTACAAATATGTTCTATACATGGCAAAATGGACTTCTCAGCTGTAATTAAATGTAAGGATCTCGAGATGGGTACATAATCAGGGATTATCTCAATGGGCTGCAGTATAATCACAAAGATCCTTACAGATGATAACGTGAGGCAGTAGAGCCAGAGATTCAAAGATTCTAATGATTCTGAAGATGGAAGAAGTAGAGTGGGCATGGGTTCAGGAGTGAAAGCAGCCTTAGAAGAGGAAAGACAAGGAAGTGGGACCTGACCTATGGGCTCTACAAAGGAATCCAATTCTGCTAACATCTTGGTTTTAACCCTATGCAAAACATTTTGGATTTCTGGGCACCAACACTGCAAGCTATGAGTAAGTGTTATTTGAAGTCACCATATTGTTAGGAATTTATTACAGGAAAAATTAACAGTAAAAGGACTGTGTTATGATTTTGATCCAGATGTCTCCCCAGGGCCTCAAGTGGGCAGAGGTGGGGCTTTTTCAAGGATGGCTGAATCTAAAGTGTGTGATGATGAGATTAAGTTTGTGCGAGTACTAAGCAAGTACACTGGTTTGGCACAGCCCTAATAACCTGAAAATAATATAAGGGACACAAAGTCTTCTCTCTTGCTTTCTTGCTCTTGCTGGCTTCTGCCTGCCATGAGCCCTTTGTCATCTGCAATGCCCCTCTGTCAAGCCACTGTGCCTTGGAGCCAGCTGATTGTGAACTGAAACCTCTATAAATTGTGAGCTAAATAAACCTTTTCTCCTTTAACTTTGAGTGTTCGGTATTTTGTCTTAGCAAGAAGACAAAAGTAACTAAGAAAGATTGTGTATATAAAAAATTGAATTTATAATCAAATTTAATATGTGAATTTAACAAGAGCAATAACTTCATAGGCAAGAGGAAATCAGTTGTATTTCAGTAAACTTGCAGCAAACAATTACAAAAATAAAGTTTAAATTCCTTAAACACCATAATTTTTTTAGTAGCTTATGTATGTTCATAGCTATGAATTAGAAGAATCAGTAGTGTTTGAATGTCAGTTCTTTAAAAATTTATCTATATATCCTGTATAACACCAATAAAACTTCATGGGATTTAAAAAAAACTCACATTGAGGTTTTATTATTTTTATGGGAGTGAATAGTTTCTGGGATAACCAAATCAAACAAATTTGAAGAATAAAGTTCCAGTGCATAAGATTCCAAGTATAAAATTTACTTTGGGTCAACAGTAATTAAGAGAGTGTGGATATTTTTGCAATATTTTTACAATAATAGATGAGAAACAATGGAATAAGAGTTCAGAAACCAATATGCATGCGTGGTCCCTGGACTAATGGAAAAAGTGCCACAGAATAGCCATGAATGATTACAGTAGCAATATTAGGATTGAATGACTGTAGCACCTTTCTTTTGTAAAAATGGAGAAGAAAATTTTGAAAGTAAAGTAGAGAAGAAAACTCTACCCTGTAGCAAAGATATGTTATTGGAGATATAAATTTTAAGGAAAAAGCAGACAGATAGCCCAAGACTTACAGTGGGGTTATATCCTGATAAACCCATCATAAATTGAAAATGCTGTGAGCAAAATGCATTCAGGACACCTACCCTACCAAGCACAGCTTAGCAACACAGCGCAGTACGGTGTCTTGGAGGAGGGAATGACTGGTGTAAGACTTAAAAGTCTCACTTCCACTCCACGGAGCGCAAACAGCCCAAAAGGCCTTTGCAATGTTGGGCCCTAAAGCCCAATGAGGCTCCGTGAGCGCTATCGAGGAACGAGAAACCCAGGAAGAAACACACCAGGCTAGATGGTAAAAGACCTTTATTAGTCTGGCCAGACGGCACTCTCAGAACCAAGTGGCTGGCTCAGAGAGGCGCCTAGCTCGAGGGCTGAGGCCCTCTTATAGGGAGTAAAAGAGGGGGTTAACATTTTTGGGCTCACAGACAGGGGACAAAGGTCTGCTGACTTGAGCTGGTGGTCAGCAGTCACATGCTCAATAGTCACATATAGATGAGTGACAGGTACCACCCATAGGATGTCTCAAAGGTCACCAAGACACTCCGGATGAGCAAACAGCTTGTCAATTAACTTGGGGCTCTATGTCTGGAGTCTCTAATTTACAGGTAGATTCAGATCCAGACTTCAAACAATACAAGAGTGATACACATTCTTAGGCCAGGGCTGGAACAAAGGTCGGGGCTGTGGTTACAATGGGAGGGGTTCACGACACTGTCTCCTAGGCCCTTTGCCATTTAGCAAGGGCTTGTAATTTAGGTTCCACACTGGGAGCAGGGCTTACAGTTGCTTCCCAGCATGTGAGCAAGTCTCCTACTGCTAGCCTGAGAAAAGATCGAAATTCAAATTGTGATATAGTTTCTCCTGAGTGCTTGTCACTTCCACTCTATCACAAAGTTGAAAAATTGGAAGTCAAGCCATTGTCAAATTGGGGAAGCTATCCATATATGGAGTGTGTTTGAGAAGAAAATCCCAAAGCATTTTTCAGGAGATGAATACAATGTTTGAAAGTTAAGAAAGTGAAATCCATTAGAGAGAAAACAAAGTCCCCTCCATCCTATAAAACAATGGTGTGAGTAAGGCCAGGTTAGAAATCTGTGAATTCTGAACTGTTATTCTCAGTGAACCAGGGCTACATTGTCAAGAACTTTGTATGGGATGAATCTCCACCCATTCTGCTCAAACTGTCCATGGAAATTTCCCTTCATACCCTTCAAGGAAAGCTAGTATTTCCTAACTAGAGTAAGTTGCTGCTGACTCTATTCAAAGGTAAACATCAGTGACATCAGCTAATTTAATTCCTCACCTGCCTGGAAAGCTATGTCCAGGTCCTTGGAGATAAACATGAAATGCCACTTGCAGTCGACTATGTCCACCAAAACTCTGACTCCACTTAAACCCTCACTCAGAGTCTCCCTCATGATGTTTCAGTACTGCCATTTGAAATTCAAGTCCTCTAATCACTTCACTTCATGTTAATTTCTACTCTTTAGCAAGTCTATATTCTTCCCTGAGACTTTTCACTTAAGCATAAATACCACTCCTTAATTATTTTAATTGTTTTATTATTCAAACTTCATTAGTTTGTGGAAGTTACTAAGAAATTCTTCTTTAGGTTGCCATCTACATATTAAGTCTAAGTTTCATAATTCTCATTTTTTTCCCTCTGATTCACCATTGCTCATACTCAAAACTGAGCTAAAATAAACTTCTCCTCCTTTGAATTTTGCATGTTAGATATTGTGTCGCAGTGAAGAAAGTAACCACGCAGGCCCCTGCTACTAATTCTTGGTTTATCCAAGTGAGCTCTTGTGTCAGCTTGCTAAGTTTGCCATAACAAAGCACCAGACCAGATGTCCAGAAGTTCAAGAACCAGGCATCTGCCGGCTTTGGCTTCTCCAGAGGCCTTTTCCCTTGGCTTGCAGTTTGTACCTTCTCACTGTTTCTCATATCCATTCATGTTCCTGGTCACTGTTGCCTTGTCCTCCTTTTATGAGACACCAGGCAGAGTGGGCTGACGGCCCTGTCCTTCATTTTAATTCAATTACTTCTCTAAAGGCTCTGTCTTCAAATAGAGGCACTTTCTAAGGTATCCAAGATTAGGGCTTCAATTTGGGATGGAGTATAGGGGCACAATTGGAACTGTAGCAGTTGTCATTGCTTGGTATTGTAATGGTAACCAAGGGCTCAGTTCTTTATCAGCCACCTTAGTGACTCATTACTTATTCATTCATCAGCTCATCAAACACTGATTAAATGCCTACTCTCCAGTGCTCTACATCTGGGCCATCAGCGAGACAGACTTTGCTGCTCTCAGGAAGCTGATAGTGCTGGAGTAGAGAAACACAGTGAACCCAGAAACAAACACGCTCTTCCAAAAATGAAGCCACCAGGTGCAAGCACTAAGGTCTCACAGGAAAAAGATGGAAGGAAATATTGTTAGAGATTTAAAGCAACTGTTTTCAACTGTGTGTTCTGGAGACAAACCTCTGAACGGAAACTATTGATACAGATTTGAATAATGTGAGAGAGAAAGTGTTAGGAATATCTAGGACGCAGGTATGAGGACACAGCAATGGCAAAAGCCACACATAGGAATGTTCTTAGCAAATATAAAGAATGGAAGAAAGCCAGCGAGCAGGCTGGGACCACACCAGAGAGGGGGGGTCTTTAGGGAAAGAGTTTTACAATGTAAGGATGGAGGAAAACCCCTGGGGAGTGGAAGGAGCAAGAAATGTCAGATTCTCCAGAAAAGGCAAATTATGTTTTTAGGGCATGATAGGAATTCACAGGGCCAAGACAGGTCTGTCGTTTACGGTGTGGCAATGAGCTGCTTCCCTCTGCCAGGCAAAAGTGTCAGATAAACTGATGGATCAGGTAGTGGCAAGGAGCTGGACGCCGCCACACTCGGTCCCCGTGGGTCCCATAGGTGCTATTACTCCAGTGCCGTACAGTGTTTCCAGCTGTGCGCCCATGGTGGTTATAAAGGGACCCCCACCACGTGAAACAATTCTGTGTGAACTTTTCCCTGTTTCTGCACAGTGAGAGCTTTCTGAAATAGTTACTGGCAACCTGGGTTAAAGGATACCTGAGTGCTAAACCTGCCTTCGGGGTTGGAAATAACGTATCTGTCACCCAGGTGTGGTCTGCTTTCTTTGTAGCATAACAAACTGCAGTATTTTCCCATCCTGGAACTGTTGTCTTCTACTAAAGGTTAGTGGCCTTCTACTGCTGTCCCTGGAGATGATTCCAGAGTGCATTCCAGAGGCAAATTCTGGGGTCCCCGTTTTTCTGTTTCTGTCTTTCAGGAAGGACAGATGTGAACGCCACCTGATGTGCGTCTTCAGTTTCATAACCTTGAAGTTCTTCTCTTCGTATGCAGTTGGTATTGAGAAATAATTGTGCTCCCCTGGAGAAATTGCAAACAGGAAACCAGAACATATGAAGGCTGTTGTTTTTTTAGAGCCAGATCTCTTGTATTTCCTGTTAGGATAAATAAATATATATACTAAAATATAAAAGATTCTGCACAGGGGCTAATTAGAATGTGTGTAAAGTATCAAATTCTGAAATTTTAAGATAAATTAAATATACATAATCTGGATGGACAGTCATGAGTGGTCTTGGGGAAAACAAAATATCCACAATATTCTAGTTCTACTTTGGCCATGTTTGAGATTAGTAAGATACATAATCATTGTTAGTTCTTTTCATAGAGATTAGGGGGGAGAAAATATACCAGGAAACAGCCAACAGATTGGAAAGCAAAGCAAGCAGTATGTATAAGAATCAGTTGATATGATGATAATAAATGGCAAGACCATGTACAGTGTGAAACTTTGGGAGCTGCTTGTATTCCATGGCCTGAATTCTTTCTTTCCCAGTTTCCACATGAAAGTTCAGCCACAGGCACTTTTTTTTCTTTATTGGTACATTTGAGGTATACAGTACAGTTACATTCATCTTTGGGATCTTGTACCTTTACATGATAGGTCTTGGTTCTTATTTTGTCTCCATTCCCCTGCCCTCCCTTCACCCCCTCCACCCTTCCCTATTTACAAAGACTTTGCTTCCATTTTTTCCTTTTCTCATATTTTTTCTGTTCCCTTCGTATCTTTCCTATACCCCTCCCACTTCCCCTACACCTTCAGACATTTTCTTCCTGTTACCCAATATCAATTATACATTTTGATTCTTATTTACACTTTTAATTTATCACAGCAGAGATACTATTTGGTATTTATACATATTTTTCCTATTAATTTCACTTAAGAGTACTTCAGAATGCAGCTGTATATGGGGATAAGGGCTTTAAAAAGATAAAATAAATTGCTGTCATTAAGATGGGATGCCATCCACTATGATAGGTAGCCTTACAGGAAGAGACCAGCGCAACACATAGGGAATATCACGTGAGAGTACTGGGAGAGGATGGCATCTACAGCCAAGGACAGAGGACTCAGAAGAAACCAACTCTTGATCTCAGACTTCCAGTTTCATGGATTGTGAGGAAATGAATAGCTTTCATTTTGAAGCACCCCAGTCTGTAATACTTTTCGATAGGATTCCTAGCTAACTGGTAAAATGTATGGGAATACATTGCACAATAATTGAAATATATTGTCGCTGTAGCTAGTCTCTAAACCATGAGCAAAGTGATAGAAATTATGAAGCTTTTGCCCACAGAGCAGTTTGGGATTCTGGAACCAAGGCAGGGCATTTGTGGAGAATGAGTCTGTGGATTTTTTTTTTTTTTAATTTGAGAAATATCCTGGCATATTGTTTATCCTTAAGCCCAGCATGTCAAATGCCTGATTGCAGTATGCTGTGAAACGCATGTGGAGTTCCTGGAAGAAGGAGGACACTCCTGGGCTGAGCATTATGAGGCACTTCAGTTTGTCATGTTGAGTGTTGGGGTAAGTTTCCTTCCCGTGAAATAAAGGATTTGCAGAACAGTGGAAAATAGAAGGAATGTCCTGTAGATCTGTTACCTGGTACAAGTCCCGAAGTAGAAACTGCTGTGAAGGCCAAGTAAATGGCAAATTTTTATAAGTTTGGGCATGGTGATTTCACTGTTTTGGTAGTACTGTGAATTGAACCCAACACCTTTGCCCTCAAGTACATCTTTAGCACTTTTTAGTTTTTATTTTGGGACAGAGTCTTGCAAAATTGCTAAGTTGGCCAGAATTCAATCCTCCTGCCTCAGGCTCCCACAGTGTTGGCATTACAAGGATGTTCCACCATGCTAGGCTTGAATTCACCTTTATATAAGAAAAAATGGGCTAATACATCCTACAAATGTTTACCTGACATATAGAAAGTTATAGAAATGAGGCTATGCAAAATGAAACTTATATTGGAAAATCTAGCTCATACTACACAATGAAGTGAGGAAGGAAAACAATAAAGTGAGAAAGGATTAATATTGGAAGAAAAATATTACCAACAATGAGTCACACATTAACAACACCCACCAGTAACCTTGATGCACTTTCTCTTTCTAAGCACTGATTGTGGACTATTTGCTCGAACTTTCTCAGTAGGCAGTTAATTCAACAATTGTAATTTTGAACATTAGATTGGTATCGTCCCATTCAAAATCTTCTAATTTTTGTTTCATTGTCATTAGTTTAAAAAAATCTCATTGTTTTCATTGAGAATTCCAATATCATGTTGGAAAGAAATAGTAACAGTTGGCAACTTACTCTGTCCTTGATTGGAGTACCACTAAATTTAAATCATGAATTGTGATGATCTTTATAAGATTTTCTTATCGGATTTTGCATTGGGGAGTGTCACGATTTTTGGTGTAATTTTTCAAGATTTTTCCCTGTGCAAAATGTTCTTCCTCAACCTAGTCTGATTTGGTTATTTTACCACCACAGCTTCTTTCATTCCCAAGCCAAATTTTATTTTTCCCTTTAGCAAAGTGTTTCTTGTTTTGGGGGAATTCCTATATTTAAACACTGAATGATGGTAGTTTGCTTTTTATATTTAAAGTTTTGTGGTCCTGGTATCTTGAAAAATCCCTGAATCCCATAAACTGATAACAAAGTTACTTGTTGAATGAAAGTAATACGGATTTTGTGTAGAATTGTGCATTACAGTGAGGATAGTCATTGTAAACAGATATGTAATTGGCAGATTTCAATTTCTTAGTAAATGGGATGTTAAAACTTGACCTTTCTATTACATTTGTTTTTTTCTTTGAATTTTGTTAGATTTCAGATCTGGAATGGTCCCTAAGGGCTATGAGTTTAACACTTTGTGTCCAGTTGATGGCGATATTGAGGGATGGTGAAAACTTTAGTTAGCCTACAGCCTTTGCAGGATATAATCTACTTCTAGACCCCCCTTCTCTCTCTACTTCCTGTCCACCACGAGGTGAGCAGCTCTCTCCAGCGTGTGCTTTACACCATAATATTGGAGCTGGTCTCAGGCTTGGAGCAATGGGACCAAGCAACTGTGGAATGCCACCTCTGAAACTGAGCCATAGTGCTTTAAATTAATTTTTTCAGTTACTTTGCCACAGCTATGGAAAGCCAATGCAGGCTTCAAAAACAAAATTCTAGATTTTTCAAATAGAAGAAGTAAAAGTGAGTAGCTAATGCATTCTCCAATTATTGCTGTCTTGCATTCTTTTCTACAAAATTGTTTTAAAGAAACTTCACTCTTTAAATCTTAGTCACACCCCGTCTCTATGAGTAAGCTGGGGCAAGATTACACTGGTATAGAGGAGCATTAACATTTGCAAGGTAACTGCTCAAAAGACTAAGTTGCCAGTGAATTGGTTCCAATGCTTTGTACCGGAAGGGTTAGTCTGAAGGCCACTTTGGGGAGCAATTCCTGGGAATCCTCCAACACATCACTCCTACAAGCAGTGCCAGAGTCTTTTCACGTAATTTTGCAGCCACTTTTCTCTGAATGGGATCAGGCTGTTTGTTGACAAAGCTACAAGTTGGTAGCAAAGAGGAGTGTATTTATGGCATCCAAGCTCATAGCTGGGCTAGCATAGGGGGAAGAACCTGTATTTCTATACTGTATCTTGGTAGAATTATTATCAGGAAGCTGACCCCATGTGCGAATACAGTTTTCCCTTTGGTTTGGAGCATGGCTTTTGCAGGTTTCAACAGTATGACACATGAGACTCCTGCTTTGAAATACTGCGTACCACCGCAGTAAACACTACATGGGTCACTCAGATGATTTAAAGCGACCGAGTGGTGTTTCACTTATATAACCCTTGAAGTTACATTTTTCTTTTGAGCTAACAAAATTTTCCAATAAATTTGTCAAAACTCAGAGACCTAGATCCTTCAAATTAACTTTGCTGTATATAAATTATGTTTCAATGGAAAAAAACTTAGGCTTAGGTATGTCTAAAGGCACTAATATTAATGACATACTAATAAAATCATACATATATCTATATGGATTTCTTAAATTTTGTTACTTTTTCCTGCACATTGATTGTGTGCACATTTCTAAATACCTGAGAGCCAGTAAATTGACCCTGCAGGACAGTGACTTCTTCCTTTGGGTTGAATAGAGTCCCTGTCTATTAGTCAGAGTTCTACAGAGAAATAGAATGCATAGGTATGTATTGATGCAAATTTGCCTTAACCTAGAGTGGATTTACAGCCAATAAATTATAGTGAACCCATGCATTGCTGTGATCCCAGAACTGTGGGAGACTAAACCCATGCTTTTCAAGCCTCTCAGTTGGGGGTAACATTTTAGGATCCCTGAGGAAACCAGTTCCCTCTTCTTGCACAAAAGGCATAGGGGAAAGTGGCAGTGGCAGGCTCCCTGACAGTGGAGCTCTCGTCTGAGAACCAGGCCTCCCAGGACAGACAGCAGAAAGCAAAAAAGAAATATATATGTATTTCTCTTATGGGACACCTATGTGCCACTAAGTAAAAGTGTATACAGTCAATCCCTGATGTCCTCACAGGACTGATTCCAATCTCCCCCTCATCCGTAGTAAAGTCTGTAGAGGCTGATGTCCATGCTGTAAAGTGACACAGTAATTGCATGTAATCTGTCCTTCCTTAAACATCTCGACATCGCTTACAACACCTAATGAACTATATATGCTCCGTAAATAGTTGTTACCGTGTACTAATAAGGAACTGAGTGAAATAACAACATGATTATTGTTGAGTGTATATGGTTGCTAACATTGACCGAGAAATGGGAAATGTGTTTGTGAATAGCTCCCAGCAAGGGCAGCTTGACTCTGCTCCACATCTGAAGCTTGGAGATGGGGACCCGGCACTGGGGGGCTCCTCTGTTGAGGGAGTGTGACCTTGGCCACCCCTGGGATCTGGTGGTCACTGTCGGCCAGGACACAGCCAAGCGGTTGCTCTGTGTGCACCGGGCTTCCTTACACTGAGGTGCAGAGACAGAGTGGGAGCCCACAGGGACTGCGTTCCAGGAACGGCTTCTCAAAAGACAGACAGCTTCATTTCTGCTGTAAGGATCTCCGTCCTTATCCACAAGGGATACATCCTGAAACCTTCAGCAGATGCCTGAAACCAAGACAACATCAGTCTACAGATAGCTTTTTCCTCTACATGCATACCTCTGATAAAGTTTAATTTATAAGTCAGGCACAGTAAGAAACGAATAACAGTAGAGCAATGAAGACTCTACTGTATGAACAGCTAGTTAACATTTATGAATTCTTTATTTGTGGAATTTCCATTTAATATTTTCAAATGCATTTGACCACCGGTAACTTAAAGCACAGACAGTGCAAGTGTAAAGCAGGGAGCACTAGTGCTCTCCTCCAATCTGAGGAGCCAGCAGCCCCGGGTGTCAGGAGAAAGAAGCACAGATTGCCCTTGGCCAGAAGACTAGCATCGGTCCCACCCCAGAGCAAGAGGGGAGGGATGGGAAGACGTATGGATGTGGCCAAGGTTGGAGCACACCTTCTGGTACAGGAACGAAAGAACTTGCACTCGGGACGAGGCTGCAATCCGTATGTTCAGTACATTTCTCACCCAGCCCTTAAAAATGCCTCCATAGCAAGAATATGCAGAGATCTCTAACATTTAGGAAAACTTGTGTGTGAAACTAAAACTTACATGAAAGCGTCGGAAATACTTCACACTCCAGCGCCTTTCCTAAGGCTGAGAAGGAGGGGAGCCATGAGGAACCTCACCCCTTTCCTAAAAGAAGGCAAAACCCAGGCAGGACAAGCGGCCGTCCAATCAATTCTTTAATGTTTTATTTTGGACTGCCATTTTGATTAGGTTTGATATATGTGTATACAGTGATTTGTGTATTTATTATTATTATTTTTTAAAATTTATTTTTGGTACTAGGGATTGAACTTGAGTCCTTGCGCTTGCGAGGCAGGTGGTGGAACCACTACATGTATTTATCATTTTTAAAATAAAAGATGCAGGTTGAACTAAGAAACATAGTTTTGTTAGAGATGCTATGAAACAGACTTTTTGTATGAACGTGATTAAAATTGTTGCTTGAACTAAATTAGCTTTTAATTTCACAAGGTTGTCATACGCTGGTTTATCATAAAAGGATGTTATAAATCATTTGCATAAACTCCTTTATTTTGCATCTAAAGCATAAGGAAATAAATTATTTGTCTGAGATGACAAGAGGTAGGGTGGGATCTCATATCCAAAGTTATGCAGCAATTATAATTTCTTTTTAATTCAGTATTTTTAGATAAATAAAAGTATGCTAAAAAATACCACCCTGACCTTGATATTCCTCCCATAATTTGCTAGATCTGCTATTGAATAATAGAAAGAACTTATTGAATAATGTGACCTGTTCTCAGTCAAAAATATTATATAAAATTTCAAAATGTGATAAGAGCAGAAACTTATTGCAAAAAATAATTAATTGAGGTTAATATTATAGATTTCAGCATGCCATTTAATGTAACCACATAGCATCTAGAAGCCAGAGCATCACTGGAGGCTCTGTTTGTAAGTGGTATAAATATGGTGAAAAATAAAAGTCTATATAAGGACAGATATTTGCAAATATTAATGCTTCATTGGAGCCAATTTGTTTTAATTACCAGAAACAACTTAGTAGATATCTTACTCGTATCACAGCGTTTTACTTTGTCAAATGTTTTCCAGAACATATATGAAATATTAATTAATTTATTGCCCAAAGGAAAACATTTTAAAATAAGTAAACATTGATTATAATACTAAATTATAAACAGTATATAAAATATCAAGTATACTTAGCACATGTGAATACTTATAGAAAACTAAGAGATATTCTTACCAACATTAAGAAATAGTAGGGTTTATAAGACTTTATTTTAAATATTCATTATTAATATTAGCCACAGAAAGATTATCCTTTTTAAATGTCAGATATATCTGATATGCAACACAAAGTAGGAAAGGTTTTTGTAAAAATTGTATTATTTGATCTGTTATAATTCACATTATTTTATTATAATTAAAATATGCATCAAATACTTGTTTTAAAAATTTGAAACAGTATGAGGATATGCTAATATTGGTGATGAATATTAATACATCAGCATGGGTAGAACTATTGTTAATTAGATAACCAGCACCTAGTTGGAATTTGTAGATGGCTACTGTGTGTACCCTGATATTATGTGGTCAATAAAGTTGAAAAATCATAACTTGAATTATATATAATTATTCCAACAGAATTCTTGATTTTTATGCACTGAAATATGACCTTCAAAATATTCATAGTTTGAAACGTCAAACCTCAGTGTAATAGCATTTGGGAAAAAGTCTTTTGAGAGGGTAAACAAATAGCAACTGAGCTAATGAGAGTGGAATCTAATCTACATTATCAGTGTCAGGTCCTCCTCCAAGCCACAGGACTCAGGACCAAGAGAGCAAGTCTACATGCAGGATTTTTCTCACATACATGGGGGAAGAGCGTGGTGTGTGCCTGGAATATCCGTGGACTTTCCTTCCATCACCTATGGGCAGGTGCTGTCTCACCTCATGAGGCACTGACAGAACTGATGGATCAGAGGCCCAGAGACGCTTAAGAACAAGAAATGGGGTTGGAGTCTGCTGCTGGTGGCAAGGCTTGGTGACAGCAGTAGAAGGCACAAGACTTAAGGCCTCCTCGGTAGGGGAGGATTATGCTTCCCACTCCAGGGCCTTCACTTACCAAGCAGGGGCTTCTGCATAAAGCACTGGTAGCACTGGTATAATTTCATGGCATCAACTGAGAACACAGGAAAAGACGCACAGAACTGACTCCGCAAGTTGGGAGAAGGTTGGGCCCCTAGAGAGAATGAAGATAGAAGCAGAATGTGCCTCCAGCGTCCCAGCCAGTGCACATCTGTGAGACCACGGAGTGAGCCAGAAGTCACAGGTCCCTGGAAAACAAAGTCTAAAGCACACTCTCAAACACGCAGACACACAGTAAGCTCCTTTCTAGGAATTTACATGCACTGATCCAAACAACTCACATCCACAGCAAAGGTGTGAGGTTGTCATAATCTCTCCTGAGGCTGACCAGTGAAAGTTTGCTCCCAGGAAGAGCAAGTTTTAAAGACGAGGAAAGGTAGCTGTCTCTTCAAATGCACTAACACTAATGTGAAGCTACAAGGAACATGAATAAGTAGGAAGCAATAACCTAATCGAAGCAACAAAATAAATCTGTAGTAACTGATCCTAAAGAACCGCCTAACAAAGAGTTCACTAACAATATCTGAAAGTTCAGTAAGTTACAAAAGAATACAGAAAAACAACTAAACCAAGTCAAGAAAACAACAAGAATGAAATGAGAATATCAACAAAGGGATAGAAGATGCATAAGGAACCAAACAAATTTTGGAGCTAAAAAGTATAATAACTGAACCAAAAGGTCAATAAATATCTTTAACAGAAGACTTGATCAAGCAGAAGAAACAGAAAATCACAAAATTTAATAATTGAAATTGCTGATTCAGAAAGAAATAGAAAAAAAAGAGGAACAGATAATGTGAACCAACACATATCCTGCAGCATGCTGGGAAAGTGTGGAGAGGGAAGAAAGCACATTTAAGAAAATAATGGCCAGGCCTGGGAATTTGGCTCAGTGGTTCTCCCGCCTGCCTCGCAAGTACAAGGTTCCGAGTTCTATCCCTGATACCAAAAGAAAAGAATGGCCAAAAACTTCTTATATTTGATAACATCTTAATTTGTGAAACACAAAAGATTCCAAAGTTATGAACCCGAAGAAATGTACACAAAGACAAATTGCAGTTAAATTGTGAAATGTCAGAAACAAAAGGAGACTTTTGAAAGTAATAGAGAAGAGCGATTTACCATGGACAAAATAACCCCCAAAGAGTGTCAGTCAGTTTCTTTATTTTTTCTTTTCTTTGCTTTTCTTTCTTTCTTTTTTTTCAGAGGGAGCGTACTGGGGATCAAACTCAGGTCCTTGCGCTTATGAGGCAGGCGGTAAAACCACTGAGCTAAATCCCCCACCCTCAGTCAATTTCTTATCAAAAGATTAAGTGAGATACAATATTCAAAGTAATGGTAGAAAAAAGTGAGTTGACAATAAGGATATATAGCAAAATTATCCTTCAAATATGAAACTGAGATAAGAAAAAAAACTTTCAGAGGCAAGCATATGCATAACAAATATAGATTCAAAAAGTCCTCAACAAATATACCAACAAATGAAATTGAAGAGATCATTGACAATCTCATGTGTCATGACCAAGTAAGTCTTATTCCTAGGATGAAAGAGTGGTTTTACATACACAAATCTTTAATAAAGTATGAGAATAATCTGATCACTTGCGTAGATTTAGATAAGTACTTAATGACCCTCAATATGCTCTTTTCATAAGAACTCTCAACTAAATATCTAAGGATTAACTTAAACCATAATAAACCCTCTATGTGATATGCCTACAACCAATTTCATACCTGGTGGTGAAAAATTCTTTAAAATCAGAGACTATACAGATGCCTCCTCTGGCCTTTATTTGATATGGTGTTGGGAGTTCTAAACTGTGTAATTAAGCAAGAAAAAGTATTCCAACAGTAAAGGAAGAAGTCAACATATTTGTGCTTTGCAGGACATGGTTTTACATTTAGAAGACCTTAAAGTCTCCAGCCAACTCACTAAAATGAACAGCTGAATTCAATAAAATTACAGGATAGAAAAGAAACATAAAAAGTTAGTTGTTGCTACAGCAATGAAGAACTAGTTGGAAGGAAAATCCTGAAAATAATCCCATTTAGAAAAATGTCATGAAGAATGAAATATCACCTGTTAAACCCAAATAAACTTAAATAAACCAAAGCAAGCTAACTTATAATGACATGACAGGTATTCTAATTCTGAAAAAGGCTCTTGATATCTGTGAGTGGCAAACTTTTTCAAACTAAATCTAACTTGCCAAATGTTTATGTCTCACCTAATTTATTGAGTTTTTGTGGTGCTCAAAATGTTATTGCCCTCAGCTGTATGACCCACGTTGAAATCAGGACTCTTTCCTTGTGAACCAGCTATGTGACTAGGAGCACTTCCTGTACCTCAGTGTCTTTATTTTTTTCAAGTGAAGACAAAATGCTATCTACCCCATAGCATCATTCTATCAGGATTTCATGAGAATTGGTCTGTGAAAAGTGCTTTGGACAGCATTCCATACTAAGGTCATTTTAAGTTACTTAAAAAAAAAAAACAAAAAAAACAATTTATACATATCACCAGTATCTTTGTGGAAGTCCCAAACAGAGGTCCATGTGTCTATTGGAGTCTGAGTCCTCTCTTAATAAATTGAATTAGAAATAAGGATTTCAAGATTGTCAGAATTTTGTGGAAAACTGAGAGTTTATACTTTATCTACTTGGGCTTGATGCTGATATGAAATGAAAAATAAGTCACAATGCATTTAGTGGTTTTAAAAATTATTATGTGAGGAGACTATTTTAATAACTGATTTAAATATGTCTCGGAGTGAGGCAAAAACAATCCAGCCAGAAAAAGAAAAGCTGTTGAATTTCGATAGTTTTTATTAGTGCAATTGTGGCAAAAAGTAACATAATCAAAAGGAACACTTGAACAAATTTTAAATGAGTTATTATTGTATTTTTGCTCTCACTTCTGTAGCAAATGTGATTATGAAAAGGGAAAAGTATTTGATACAGGCTTTTTTTATTATCATGGATACTAAACCAAGGATTAGATAACTATGGCAATTTTTAAATAGATTTTTTTCACACAAAATTAATTCAGCTTTTATTCAGTTTTATGGTTCCACTATATATGAATAAAAGTCACAGTGACTAAAAGTGAGCAGAAATGACAAATTATCTTCCAAAGAGATTATTAAAATCTTTTAAACCTCTGAACAATAGTAAAAATTTGCATTAATATAATCCCTACTGCATAACTATGAAGTCATAAGCTTATTTAGATAAATACAACTTCAATGAAAATTATGTGATAAACCCATATTTAAAGTTAATTTACTAGCAAAAGTACAATAGTTAAACACCATTATGCACATTTATTTCATAGAAATATGTCTATCTCATACCTAACTTAGTATCTACTTAGGAAATAGGAACTTGAGAGAGTCATTTTCCTTTCTCTCAGCCTTCTGTGCTAATTGAAGCCGTACTGCCTTTGAAATTCTTAATGTAGAGCTGCAAGATACACTGATGGCTAGGTGAGGTGCAAAAGCTGAATTATGGGTCAGCAGTTTGAATGATGCAACCTGTGGGAGAAATAACATTTGTAAGAGGATTACTATCCCTGTAGGGTGGGAGAGGTGATGGTCTTGCCTCAGGCCCATCTCCTGTATTGTCTTTTGATCCATTTATCCTGAGTTCTTCATTTTACCGAAGGAGAAAATGAGAAACAGAACCTGGAGAAGGAAGTGATTTGCCCTGAGGAGAGGAGGTCATTCATTAGAGGACCCTAGAACCCTGCGCTATAATTCCGTGTTCTTTTTGCTGTACTCTCTTGTGACTATCCAAGATGAATGATGAGAAGAAATTTTGAGGAAGTGCATAGAAGTAAAGCCACCAGCAGCTTTATCTCCTAATAGGAGAAATATTATTGAAGCAAAGAAACTACCGTGACATGTGTAAAAACGCGAAGTCAAAGCGAAGTTCAGACCTCCTCCGCAGAACGCGGACACACACATTAGTATGAAGAAATCCAACTGGGTAGCTAAATCAAAGGCTTTTAAAATTGCAGGATTCTTTCCAAGCTGCTAAAAAGTTTAAAATACCTTAAAAAGTGAACCATTCCTTTCTTATTTATGACATAAGTGGTTCTAAAGAGAAGTCACTGAAGCAAACTGAGAGATAGTTTAAGTTATGCCAGAAGCATTAAAATATAGAGGAGAAGTGTTGTGATTTAGATTTTCAATGTCCAATAAGAGTAACGTCTTCTGCTTAGGAGGACCCTGGATTGAGATTATCTAGATGCAAATCTCAACTTCCCTTCTTACTAGCAGGACTCACTAGAAGCTTGAATATGGACAAATTTAAGTTGTTCACCTCAAAGAGTGAGGGTAACAATAGCATCAACTTTTCAGTGTTCTATGGGATGAAATGAATATACACACATAGCAGGGTAGTGCTCGTGGCATTCCGAAAATGTACCTTGCTTTAGTTTGTTACTGTTGCATAACAAATACTGTTGACTAGGTGGACTTAAACAAAGCTTTCTGTCACTGTGACAAAATATTTTTCATAAACTACTTATAGGGACAGAAGATTTATTTTTGCTTATAGTTTCAGTCCATGGTTAGTTGGCTGCTTTGCTTTTGGGCCTATATCCAGGCAGACTATCCCACTGGAATGCATTACAGAGGAAAGTGCATCTGGGACAGAAAGAGAGAGAGGGAGGGCCTGGGTTTCCAATACCCCTTCAAGAAAAAGTTCCAATACCTTACTTAGTCCACCACATAGACCCCACCTTTGTACTAAATGCTCACACGGCTTTGCTTTTGAGTGTGTATTTCTCTGGTGCCTCTTCCTTGTCTTATAAGGATACCTGGTGCTGGACTGGGTTTCAGTTTAACAACTTAATCCTAATCTATCCATCTCCTTGAATACCTTACCCCAAGTATAGTCACATTCTGAAATACTAGTGTTTAGGACTTTAACATATGGATTTTGGGGGATCCAGGTCAACCATAACACACCTCTTTAAACTCCTCCTTTATGGAGTATATTTGTCTAAAGGCCCAAGCTGCATCCTGAAACTTAAAATATATTTACTGAAGGGTAAATTTCTGACAGAGGTGCCAATCCTGGCCAATGGCTGAGCTTGGCAGCGTCTTAACAACTACTCAATTCTGTAAGACTTAAGCATTCTTTCTAATTTTGTGGAAATTCTGTAAGAACTGCACTGGATTTTATGTTTTCTCCCTTCCACCATTGTTTTCATTCATTCTCCTTCTCTCTTATCTATATTATTCACAGTAGTCAGACCACTGTATTAATCAGTAACTTGTTACCATAAATATACCGGACACAATTTAACAAGAAGAAAAGTTAAATTTGGCTCACAGTTTTAGACGAGCTGCATCGACCACGGAGCATCATAGCAGAAAAGTGTGATGGAGCCATCTGCTCACTCCATGTGCCCAGGGTGCAGGGCACACAGGCAGAGGTCTAGGGATAGACACGCCCTCCAAAGGCACAACATGGTGACCCATCACCAACGGGGCCCTACTCCTAACAGTTCAGTCTCTCTGAGCAGCACTGGGTCAATCCACTGATAAATGTAACAGTTCTACCATCCAATGACCTCTCTAGGGGTCTCATGGTCCGTTAGGTTGAAAATTAGCATAACTGTCACAAATCGTTATTACTGTCTCAGACCTTTAGTAGCCAGTCTACTTCTCTCCTTACTTTCCCATGTAAATTTCCAAATAAATCTCTCACAAGTTTAATCCCATCATGGCACCCACTTTTCAGAAGACACCTGAAGTCATGCCTGGCTTCATTTGGTGGAGATTAAGTGTCAAGCAGCGGAGAGAGGATGATGAATAATGGGGGGAAAGCTTCGGGGGTGCTCTGATTGGAGGCTGTGGGTGTGGAGATCCTGGAGGTAAGACAGCAGGAAGTGACTGGTCCAGAGTTACAAGCAGAGGCAAAATTAGGGAAGTTGGAAGTTCCTGAAGAAATTCTGACTGTTCTGGGATGATTGCTGCGGAGATTGTGGCTTGGCTTCCTGAAGTAGAAGTTGGGAGTCAAACAATCTTGTTTGTGAGAAGATGACTATTTCAGGGAAAGATAAACATCTAGACCTTTCCTGATTGGGGATGGTGCATCCGCTTTTTAGCAAGCTTATTGTAAAAGACTTGTTGGCCTTTTTGTTGCTATATCATCACGGTGATCATCTGCAGAGAACAACTGCATGGGAGAGCTGCATTTCTGGGATAGAATGCATTAGATCACCATCATGATCACCTGATAAAAATATGAACAAACAGTATGCCCTGTAGGGTGCTCTGGAAGCGGTGGTCTCCACTTTTCAGTTCAAATCAAGAAAACAATCTCATTGGTCATGAAGATCAACTTTAGAGAACCAGACAGCTTTTTCCTTAAGGCAATGTGTAATTTGTTCTCTGTTTCACCTATCCAAGTGCATCAAAATATTGGCTATGGCACAGACACTACTATGACTCACCAGCAAGAAGGTCAGAGTGATGTAATTATTCATCATGACTTTTATTAACCAGGTGAGGCTGATGATTCTACATAGCGTCTTACCACTGCCATTGCAACCTCTGACAGTATTGATCATAAACTACTTTCTATCTTCCTCTTTTTGTGCGACAGAGCTGAGAACATTGATTTGGCTGTTATACAAAGGAATCAGCATTTCTCTCAGGTAGAATGATTCAGTAGGCCAAAGGAGCCTTGCTTTGGACCTAATATTCCAGCTACAATTTCTAGGGTTAGCTATTTATGGAATGAATGTACCTATGAACAAAAGAACCATCAGAATTCCATCCAAAGCACCTGAGAGTGAAGGATAAGACAAAGAGACCCCAGTATTCTGGACACAAAGGAAGTACTGTCAGGTAGGGGTGTTTGGAGATCCAAAGCAGGAGATGTTCATTACATGAGCTCACATCAACCCATTTTCTCGATTTTAGATATATAAAAATTTCCTTTAGTTTATTTCTAGTGACAAGTAATTAGCTCCCTGTCCTCTGAAGATTATATATTTAAAATTACCTAGGGTGTAATAAATACATTGTAAAATTGTTTTCTCTTGTTATAGATTGCTTTGCTTATTGTTATGTCCCCAAGAAAGTGCAAATAGAAATGTCATCAGCTTGTCTCCTTTGATGACACAAAAACTGCTCAGAGGAAATTTTACCACCAGGGTCTGGTGATAGGTGGTTCATCCTTCAGTCTGTCAGAATGAGGATGATGGGTACTGTCTGGGATAATCTAAGAATGAGGCTGTCTAACAATTGTAATAAGGAGAAAAGAGAAATAAAGAATTAAAGAGTCAAAGGGCTTTTGTCGGTGGATGCAACAGAGTTCTATAGAAAAGGAGAAGTGTGGTTTTAAACAAAAATAGGAAATATAAAGGAATCCTGGTCTGTTACTGTAGAAGCTGTTTACTATCAGAAATCATCAGTTTGCTCTGAAAGTTTTGGAGCCACTACTCCCAAAGATCAATGCTCCTAAGCATCACTGAGAATCCTCAGTATGTCTTCCTCATTGCAAAAGCCTTTATGCTATGTTGAACTGTGAATCGTTTCTTCAGTAAAACACGTGCCTAATAATTGCCTCTCTCAGTGCCCAATGAGATACAGTAGCTAAAACATTCAAAACCCAAAGAAAATGGAAGCTGAATAATATTGATTTAAAGTGTTCAATGATTCATTCAGTGCAGTTCAAGAGGAATTTCTCTGCTGTCTCTGACAACATAGGAAATCTCTTTCCTGAAGATTGTGAGGAGTCTTAGGGAAATTTATTATGGGAAGGTGACAGCATTGGACATAGGGCATAAACCCCTTGCAATATTTTATCATGTCAGAGTTCAGCAGGAAGTAGTTAGGACCGGGAGGGAGACTTCCAAAAGTCTGGCTGTTCCACTTATCAACTCTCAGAGGGATAACTGATGTGAGTCAGTTAGGTGAACCATGTGAGTGTGAAGTAGAGTGGGAATCTTTCTGGACAAGAGGGCTCAAAGATTTCTGAAAACTTTTCTGAGTGTAATTAAGAATGTCATTAATTCCTTCACCAGTCTAGAAGATTGTAGATGGTAAGAGAAGTCCAGCTCTTGAATAAGTGATAATATTTTTAAAAGGTCTTTTAAAATTGTTCTCTTAAAAGATTCTCCTTGATCACTTGACATTCAAGCCCAGTTTCAGATTGGGAAGGGAATCAAGCAATTCCTTAGCAATGGCAATTGGTGTAGTTCTTTAGAAAGAAAATGCTAAAATATATGCTGAAAATAGATTTATAGTAACTAGGATATATTCATTTTCCATTTAGAATGGACCCTGGGTAAATGTCAAGTTGAAGATGTTTAAAGGGACCTAAACATGTTGGTTTTCTGTGTTGATAGGTGGTATATGCCATGGAAACAACCTCATCAATCTTTCTGAAGTTTCTTCACCAATGCTGATGAAAAGTGGTTATAAGTTTGTACCAGGATGAGTAGATTTTATGAATAAATTTATGTGCTATCTTTTTGAAATCTTCTGGTGCCACCATGAGGCTATCTCAGGAGTGTCAGAGATTACCTGAATGAAGGGCACAACCAGATACTTTCAACCTTTTCTTTACAAAATCAGAGATGAAACAGTTGGAATGTTATAGTGGTCTGTTAGAATCCCCAGAGAGATTTAAAGGTTTAGATAAGTTCGCACCCTTGATAAAAGTACTTACATGATATAATGATCTTCAAGAGAATTTCTTTTAATCTCCATATTACTCTTTCTGGATGGGTCTAAATTTTAATAGCTATCTCTCCAGGAAATAAGAATACATATAAATGACCATTAACTACAATCCATTTTAATTGGGGTTTTCAGCTAATGAGCTCTCTTGTTTCAAAAGTATCATCAAACTTGTCCTACTTCAAAAGCAACCCCCCATCTTTGTGTGTCATTCTGGAGCTGGCCACTTGAAAAAGTTCAACACCCTTAGTAAGTTCTGCCATCCAGGGTGATTAACTCTCAGGTAGAAGCTTACATGCTCAAGGTTCTGTGAAGATCTCTATTGGGCATTTGCCTCAAATGCAATGGGGATGGTAAAGGTATGTACAGGTATAATCCATAACTTGGTCCAGAGTAGAAGAGACCTCTGGAAACCCAAGAAATGCCTGGAACTTCTTGTGTGCATGTAATATCACAATTTCATCTGTAATGTAAGTATCTTCCTATCAAATCTTCATGGGTGTTATTAGCAGGAAGTATACACTTCAGTAGGCAGTAAGGGCCTAAGTGCTAGAGTTAAGGGTGAGAGGTAGGAAGAATCTCTGTGTTAGTTGAAATAACTCCTGGGTGTGTGGAGCATCTGCTCTGAGAAAGAGGCAGGCTTTAATGTAGAAAGAGTTTACACATCTCCACAGCCATTGAAAAGATTGACCATGTTTATTTGTAGCGATTTCATTATATTATTTAAGAATTAGACAGGATATTTGGCCTTCTTTTTCTTTCTTGAAATAAATGTTTTCATAAACTGGAGTAATTTTTCTTGGCCTTTGTTTTTCTTACATAAGTAGAAATGAATCCTATTGTGGTGGACCTTCTGTTACATCTCCGAGCTTCCCTGCCAGTGGATGATCAGTTGGGAAGTGTGCCATCCTACTACTGTTGGATCTACAAATTTATTTTGCCTCTTGGCTTGATTTTTATTGTAATACAAAAATTAGAATGACAATGAGAATGTGTGTAAGTAGGAGTTTTTTTTTTTTCTGGTGGGGGAGGGTTTAGATGGATGGAGGAAATGGAAATGCTTAGTGCAAAGTGACACTGTGTGTGCTGTGTCCTTGGTCCTGAACTTTCTGATGTCCACCTCCACCTGCACACTTGACAAGCTGTGCTTCCTTTACAGGTGGAAAGCAAGTGAGAACATACTGTCAAGATCATAGCCACTATCTTAGGGCAAAACATTTGAGGAGGAAAGAGAACTTAATCCATATTACTGGTGATGAGCAGGAATCTTTGGATGGATGCTGATCTGGTGAGAACTAAAGCTCAGCTATTTTCTGAAGCCAATTCCAAGAACACGGGGACTGGGACTATGCATTATTTCCCCTAGTTCCTTTCCTTATGGAAAAATAACACCTTTAGACATACAGCACAAAATGGAAATACAAAGGAAGAGCAGAAGGAGATGAAAAGGAATGGCCTGATTCTTCCAAAGGTTAACAAATGGGCACCAGTAACAATACCTGGCTACCAAACTGAGCACACTGGAGGGACCCATCTCAACATGATGGCACTGCAGGGCCTTCCAGGTTGAGGTACACTTGACAAGGTGCAAGGGCCTCCTATGGGTCCTGCAATTGCTGCAGAGTGGGGTTTCCAGATGAGGGAAGTACAGGTTATTTCATGTTGGACTTCCAAGGAAACTCTGGAAATCAACAAAACTCATTATTCAGAGGGAGCTAAAGCAAGACAGCTACTATCACTGTTATTTGGCAGAGATTAAGAGGTAGGAGGAGATAATAGGAAAGCTTGATAGTTGAAACAACAGCAACAAAAACAAGGCAACAGAAATGGCAGGAGCTGGGGGAGGAGAGCCCCAGGGTGCTCTGATAGGAGTTTGCTGATGAAAGAAGACCAGAGGCAGGTGAGTCAAAATGAAACATATGTTTGGTTTGGGGAGCACGTGTGGCAGTTTGTAGTTTAGTCTGGTGTGGAAACAACAGCAACAAACGAGAAAGCTGACACTTGTTGACTGAATCCTTATATTTCTGGGTCTGGGCTGGCTGATGTTGGGTTATGAATCAGAGCCCTGTTGTCATCGTGGCCTGGATCTTAGTCCCTTCTTTACTCATTCTCGCTGTTGTCATTGTTAGTGATGTCATAAACAAGATGTTGTGGCCCCAGTCTTGCTGCAAAAAACAAACAAACCTTGGAGGAGAACCATCTGGAGCACAGCCTGACTGCTGCTAATTGGTCTGTAACAACATATATAAAAAATCTCGGCATATATTTTGAGATGACTAAATGCCGTAAGCATGTTTTGAAAGACTGCCATTCAAAAATCTCTCAAAAGTCAATACCATTTGTCCTTGCCTTTCAACAAGCAGATCAACCCAGGGATAAAAGCATTACCATTTTCCCTGTGAGATCCACCCCCACAACAGAAATGTCTTTGGTCTCCTTTCTTTGTCCACATGGACCTTGGAAGTGTGGTTCCACCTCTTTCTGAAAATTTAAAATTTTGTCTGCATTTTGAAGGGAAATACATACATGTCTCTAAACATGTAAATGTATGTCTTACTTTTGTTCTTGTGTGTCCTATCTGATATTGCTGTGTTTTCTGGAATTTCGTTTGTGTGTATGTGACTAGGGATTCAACTCATGCCCATCACACCGAGCTACAACCCCAGCTCCTTTAATTTTTTTTTAACTTGTGGTAAGTTCTAAGTTCCTGAGTTGCCCAGGATTGCAGACCCATGCTACTGTGCCTGGCTTAGGGTAGGCTCTTCTCATCTTTCCTATCCTTTTCCCCAGAAGTCTTTGTCACGCAGTGCACAGAACTTGAGGCGGGTGCCTGCCCCTTGAGGAAAGGCGGTGTCCTACCCCATCTCCAATGCCCCATGATTGGCCAGTCTTTGAGTGCATCTAAGTGTACCTATAAAATATATCATGTGTCTGTTTCTTCCCCTGTAGTTGCATTGGCATTTTGCTAATCTAGGTTTTCATTCAATTCAGTCAGGATAATGGTCCTCCACGTTGCAAGATCATTCTGATTTGACACAGCTATCACCGTCAGACAAATTTTCCTTCAGCCTGGGCCTGACCATTTCACTTTCCTCTTGGAAAACTTCACTTCTTATTACTATGCAAGTAAAAGTCAAATTTCCTGGACACGTGATACTGCCTGTTCTTCACTGTCTTCTGAGACACTCTTCCCTCCTACTCTGGTCTCTTTTGTTACTTTGGATCCTGAAGTCCACTTCAAAGGAATTTATGTACATGTTTTATCTTCCACATTGAGTAAAAGGTATACGAGCATCATGTGTATGTATGACTTACCTTATTGGCTTTGTTGCCTTTAGAATATTTAATGGCATTTGTTAAACAGTGACAATTGATTGAAAAATGCATATATATAAAAATGTGATAGTAGCAAAAGGCCAACTTTGACAAATCTTAAGACTCAGCAAACACTAAACGCTGTATTGTAATGGTTGGATTCCATAGTGAAGACGTTGAATGGAGGTTGAATTTGAAGCAAATCTTGAATATGTTGTAGAATTTTCTAGACAAAAATAACAAAAACACCTTGCTGAGGAAAGGAAGCAATTTCAGGAACACTTACAGAGCCCCTTATCTAGTCAGGTAACAGAGAATCTTGGATATTGTTGAGATTCATCCCTATTTCTCATCTCTTTGCCTCATTCTATCTACTTTTAACAGTTATTATTTTCATTTTTGGGGGGTTATTGGTGCATGTTTCTTGTACATAATGATTACATTCATTGTGGGGAGTTGGTGCATGTACGTGACATTTCTTAATTCTTTTTTTGTTTTTTAACTTTCTCCCTTTTTCCCCTTCCTTCCATCTCTTGGTCACTTCTCCCATTTTTTTTTTATACATGTTTTTAGCACATAATGGTCATGTTCTTTATAGGGACTTGGCCTATGTTCACGTCACAAATTTCTTTTTTTTTAATCTCATTTTCCTCCCCTCCCACCCCCTCCTTCCACATCCTGGCCCCTTCCCCTTTAAAATGCTGGAATGGGTACAGGAAAAAATCAAAGTTGCAGAGAATAAACTGTCAAGGGTCATGATAATTTGAATTGCAGCTTATATTTAAATATTCAAACTGGTAAAAAGCAGCAATTGAAGTGTTAAAAAAAAAAGCTTTATTCTCTGAAAGAATAATGAAGGACCTAGGAAATATGTTTCCTCTTTACCTGAGTTCAAGAAAAGAGAGAAGACTTTTTTACTGTGGGGTGTTGCAAGGAAGAGCTTTATAGTAACGCTTTTATTTTCTTTCTGTTTTGATCCATGTTTTGGCATAAATGAAGTATGCATGCAAGATCAGACCCCTTATCTTATTTTTAAAATTTAGTATAAAGTAAGTGCTTCTTAGAACTAAATTTTGCTTAGCCAAAATAATTATTTGTAAAACCAATGGGCAAGGTTACATTGTTGTGCAAATAGAGTTCTTAGTCTTTGCACTAACTTTTTCTTTTCTTTCTTTTTTGTATGCTGGGAACCATACTCTGCCATTTAATGATTGTGAACACTGCTGGCTCAGGGGAGAGATCAGATGCCAGTTCGATCAATATCTAGAGAGGAAGCTCTTGGGTAAAACAAAATGCACAGCTGTGATAATTCGGATTGTTTTTCCATTTGGGGAATTTTTAACGAGTGAAATTGTATTCCAGGAAATGGAGAATCAGCTACAACACACGTGGACCCAGCCCTATTTAACTAAGTTGGTACCACCTATTTATCAGGAAGTGGTTACTTCTCCTAGAGATAAGAATCACTTCTAAGTCATGAAGTTTTAAATAAATAGGTTTGAATCTCATATTTATCGCAAGCAGTGTTATGCAAGGTGGCTGATTGGAGGTACAGGACAATCTTTTGGCCTCGGTCAATGACAGGCTCCTCTGTTACTCAATACCATACACCTATGAGCTCTCGATAATTGGGAACTTCAGCTATATCGCATTCCTAAGATTAATGTCTCAATACTTTTCCAGAATAGCCTGAAAAAGAGAAGTACTCAGGTCTTAAGGGTCCCTCCTCCTTCTGACCCGCATCACAAAATGCACTGAGATAAATTTAACTTGTCTATGTATCTTCGAGATGTACCCAAAAAGGATAATTTTTCTTCTTTTATTACACGTTGCAGGCTACTCTGATAGGAGTGGTTTAAGTGACAATAACTGTCCAGCACTGTTTGCCGCACTCATAGAACTTAATCCCTCTGATCTTGAAGCCATTACTTGTCTCAACTGCACCTCACTGGGTCCCTCGAGAGGTCAAGGTCTGCTTTTAACTTTCAGGCTTTGGCAGCTTCGGCACCCAACTGTGCTCTGCGTGTGAGACACGCGCTGCACGTTTTCTCTGCATGGATAATCAAAATGGATTCTTGTGCCTTCTCTCGCCCACTCTCCCAAATGCCATTTACATCAACATCATCAGTACTTGTTTGCTCATGTTTTTGGTGTGCATTTCAGGATGATCTCATCAATTTTACATATTTACTTGAGTATTCTGGCCAACCTATTTGGGGACATTTATCTGTATTTCCTGAGTGGGCCTGGCTGTGCTTCTTTTCCATTGTGATGGCTCTCGTCTCTGACGGCTGGCGTGTCGGGAGGGAGCTCATGTGTTTAAGGAGGTCCACGATCGTGTACAATCCTCAGAGGAGAAAGTGGGATAATGGACTATAATTGCTGTTGATTGCAAAAATAGACTTTCACCCTTCCACAAGATAACAGTGAGAGTTGTTTAATTGCTGTAAATGTGGCCCATCCCTTGAGGAATTGGATTCAGAAGATATGGCAACATTACACCTGGGAGATTAAATACGGGTTTGAAGTGATTGCTAATTACTGTTTTTAGGTCTCTGTAATCTCCTGTCTCAATGCACTGCTACAGAAATATTCTGATAACACCACAGAACAATTCCATTAACATCATTAATGTCATTCCAGTATTCATAAGAAGGGTCAATATATTTGGTACACTTAAAGTTTTATTGTAAGAAAGATAACATGGTCTAGTGTGTGTACAAAAACGGAGTGATCAAATCAATTAATGAGACAAAAGCAATATTTATTTCAGGACTTGCTGTTATTATATAAAACCTCAAAAAACAATGGAGCGATGTATTGAGAGCAAACTTGTAAATTTAGGTTCTTGCAGATGTTAAACCAGAAATAGTTTTATAGACATTATTTAATAGCCAGTTTCTACTTAAATTTATTTTCAGAGAGCTAAGATGTAATTCTTACTTGAAGTCTTCCTATTGATCTTTTCCAGAGTTGTTCTCTTATTTTTTTTCCTCCTCAGAAAAATGTTTATTTCCATTTCAAACATGTTTGTGAAATAATTCTGAAGCAAAACAAACACAAAAGGTAAACAGCATGAAGCAAATTATTGTAACTATTCTCAACACTTGTCAAACCATGCAAACATTTCATTGGTAGCACACATTTTGTCATCCAACAAAAAAGTGAACATCGTATTAGAAATTTATTACATTCTAGTCTTTGTCAGTAGCGACCTCAATACATTTTCAAGTAGTGTTATCTCTCTGCGCTTCAATTTTCCTGCCAATAAATAATGGTTTCAGATTTCAAGGGCAATATTTAAATCCATACATCTGTACTTATGGTGTTTATATAGGAAAGTGTGTATGCCTTTTAATAAAAAGAACAAAATGGATAATAAATGCTTGTTGTAATATTAGTGGAAATAATGGTTTTGAGGGAACTTCACTTTGCTTTTAAAGTAAACAATAATACTTTAAAACCAATATCAGAGAAAAAAATTTTTGGAGGTGAAGAAAATTTGCTGCTAAGGAAAGTATTCAAAATGTCAGGAAGGTTACAATCTAAGCCATTTCTGAAGTCCTGTGGATATTTCACACATGGCACTTGGTCCATTTCCATTGTATTTAGTTCCTTTTAACAGACATTACAGAATTTTAACATTTTTCTGCAAACATCATAAAAGGTGAAATTCCAGTATTGCTAATATTCACATAGTTTGTATAGGGAAGTATCAGAACTTGGGTTGATCATAGAAAGCCAGACAATCCCAATGCGTGATTCCTGGGAATGGAGTTAACTTTACAATCCATAGAAGTATAAGGAGAAGAAAGTCAGAATTGGTTTTACATTGGTGATTTCATCTTTGGCATCTAATTGTGTGGGAAATGGCTTTAACTTACTCCTACCCCCCCTTTTTTTGCTGAGATAAACTTTTTTTTGTAGTTTTTTAAAAATTTAATTGAATTTATTGGTACATTCTAGGGTGACAGTACAGTTACATTCATTCCTGGGATCTTGTACCACTACATGACAGGTCTTGGTTCTCATTTTTCCCCCTTGTCCCCGCCCTCCCTTCACCCCCTCCTCCCCTTCCTCCTTTCAAGCACTTTAATTCCATTTTTACATTTTCTCATATTTTCTTCCTTTTCCCTTATTCCCCATTCCCTATCCTTCTCACTGTGCCTACACTTTTGGTCTTTTTCTTCCTATTTGCTAATTGTCCCGTTAGGGTCTTGAGTACTATTTTAGTTTTTCACACTAGAGAAACTATACGGTATTTGCATATGTGTGAATTATTTATTTGATTTAGGAGTATATCCTCAAAATGTACCCATTTACCTATGAATGAATCTACTTATTCACTCTTAACCCTTTTTAAACAAGGGAGTATTTGAAGCTGGCTGCCAAATTCCAGGGACCTGGAAATTGCTAGAAAAACAGCCCTGGGGCAGAAATGTCAGACACCCGAGGAAGCCTGATGCTATCTGGTACTCAGATTAAATTCTCTACCGTGAAACCCTGGATGAGGTGTTCTTTTATAAATATGTAATTTTTGTTCTATTGTTACTGCTCAAAGGAAGGAAATAAATATATGAATATTATAACCCAGCTCACAATAGAAAACAATCATTTCTCAGGTGAGGGAGTAAAAATATAAATTTTTAGTTTTGTGACTTTTGTGGATAGTTTCTTTTCTAAGTTTTTCTTCAAAGCTTCACTTTAAAATATAATATTTCTGTGGTTTGGATTTAAACAACATAATTGAGAAAATTAAGTATATAATTGAAAGGATGGCGGCTACACGGAAATCTTTTTCAGAAAATTGGCTTAAAACATGTGCTTCCAAAGACAGAACATTTCTCGTTACAGCATCCTTGGAGAAAACCACGGATTTAGGCTGGTTTTTCACAGAGGGGAAAAGATCAATTAATTTGTAATCAGTGAAGCAGCATAAATTTTAGAAAGCTAAAGCAGGGACTATGTTATGTTTAAAAAAAAATTGATTCCTGCTTTTGACTTATAACAAAGGAGCCTTTGATTTTCATGGATACCTGCCCACCCAAATGAGCAACCTCGAGCTGAATTTGAAGTGTGAAGTTTTACGAGTAGGAATACCATTAGTGCGTTAGGAGGTGAGGTAATATAATTTGTTTCCAACAGCTACACCACGAAAAATTTAGTAATTTTCACATTTTTATAGGTATTCTGTTTAACAATTTTTACTAACATTGTAGAGATGTCAAAACGTTGCAAGTATATTTTCTGTAATATCCTCAAGGTATGATATGCCATGGCGTCAAGTTTTAAAATATGTAAATTACCTTCTTTCCACAGAGTTTATACAGTATTTCTCTTTATTTTAAAATTTCTCCATTTTATCTCCGCTTTTCCAACAGATGTCCTTTACTCTTTTCCATTTTAGAATCTCAAGCTGTGTGTAATGTAATTCTTCACAACCTTGACATGACTAATGAATGACCCTCGATATAATAAGTCACTCAGGTAAGACACTCCTTTGAAGAATGCAAATGAAACTTTCACAGTTAATTTTCCTCCAGAACTACCTGTAGAATATACTGCTCCCGTTGCTTTTAATTTGTCTTCCAGCAGACTGGAATAGTTTTTCATCAGTACTGTAGAAATCCTCGCATTCTCACTGAAGACATTTAATCACATTTTGATATCTCCCCCTTGTGGTCAGCTCCATGGGATTTGACCCAACTTTGGGGGAGAAGCGGTCACTGCTTCTTCATTTCTGGGATATAAGTGGAGAATTTCTTTTTTTTTTTTTTGCTGGGAATCCAACTCGGGTCCTTGTGCTTGCAAGGCAGGCAGGGACCACTGAGCTAAATCCCCAGCCCACTTTTTCATTTCTTAAGAAAATCAAAATTGTAAGTAAACCAAAATCAAATCCAAGGATTACATTGCAAGTATAATAGCTATAAATTTAGATGAACCTTTTAAAATATATCTATTTTATGTATTCTTCTTACTACCATTTCAGGTTATCTGTGAAAGAAGGGTAAATTAAGAAATTGAGAAAATTAAGAAGTTTTGTATTTCACCGCTTCAAAAATTACATTCCCATTAGGAAAACTGAACCTAACAAATAACTAATAATGCCGTTATCTCGTTTGTAAATTTTTGAGCAGAAGCGTTTGAGAGGAACGAACTCCTGTTCAGAGTGGCATTAATCTGTTACTGACGGGAAGCACATTATGGCCCAAATAGGGGATAACGAAGGATTCCTGCAACATAGACTATGTAGATATAAGTCAGCCAACCAAACGTTTTCTTAAATCTTCACTGTGTCAAGCTGTTTAAAAAAAATTCATTTCTGAGTGATGGACCACTTTATCAAAAATTTTACATGTGGTAGCAATGAAGAGTGAATTTTGTCTCTTCGAGAAAAAAGAAAATCAGCCCTAACTTTATATGACTATTCTTTGTGAAGAGCTTCAAAATTGGTTTGAAATAATTTGAAAGCAGCTTGCCTTACCACACATTGAATTTTCATGATCTCTTAGTGCAAAGAGCTGTGTCGTCATGTGTGTGAATAAGTGCACATGCACACAATTTTTATTTTCTAGGTCACACTGGATTTGAGCTTAAAATCTCTAATTTGCTATGTGATCAAATCATAAGTGTGGAAATGTATAAAATTTCCATTTCCAATGAAAATCTTCCTGAATTTTTGTTACGACATTTAAATGAATTATTAAAAGCGGAAGGCACATCTTCTGAAAGCACCTACTTTCTATTATTTTTCCTTTTAATTCATTTGTCTAGTTTTTAATTGTTATGTTGTAGGTGCACAGGTTTTGCATACAGGAAAATATCATTTAATAAATAACCATACACCTCAGTTTTGAGGAAGAGTAAGCAAATACATATCTGCTTAAATCATTAAACAAAAATTCGATGGTACCTCTCAAATTATGTGTTTGTTAAAGATCCACTCTGCAGAGGTGGGGAATTTCTTATTTATAGGAAACATTCCAGAAAAAAATATTTGTTGATGTGGAGTGATGTTATCAATCCAAAACCTTTGAACTTGTGTGTTGATCCAGTGGGTAAAAATCTCTCCTTGGCACATTCTGGGAGAATTTTCTCTAGAGCAAAGTATTTGGCAGTGGTGCGGCTCTTCAGAGAGGTGATCAGAAGCCAGACAGAGTGCTGGCCAGCAAGGTGAACACGGTACTGGTACTCAGGTAACCACCACGCGGAGAGCCTAGGTCTTAGAGTTTTGTACAGACGAGAGCAGAAAAATGGGAGAACAGAACTGCAGCCATTCTGGTTACATGTTGGGGATAAGTTAGCGTGAGAGGCGTTGCCAGTCTGATTTGGGAATATTCAATAATCAGATCCCCGAGGGAATCTAAACTGAGGCTTGTAGGTCTGGAGTTCAGCAGAAAACATTTTGCAGAGCCTATCAACACCTACGAATTAAATAATAGATCTCAAATTGAAATATATACATACATACATATATATATATATATACACACACACATACATATATATATATATCCTATGTATAATATATTGTATCTCTCTATATTCTCTCTCTATATTCCATATATATTCCAATATATTCCATATATACATATATTGACAGATTGCTTTATGGGAGGCAGGAGGATTGTAAGTTCCAGTTCAGCTTGGACAACTTAGGGACTTAGCAAGTCACTGTCTCAAAAAAAAAAAAAAAAAAAAAAAAAGTGCTGGGCACGAGGGTCACTGTAGAGTTCTTTCCCCATTACTCAGGTTTTAAGACACAACAAACTCCTCCACTATGCAATGAGTTACCTCTGGTAAGGCACTATTCTGAGTCTTAAGGACACCATTGGTATTCAGGCATTAGCACACTTAACATGTTTTGCTATCGTCACTAATAGCCACTTTAAAAATAACTCAAGGTCTCCAGTGAAGTTGTTAAACAAAAAATTTCCCAGTTTCAACAAATCTATACATTTTGATATATTCATCTTTATATTTGGATTTTATAATTTCTTCTATGAGAGTTTGATGCACCCTTTATTAAGATTTACCTTTATGTTTCATCTATTTTATGCTGCTATCAGAATAAGATATTTATTTTATTGAATACATTTTCTCATTGTGACAGTTCTTTATCTCTGGCTGTTTATTTGGACCTATTCATTCTGTAGCCTTACTTTTACACAGTTTGGCTTCAGTGAAAGCCATAGTTCCATTCATCTCTAATGCTCTCAAATAAGCATTTTTCTTAGCAGTTACAGTTTTATTTTTAATTTTCTCATCTCAAATATTCCATTTTTTTGTTTTATTGTATAGGGTGGTCCTTATTGCCTTTTATGTTGCTAGTCTTTACCAAAGGGGTCATTTGGGAATTCTTGCTGAGAGTAAAAGAAATGCTTCTGTTTCCTCATTAAGAGTGGTCTTGAGTGTAGCTTTTCTTTTTTTCTGTATTATGATTAATTAATTAATTATACCGGTACATTTAAGTATACAATATAATGACATTCAATGTTGGAAATTTGTACCTTTACAGAATCAATTTTGGTTCATATTTTCCCCATTCCCCTGCCTTCCCTTCCACCCCTCCATCCCTATCTACAAATACTTTGCTTCTGTTTTTTTTTAATTTTTTCATATTAATTCCATTCCCTTCTTTCCTTTCCACTACCCCTCCCATTTCCCCTTCCCCTTTGCCCCTTTTCTTCCTATTTCACATGATCTATTATACCTTTTAGTCCTTATTTACATTTTCAGTTTCTCACACTAGAGAAACTATTGTGTATTGCACATGCATGTTTTATTTATTTCACTTAAGAGTGTCTTCTCAATGTGCATCCATTTAGGTATAAATTCTCTAATTTCTCATTTTTTATGGCTGAGTAGCACTCCATTTTATTAAAAGAAAAAACACATTTCTTTACCCAGTCTCCAGTTGATGAGCAATTGGGCTGCTTCCAAATTTTAGCCATTACAAATTGTGCTGCCATGAACATGGGTGCACATATAGCACTATGGTATGATTCTTTTAATTCTTTTGGGAAGGTACCCAGCAGGGGAATAGCTGGGTCGAATGGGACTTCTAATCCTAGCTCTTTAAGGTAACTCCATACTTATTTTCACAGTGGTTGCACCAGTCTACACTCCCACCAGCAGTGGAACAGTGTTCCTCTTTCCCCACACCCCCACCAGCATTTGTTATTGGTTGATTTCATGATAGCAACCATTCTTTCTGGGGAGAGGTGGAAGCATTGTTTTCATTTTCATCTCTCAAATGACCAATGATGCTGAACATTTTTTCACATGTTTATTTGCTATTTGTATTTCTTTGTCTGAAAAATGTCTGTTCGTTTCAGATGCCCATTTTTGAACTGGGTCTTTAAATACATTCTAGATAGTAGACATTTGTCTGAGGAACAGCTGATGTCGAAAATCAATACTCCAAAATTCATTCCTGGAAGCAAGCATCACCTTGATTCCCAAAGCAAAGAAAAAAGCAACTGAAAAAGAGAACTATAGGGCAATCTCACTAATGAACATAGATGCAAAAATCCTTAATAAGATACTGGCAAATAGAATGCAAAAGAGCATCAAGAAGATCATACACCCTGACCAAGTTGGATTTATCTCAAGGATGAAGAGGGATGGCTTAACATACATGAATGTAATACACTATACTAATAAAACCAAGGACAAAAATCATATGATCATCTCAATAGTTACAGAAAAAGCATTTGATAAAATCCAACATGCATTCGTGATAAAAACCCTACAGAAAATTGGAACAGACAATCGCTACCTCAATCTGATAAAAGACATCTATGAAAAACCAATAGCCAATATCCTACTAAATGGTCAAAAAAATGAAATTCTTCACACTAATATCAGGAACAAGACAAGGTTGTCGACTCTCACTACTCCCATTCAATATAGTTTTGGAAACATTAACCTCACTGGTTAGACAAGAGAAATAAATAAAAGGAATAAAATAGGAAATGAAGAAGTCAAATCGTCATTATTTGCAGATGACATGATACTTTACAGAGAAGACCCCAAGAACACCATCAAAAGTCTTCTAGACTTAGTAACCAAATTCAGCAAAGTAGCAGAATAGAAGGTCAACACAAAAAAATCAACAGCTTTTCTGTACAAGGAAAACAGACTCACTGAGAGAGAAATGGGGCGATCAATTCCTTTCACAATAGCTTCCAAAAAATTGAAATACCTAGGAATCAACCTAACAAAAGAAGTCAAAGACCTCTACTGTGAAAACTACAGCACTCTGAAAAGAGAGATTGAACAGGATACTAGAAAATGGAAAGATATCCCTTGTCCTGAGTAGAAAGAATCAACATGGTGAAAATTGTCATACTCCCAAAACTGCTTTATAGATTCAGTGCAATCCCACTTGAAATCCCAGTAGCATACTTCACAGACCTTGAGAAAATAATTGAAAAATTCATTTGGAAGAAGAGGCCTAGAAAAGCAAAAGCAATTCTAGGCAATAAAGACAAGGTAGTGGATATCACAATCCCCAACTTGAAACTATATTACAAAGTTACTGTGATAAAACAACATGGTAATGACAAAGAAACAGACCTGAGGATCAGTGGAACAGATTAGAAGATGTAGAAACAACTCCAGTCACACTCAGCCACCTCATCTTTGACAAAGGAACTAAACACTCTCACTGGAGGAAAGATAGCCCCTTTAATAAATGGTGCTGGAAAAACTTGGTTTCACCTTGCCAAAGATTAAAACTAAACCTATATCTCTCACCATGCACTGTACTAAAACACAAATGGATCAAAGATCTAAATATTAAAAGATAAACACTAAACAAACTTGAAGAGAGGTTAGGTGGAGCTCTTAAAGTCATTGTTGTAGGAAAAGATTTTATGAACAGAACCTCAGTTGCACATGAACTGGCACAAACAATCAACAAATGGTATCTTTTCTTATTAAAAAGCTTCTGCACAGCCAGTGAAACCACCAACAGTGTGGAGAGCCCACAACGTAGGAAAAATTTTTCACCAGCTGTTCCTCAGAGTGTAGCTTTTCATGAAGAATGATTTTAGGAAAGTTTGTCCATTTCTTTGTAACTTATATCATGAATATGCAGTATATATTTCCCACTAATTTTCCTACCTCTCATGAAGGTTTTATTATTACTATATCCATGTGTTTTTTCAAAATTGGTTAAAGTGAGATATTGTATGAATAGCTTCTTAAATGTTTACCTATATTTGTCTTCCTGGAATAAAACTTAACTTGTTATGTACTTTTGAAAAGACTACTGGATTTAAATTCCTGACTTTAGTTTATATTTCTTGATTATATATATGTATACATTATATATGATATTGGAATAAATTTTTCTATGAATTGGGGCCTGTTTATCTGAAAAAAATTTCACAATTATTTATCTTGTTTTCTCTTTTATTATTTGATTTAAGGAAACAGCCACTAGATTTTTTTTTTTTGAAAAATTTCCAGCTTTACTGAGATACACTTTACAAATTGAAATTACATATATTTAAGATGTACAATAGGATGATTTGCTATATATATACTGAAATATTATCACTCTCAGTCTAAATGACACATCTGCCAAAAACACAGTTACTATTTTTGTGATGGGGGGAGGGCAATTAAGATTTCTCTTAGCTAACAAAATAAAAACCCAGTATTGTTAATTCCAGTCATTCCAGAACATATTCTTGTTGCATAATTGAAACTCTGCCTATTGCATAAGTAGAATTTGCATTTTGCATTATTCTTAATAAATATCTTTTCTTCCTATCATTTTCTGTTTCAATCTTTACTAATTTGTTTCTGCTACTTTTTTCAAGTCTAGTCTATGGTTGTTTCTAACATTTGAAATTAAATGCTTAATATATTTCAATTCGTTTTTATTAATAAATGCTTATTTGGCCTGAATATTTCTCTGGGCTCTGCTTTGTTGTTATTTCACAATTTATAGTAGGTAATATTATTAATATTGTTATTTTCTATATACTGTAAGATTAAAGTTTGAATTTCTTTGCAATTTGAATTCCCTAGATAAAATATTTTAAGAAATTGAGTTTTTATATTTTTCTTAATTTCCTGATTTAGTAGTCAAGGAAGTATTTATTTGTGTTACTACATGACCATTTAAAAATATTTGAAAATAGGTAATTGCTGGGTGATAATATCTATTATTACAAACAGATCAGTTAATGTAAATGCATTGATTAAATTTGCCTAATTAATTACTTTATGTGCCTACATCTTGTGTTTCCCAGTTACTTCACACTGATAGAAATGTTATAAGGTTCCTCACCTCTTTATGTTACCTAAAATTTCCACTCCATGAATAATACTACTACCTAATTCAATAAATAATGCTGTCAGAGTCTAATGCAAACTGTAGTATTTGTCATTGCACAGTTTTTTTTCATGTTTTGCTTAATAATTTTGTGCTATAGTAAATACTAATAGCCTCCTACATACTTTGTTGGGAAAAGAAAGGATATTCTCCCAATTATACTCAGCACCTGTGTGTATGGGAGTGTGTGTGTGTGTGTGTGTGTGTGTGTGTGTGTGTGTGTGTGTGTGGTGATGCAGCTTTACTCCTCTTTAGCTAACGGGAATAATTATTGACATCAGTATTTTCTGAGTACACAGTTTCTCAATATTCAACTGCACAATCCAAAGCTCCTTCGAGTTGGTGAATTTTACAGAAATCTCCTTGTTGACCCCAGGTATGGGTTCTCCATTTTTTCCCCACATCTCACACAAGTGCCGTGGAATTTGAAATACTGCCAGTTCTGCCTAGGAGCTCAAGATGCAGCATAGTCTCTTGTTATGCTCGATTATCCTACTCTGACTGGGCCCTGAGATGACTTCCTCACAGTTAAATGTTAATAGTGGCTCCTAATTACGTTGGCTATAGAATTTCTCTTCCTATTCTGTGTTGTCTTTATTGCTTCCTTTATTTCAGAGAGGAATGAAAATGTTTTCCTTACAAAATTAATCCAACGTTTTCCCCATGTTTTGAAAAGTTTAGGGTTGTAGGCTGGAGATAAACAGATGTATAAAATTAGCAATTTACAAAATAATCCACACAGTGAGATGTTTTTCGTGTATCAAATCTATGTAACATGATTAGTAAGTATTCAGTCAAGAAGGATAATCTGCAAGATATTATTTAGCCTGAATTTTAAAGATAACTAAAAACACTATTATTAACAATGTTACATGAGAAAACTTGAAGTAATAAATATATCCTTATAAATGATAAAACTAAACATATTAAAATCATTTACAATAGTCATACCTAGCTCAAATTAAGAGTTGAGTAGTATAAAATCCAATTTGAAATATATCCCTAACCTATTCGGTAGGTTAAATCTCATCTTTTTCTGTACTAATCTAAGAAATGTCATAAACTTTTAAAAATTGAAGTAAATTATTTTCTAATTTACATATAATCTGCGATAGTTAGCTGAGTGTGCCAAGGTGTGTAAGAAATGCCCAACCGAGTTGGATAGGCATAGTTCTGGGTATGCTGAAGGGATTTACTGTGGACAGAAGACACCCTGGGTGTGAGTGGCACCACCAATAACTGTCACCTGAATGGAATAAAAGGGAATTGAAGAAGGGAGTCTCACTTCTCTCTCTTGGAATTGTCCAGTCTGGAAGTCTCCAGACTTCTTGCAAGTCCTCTCCTGGCCTCCAACACAGACTCCTCACCTTCCTGTTATGGGTAAGAACGGGACACTACAATGGGCTCCAAACCGTCAGCCCAATCCTTCAGATCTCCCCCATGCAGACAGACATGCACCTTCGCATGTCTGCCTGCGGATGACCATTGTAAGCCAATCTTGTGAATTCTTATGTATTTGTATATTTTGCATCAAATCTGTTTCTCTGGTAAGCACTGACTGATGCACTGTTTTATCAATATGTTGGTGAATTACCAGTTAGGAATATATCTCATTTATTGATGTTTCATTGATTTCATAGAGACAACCTTGTACTCATATGTTTGGCTAAAAAATTTTAACTTCCTTCTCAGATTGATGTGATATCTAATTTATATCAATATCTTATCAGCTTTTTCTCCCAGATGTCAAATTTCAAACAGTCAGTGTTGAAAAAAAATCAATATTTGTATAATTCATGGATATTTATATAAAATTTAAAAATTATACTCAATTTTATACAATCCTATACAAGGTGCCATTAATCTATATTTAGTTCTAAGAATGTGCAAGTTATTATTTTATAATGGTTGCATCATTGGGAATTTTGCTTACTTTCTGTGTAGTTGGAGTAGTTTTATTTTAGCAATGTTCAATATTGTTTAGAATGAAATTACTTTACTATTTTAATTCCTGAATATCTATGGAAGACTATGAGAGGTTGTTACTTTTAACCAAAGCAAATGATAATGAACAAAACTGTGGTGTTTAGAATTTTATATCTGAAAGTAAAGCAACAACTCAAAACTATCCAACTTAAAATAATTTAAATTACTATCTGTCCTATTTAGAAAGAAGGGTAAAGTCTATAAAATTTTAATTGTATATTGGATAAATTATGCTTATCTGTATTAAGTTATAGTTTGAAATATCTCAGAACTAAACTCAAAAATCAACATTAAATCTGAGTCACAGTCCTTCTTTCTAACATACTCAGTTCCCTGATTTGGTATTTATTTCTCATATGTGCTGTACTATTTTTTGCACATTTGAGAGCCATAAAAAGCATTTTTAGGTATTTTGTCTTTTTTCTTCTCAAATGTTATTCATTAATGTAAGCATACAGAACATAATGTGTTGCCATTGCTTACTATAGTTGTACAAGAATATATCTCTGTACAAATGGAAAAAAAATAAAAATAAAAAAATTAACATTTCTAGACCAATATGGCTGTCCATTTCTGTACAATGCCAACTCAACACAGTAAATTGGGATGAGTTTTTCCAAAGTTGACAGCACCGTTAAAGTTTCCAAAAAGCACACAAAAAAACAAAGAAAAGAATTATATCCAGAAAACAGCAAAGTTCTGTTGCTGTTGTCATACCTGGCATCATTTTTTTTTATTAGCATCTTAATCATCATCTGAAAAGAGAACATTCTAGAGTAATATCATTAAATATAGCTCTGATAAAGCATGGTTACTACTATGTATCATAAAGCAGGTACAAGATATTTTACATTCACAGAGGTATGATACAGTACCGTCCTACATAAATAACACTAGAATCAGTTTTGGTTTGAAATTTGCTTTGTCTGCAACTAAGATTGCTACCCCTGCTTTTTTCTGGGCTCCTGTCACATGGAGAATTGTTTTCCATCCTTTCACTTTCAGTCTATGGGCTTCTTTTTGCACTAGGTGTGTTTCTTGTATACAACATATTGTTGGATTTTGCTTCTTATTCCATTTTGCCAGTCTATTTCTCTTGATTGGTGAGTTGAGGCCACTGACATCGATGGTTATAATTGATATGTACTGACTTACTATTGACATGTTATTGGCCTTTTGTTGACTCTTTTTACTTTTTCTCCCCACTCCTTTTAGTTTCTTGCCTTGCCTATTTGATTTGCTCTGTTGGGCCTCATGGTGTTGTTGCCTTCATTGTCTTTTTCTAGGAAATTGTTTAAATATGTAAGGTCATAACTATGTGGGTTTGATTACAGAAACTAATATTCTCTAAATAATGAAAAAAAGAGTAAGATAAGACTACAAGAGCAAGAAGCAATTTAAATATGTTAAGGGACCATTTTCATCTTCAGAATTAAGGATTATTTTAATCTTACATCACTGCATTTTCTCTTTTACTTTCCTTTTTAGTTTTATTTTAGGATTCCCTATTTTTAATGTTCATACAGAGATTTCTTTAACTGAAATACCTAATAGTTTCTCTGGTGTGAAAAACTATAATAGTACACAGGATCCTAATGAGATAATTAATAACGTGAAATAGGAAGTAAAGGGCTAAAGGTGTAGGGAAAGTGGGAAGGTTGGGGGAAAGGAAATAAGGGAGTGGAAAAAAGTATGAGAAATTAAAAAATGGAAATAAAGTGTTTGTAAATGGGGAGGGGAGGAGGGGATGAAGGGAGGGCAGGGACAAGGGGAAAAATGAGAATCAAGACCTATTATGTAAAAGTACAGGATCCCAATGATGAATGTAACTGTATTGTATACCTAGATTGTACCAATAAACTCAATAAAAAGAAAAAAAATATATCTCACTTTATTACCTATATTCTTACTAACATTATTATTTTTTCTGATATTTTCCCACCACAGTGAGTATTTGTTATGAACATTCTTATTTATGTTGTTTGTTCGTAGGAGATTCTCTAGTATACAGCAAATTCTGTAATTTTTAAATTGATGCATATGGGTGTTTTCAGATTGCCAGATAGTATGAAATTGGTCCGCAAATATATTGTATTATTTAGTACTTCCAACAGAATCCTAGAGAGAGTGTCACTGGGCTGAGATTGTAGCTCAGTGGTACAGGACTTGCCTAGCCCGTGCAGAGCCTAAGTTGGATCCCCAACGAGTCAAAAAACAAATCTGATTGTTTCTTATAGTTGTCACATACACAACATTTGGCATCTTCAGATTTAATCCTTGCCAATCTGCCTATGGTTCCATGCAGTGTTCTGAAGTTTTAATTTGCTTGTCTTTTTTCTTTTTCTGATCAAAGAGTGAAATAACAACTTTTGAATGATAATTAGTCATTTGCTTTTTCCTTTTCTGTGAACTGCATGAATTTTGCCCATTGGTTATTCTACAGAATTGAATATTGATGATTCTTTGTTTACAAATTATTTGTTACTTTTGAGACATAAACTGTTTTAGTAAATACTATACATATTTTGATATGAATGTTCCTTTCTCGTGTATCAAAAAAACTTTCCAGACAGAACTGTTTTAAATTTTATTGCTATTGTTTACATTTTGCTGTATCTTCAAAAACATTTCCTCACTAAAGAGAATAAAAATGCTCTTCATATTTTCTAATTTTTCAAGAAATCTGCCTGTAATTATGCATCACTTTTGGGTAATTGATGTCTTAGAAATGTCAGTATTCTGATCTTTCAATTCATATGGTAAGATTTTTTTATGTGACTCATATCCACCAAATATATATGAATCTTTATGCAGTAAATAGCATTCCAAAAATATTTTATACTTTCTAATTTATTCTTTCAAAGTAGTGTGTTATCATTTTAAACATATTCATCTTTTCCATAAACATTTTGATCAATTATCCTACTAATAATAATTCTTTGTGAAATTCTTTTTTGTGTAGTTTTATAGTTACCTGAAAATGGGATAATTCATCACATCAATTTGATTTTTCTCATTTTTATTTCATTTCTTTTTCCTTTAACTTCCCATCTTAAGGTTTTAAAAACAAGGCTGGATAGTAATGGGTATTTACTTTTAATTTTTATATGGAATGCTTCTAAACTTATTTGTCCTTATTTTTGTGTTGCCATTGTCCAACATGACTTTTTGACTACCCAACTCATATTCATTTGTATTTCTCTATATTCATCTTTTTAAGTTTTTTCCCTTTTCTTGGGGGTGGCACAATTCTTTTTGTACATTAAATCTTCCCTCTGGAATTGCTCTGCTCAAAGTACAAATGTGAGAATATCCTCAGTTACGTATTTGTTGATTTAAAAAAACTTCTTAGATTTTTTTTCTAAAAAATGTCATTATTTCAACTTGGTTATTGAATGACAGTTTAACTGAATGTAAACACTAAGTTTTCTTAATTTTTAGTATTTTGAAGCTTTCATTCCATCGTCTTTTGGATTCACCTACTGCTGTTGAAAAGTATGTTGACATTTCTATTTTTCATTCAAATACATTGTCTTTCCGTTTTGTCTTCTGGTTTTGTAAAAATTGCTTTCTCTTTTTGTTTTCCTGCAATCAAGTCATTTGCTGCAAACTCTTGAAGCTAAAGGTGTATTGTTATCTTATGTTCAAGACTTTCCACAATTAAGAAGTTGAAATCTAATCAGCAGTATGAAGATACTTAGAGGTGGAACCTTTGGGAGGAGAGTAAGTCTCGAGGCGGAGCCGTGATGAGTGGAATTAGTGACCTTGTCCAAGGACTCCAGAGAGCTCCGTTCTCCCCTCTGCTGCATGAAGACACTGCCTGAGACACCAAGTTTGAAGCAGGAAGTGGCTCTCACCTCACACCAAATCTGTCTGTGTTAACCTTGTATTCTGTTGTAACAGCCCAATGGGTGAAGTTGTAGACTGCTAGTGAGAAGTGCAGTTCTGCTGTAGCAAATAGCTTAACTTGGGGCCCTGCTTTGGAAATAACAGATCGCTGTGGATTTCTAACCAAGAAACAGTTCTCAGCAGACCGCAGAACACCTAGAACTTTTAGTTTGAGCTTTTCAGAGTCCAGATTGTGAGAAAATATATTTTAAAAATTTACCCCACCCAGTCTGTGCTATTTGTGTGAAAGCCTCAGCTAAATTTCTTCCACAACTCTGAGAGCCACCTCCCATTTTGTTTTCTTTACATTTACAAAAGCAGTAGACTGCATATTCATAGCACTTGTTTAAGAACACTCTGTCTAGTCTTCCTTCATGTTTTAGATTCTTAGGAGGTGCTATGGACCTTTTGGAATCAGGCAAATGCAGCAATAAATTGTGGAATCATTTTAACTTGACAAATCAATTGTATTCAGGATTTGGCAGTCTCTTCTTACCTGCTTAATTCCCTAATTGCTAGCCATCCTGATGTAGACTGGCTTTCAGATGTACATCTACCACCCACTGACCTGTCTCAGTGAAGTTAAGATGTGCAGGTGCAGGGCCAGAGGTTGTATTGTGATGGGAAAGTGTTATTTGTCACCCGTCATACAAAGGTTTGAGGATTGAGGAGGAAAAAGTTGAAACAAATGGAGTCAGGAGTTAGTCTGTAACAATTTTTTTCTGACAGTCAAATGTGTAAAGATCTAATCACATAATTTGTTTTTCAATGTTACTAGTAAAAGCAAAATTCATCTCTTGATTGGATGACACTTCACATTTCATTTTATACAATGCTCTGTTCTCTTAGGTCAGAATCCATGAAATTGAATTTATCCATTCCTGTGCTTGTATTGTCCAAATATATAAGAATTCACTAATTAGAGTATATTTCTATGAGAAGTGGCATGTTTATTCACATTATAATCAATAACAAGTGAAAAGAAATTATGACTAATTCTTCTAAAGAAATAACTTTCAGCAGAGTTTGGTTTTGCCCTCATGACCACGTTGGGACATATGACAATGTCTAGATATATTTTTGATTGTTACAATTGGTATCTACTGGTCAGAGTTCAGGGATGCTGGTGAACATCCTACAGTGTACAAAGCAGCTTTCCATGATGAAACAGAAACAAAGAATTATCTGGCTCAGTGTGTCTGTAATATTGAGTTTGAAAAGATTGTGTTATAGAAAGCTATCTTTCTCATACTGCCAATGAAACAAGTTTATTGGGGTGAAAAATTATGTATGAGAAAGTAGCCATGTATGTGATCATTGATGACTAAATATATTATTTATTTCATTGTGTGATATTTGCAATGTTTATTCCAATCTAAATTTTAGTTTTCTCATTCTAAATACATATTTTCATATTTACTTTTGTATTTATGTTTATATTTTTCTTAAATGCCCAAATTTACAACCCTATGAAACTTGGATATATTGCTGATTTTTAGTATGTCTAATCCATTTATTTGTTTTTTTCCTTACTTGTTATTGGTTGTAATTTTGGAGACGTTTATCTAGTATTCATCAATACTAGAATATTAACAAATACTTCATTTATCTTTTGCTTAAGTAACATATCTTCCCAAACTTTTCTGATTTTCAAACAGCACTTGTTTATTACTTAACGATTCTGTGGTCAGTAATTGGCCTGGAATGAGCTAAATGTTCCTTCTTCCTGACTCTACAGTCACAACCATTTGAGAGATGGTGAGGGTTCCCCGATAGGAGTCTTATGGGGTCATCTGGTAGACCGCACTGGTGACCAATCAGGCATTTTAGTTTTCCTGCACTGTGGCTTCCCACACCCTGGACTCATGTGAATTTTCTTTTACATTGAAGTCTCAGGGCAAAGTGATTCAGTGGATCAAGAGGAGAAGCCACCCTGTAACTCACAGTTTGTCATTTCTGCTGCTACATTTTACTGGGCAAAGTTGTTCAAGAGGCCAGCCCGCATACAAGGAATTTGGAAACAGGTTCACCTCTTCAAGGAGCGAAAAAGAACTTTGCAAAGTAGTGTGAATATACGGCAACTTGGCTTTTATTACAGACATATACACATCTACACTCTACCACAGCAAACACTTATTCAGCGAGGTAAGAGGACTGCTTTTATTCTATTCACTACTAAAAAAAAAAAATAATTGTTTTCTATGAGAAGTGGCATGTTTATTTGTGTTATAATCAATAACAAGTGAAAAGAAATTATAACCAATTCTGCTAAAGAAATAACTTTAGGCAGGTTTTTTTTTGTTTTTTGTTTTTTTTTGCTGTTGTTGTTGTTCCATCTCTGATTCTCTAAGCTGCTTTCTGGATTATTTATTCAATTACAGTCTTAAATCTGCAAATTCACCCTTCCAGTCAAATGTTTAACACTGTCACCGAATTTTCAATTTTGGTGATATTATTCATTTCTAATCATAATGGCTATTTTTCATGTACTCCTATTCTTTTTGGACAATATTCATTCTTTTTACATTCTGTTTTATATTCTTAAAGATATTTTCCCAATCATTTAATACACGAACATTTCATTTTCTGAAGTTTTTGGAAGGATGCTTTTGTGCTTCATTATTTCTGTTGAATCTCATTGATGGCTTGCTTTCTGTGCTTCTCTAATCTTTTCTTACTTCAGAGTTACATTCGGTGGGAGTTCATGAATGGCAAGGCAGCCGGGCTGGATGTGAAACTGCCCTTTTTTGGAGGCCTTTTTTGGCTCTCTCTGCTGACCCTCAGGGGTGTGGCTACTGTGCGTCAGGCATTCAGACTGATGTGAGAGCGTCTACGGGTTGAGGACCTTTCAGAGGAAAAAATGTGCTTTGTTTTTCCATCCAGAGGTAGAAAATTGCCTTCTCTACCTACACAAAAGGTATACTTCTTTTCCTTCCTGATTCCCACTTTTTCACCGAGGGCCATTTCCTTAGAGGAATCTTAGTTCCAACTTTTCATTTTGCATGCCCTAAGATATGTCATATATACAACAGGGTAATTCAAATCCCAGTATTTTTCTAAAGAAGCACAAAATGGCAAAAACCCTCAAATTTTCATAGTTAGTTTCCAGTTCCCTTTGAATGTTTGATAGTTTATTCTACTTCCTTAGCTACACATCTAAAACCATGTTTACCTACAACAGTGCTAGAAATGCTGGTCGTAACATTACACTTACATAGGAGGTATTTTTTACATAAAATCACTAGCGCCTATTGACATTAAAAGGGAGTTTTAAATTAGTATCAATATAATATGAAGAATGTCCTTTGAAATGGCTTTACTGTTTTCATTGAATTATAATTTTTTAAAGGTACTTCTATGTTGATTCTGTCCCTATTTGATTATTCCTCACATATATTTAGCTACCAAATAAATCTTTGAAAGTGCTGTTCTTAGTGTGAGGTAATAGATATTCATTGCTTAAAATTTGGAAATGATAGAAGACATTATAAATTAATTTTAATAGTACCTGTAATTTGCTTAACTTTGTGTGGCTTTATATTGATTCTTTCAGTAACTATTTTATCTCAGAATACACATTTTTATGATATTATATTCAATCAGTCCTTTTATTAAGGAGTTGAGTCTGTGCCTTTTAATTGTTAAGGGAGTATTCTATAAGTGAACATTTTACAAATGCAATTTTAGGCAGGTGAACACATGCAATCCAGCTGGAATTTCTCAGAAGAAATTCAGATATACATTTTTTTTTGTTATTTGTTACCATAATATTGCTGAGAATAGATTTTTTGGTAAAAAATATACCATCCTACACTCCCATCTGTAGCTATATCTCATAGATTATGACAAGATGCCAGACTTCAGGGCTTCCAATTACAAAAATGGCTTTAATTTTTTATAAAGCCTTTAACCAAAATATTGCGTATAAAAATATAATGTTACACAACACACATTACTTATTGTTAGTTTAAGAGCAAAAACTGTAGTTTAAAAATAATACAAATTGATAGTTAGAAAACCTCGGTATCTTCAGTTTTTGAAACCATATGGGTCACTGCCCGACAGTGCCGGAACTGCAGCTGCCAACATGGGTTAAAACTGTTGTGATTTGACAACTGTTTGATCCCACTGAATCAGAAAGAAAAAAATAAATGAAGTTACCTTAATGAGAACGCAGATTTCATCAACAGGGGTCAAGTCTTCCCTGGCATGGAATGTTAGACTGTTGAAAAGCCCCAGTTATGGTTGTGCTTTACTGTGGATGGGAAGATATCATTTTATGGGCCATCTCATTAGTCTTGTAGTTACACAGACACGGGGCCCTGTGGAGGAGCAGTGTGGGAGGAGGTCTCTGGGGTGGCTGGAACTGGGTCTCTTGAGATCACCAGGGAGCAGCTGCTTTTCCCAGGGACTCACCGATCAATCGATTGGGATAGGTGGAAGAGTGTTGGCACCACCAAGGGCAGTTATTACTGATTGTAATTACTGTGTAAAGCCTTTTGAATGAATAATGAGTAGACTACCCATGTTTAACTTGAAGATCTAGAAGATCAGACATCCAGATTTTTCTCATTGAAAAAATAACAACAAAACTCTACCATGATAATGTATTATACTATATGATTATTATATTATGAATTGAATGATCATTCATTATTGCCTTTTGCTAAAGGAATACCACCACAACTGATTGATTCATTTTTTTCAACACCCAAGTGTGAACACTAGGTTTATGCCAGTTTCATGTTCAGGAGTAAACAGACAGTGCTTTTGCTCAGTTTCTGCTGTCAGGAAAGAGAAGCCCTTAAGGTATGGTTGAGATGAAACAAATGTCAATTTCTTCCAAGGCAGCTATTGCGTTTAAAAATATTTCTGATATATATGGTCAAGTATCCCAGTAAAATGGTCACCTGCAAGGGCTGATCAAGCAATATAGTGTGTGTTTAAATAAAACAGAATTTATTACAGTAAAAGATTCATTGCCGTTAGTCTTTCAAAACACCCCCCCCCGTCTCTGAATATAATTATTCTCTCATTCTTGTCACTTTCTGAATCAGTTGCCTTTTTCATGAGTGTCATTACAAGGTGTGATAAAAATGAGTTGAATCCTGGTACAGAATTCCACCTGACAAAGTCAATCAAGTAACAAAGTCACTAGCGTGTGTCCTCATCCACCTCTGTCACTGGGGCTGGTGCCATGTAACCTCTGGCTCTTTCCTGAAGTCAAACTAACCACAGAAGATAAATAACTTGAATTGGTTTAAGACCCCGAAGCAGCCATAATGGTCAACTAAAGTCTCATGGAAAAGGACTTCAAGAACTGCTTCAGTAAGTGGCAAGTGTATGGTGGGCTAAGTGTAGCAAGAGGGGGTATTCTGAAAGGAATTAATGAGTGTGTGCCTCTTCCTGTACATTTTCAAAAAATTTAAGCGTTCACCATCGTTTTCAATCACACATCCTATGTTGGTGAGAACATCAACTCTATGAGGAACGGTACACTCCCAAACATTGCACCTCAACCGATCTTTGACCACTTTTATTCCTAAAACTAGCTGTTATTGTTTCAATCTTAAAATGACATCAAGGCCAGTGTGTTAAAGGTTTAGTCCTCCGCAGGGTGCTTTGGGGGGTGGTGTGAACTTCGGGAGTTGGGGTCCAGCAGGAGGTCTTGCCCTTGACCACCTGCCTTTGAAAGGGGAGGTGGGATTCCGGCTGCCTCCCCTCTTCTTTTGTGTTCCGTGTGCACCATGAGGTAATTTTGCCACAGGCCTCACAGCAAGGGAACCTATTGAACTTTCAAAACTGCGAGCGAAAATAAGCCGTTTCTTTTTATAATTTGATTGCCGTGCTGGTCAATACACTGGCACCTCCGTGTCATGTTACGTTGTACTTAGTTAACTATGAGGAAATCTGAATGTCATTTAGTATATTATTTTCCCATGCAAATTTGTCTCTGATACACCACTTCAAAGCCTTTGGCTGCACGTTATCTCCCATTGGACTATTCATTTTTCTCTATAATCTTTCATTAAAATTTTTATTTGTTTTCCATAGTGTCTGATTTTTAAATTGTCTGTCTTGCTCAGACGGGCTTCCTTCACTTCACATTTATAAATACATTTTGTCATTATAGCTGATTTTTATTAATTTAAATCCTGCAGCACTTTTTTTCATTCTAAATAGCAAGTGCATTTGCTGTTACTGTGACATAATCTTTTTCTCCACACTTACTTGAACAGTCATTTTTATCATAGTCTTAATTTCCATTTGTATTTGGATTTGTTTCCAGTTAATTTTTCTTTGTAATTCCAAAATATCTGTTATAGTTTCACAGTATATATAAATATATACATAAATATAAATATATATATACATATATATAAAATACGTAAATATAATATATATATATATTCTCCCAACATAGTTTTCCATAGAATAAAAGGTGATTTAAAAACCTTCTTTGCCTTGAAATAATTTCAGACTCTTAAAAAGTTGAAGAAATAGTACAAAAGAATTTCTTTATGCCTTCACTCAGCTTCTTCAATGTTAAAAAATCTGAAGAACATTGTATAATTAATAAAACCTGGGAGTTATCATTGATACGATGCCATTAACTAACAGTATGGACTCCACTCTCATTGTGACTGTTCGTTGCAGTTACTGGCCCAATTCCTACCCAGAATCTTATGATGCATTTGTCTCCTGTCTTCCCCAGTCTCTCTCCATACCAGCTACTCCTTTGTCTTTCATGACCTTGACACTTTTGTAAAGCACTAGCTATTTAATTAGATGTATCTAAATTCAGATTTGTCTGACATTTTGCTGTGATTAAATTCAGAGTATATACTTTGGGCACAGATTCTTTGAAGCAATGTGTATCTGAGTAATGTTATTAGGAAGAACATGATACTTTCTTTTTTTTTTCCTCGTTGAGTTTATTGGTACATTTTAGGTAGACAGTACAGTTACATTCAATATTGGGATCTTGTACCTTTACATGCCAGGTCTTGGTACTCATTTTTTTTCCAGAACATGATACTTTCTACATATAATTTCTAACTACTTTTTATCATTTGGTGATGTTTCCATGTTCAACCACTGTTTTATTATTGTTTTCCTCTCTCTAATTATTAATATCTTGTAGGACAATACTTAGAGATTATACAAATACCCTGATCCTCATAATACTATTTAATCCACTGATTTTAGCTTCTAATAATTGATCTTGGCTACACACACTTATTACTGTGGCATTTTTCCAAATGGCAGTAACTTTATCGGTATCCTGCTTTTAAATTTTAATGTTCTCACACAACAGCCAACAATGAAGCCAAAACAGAATCTGGTGTTTGAGTGCAATTTACCCAACTGGACAAATCCATGACAGTAAAAGTCATATTTCATATTTTATGAATAATAAGTATGATTTAATGTTTCCCAAAGACTATATGTTAAAGTCTTGGTGGCCAGCTTTTGGTGCAATCAGCATGGTGGAACCTTTACGGTAAGGAATTGGTTCCTCATGGGAGGGAGTTAAATTATAAGTTTTGCAATAATTCTTCCATGATAAGGACAGTTTAGTGTACGATATGCTTTGAAAATCTAAACTTCTTTTTGGGAAGTTTTAATATTTTTGTGATTTACATGCACGTGGCTGGCTGGTAAGTTACTTCCTGATTTGAGCATTGAATTAATGAATAAAGTCTTAGGGAAAACATTGGTATCTTCCACCTTAAAGGTGGAACTTTAGAATAAAAAACAGTTGAGAATTTCATGCTCTGAAAAACTTACCACTATGCAAAAATATGTCAACCATTTTCTCTTGTATCAACAAAAGATTGCTAGATAGAAGTTATGAACTTTTAGACCTGTCATTTATGCAATTTACTTCGATTTATTGACTTAAAAAACATCTACTAGACATCATTTGCCAGTCTGAAACTTAGATACACATTTCAAATCCAATTATTTGTCAGAACGACTTTGCAAAAGTGTTGTTTTTTGAACATCATCCAAAATCTTCAGTCTAAAATACATATCTCTTAAAATTTATCTAACACAAAAGACAAGTATGGATACATGTGCAGAGTATTATTCAAAAAGAAAGAAAATGACATATTCAGATCAATGTGTTAACAAATAGGCAAGTGACAGCACAGATTTCCACCTAAAATTGTCTTGTTAAAAACCCTAATACTTTTCTTTTTAACCCCTTTATGTGAACTAATTTTACTACAATATTTATGTTATCCTTGAGTATTTCTTTTCTTTTTTCTTTTTTTTTTTGGTACTGGGGATTGAACTTGGGCAGACCATGGAACTGCTGAGCTAAATCCCCAGCCCTCCTTGAATATTTCTTAAAGCTACAAAAGTATAATACTGACTTTTTGCACAATTGACTACATCTATAACTAAACTGGCAAATACCTGAAGAGTTGTTCATTATTTTCTTGGTGTCTACATGGGTACTCGGAACAGAGTACCCAGAAGCTCACTGTGGGCATGCAGCTTTAAGAGACTATAATGTTTTGGCTTTGAAGTATTGATATTTTAGATTTCATTTTCATAAGAGTAAGCTCAGCTTTCCCTGACTGATGGAGCTACTAATCTTTTTTCCTCTATTTTTCATCAGTATTTAATATCTTTAGACTGAATATCCAAATAAGGGTTGCTGAATCAAAGGAATGAAATTCTTAAATTCTATACATTGCTAGAGTATAGTTACAAAACCAACAAATATTTGACTATAAAATATATTCCATCTAGGAAACTGTTAAAACATCTACTAAAGGAAAAATTGGGATTAGGAGTTCTCCAAAGTTTTAGTTTCAGAATTAATTTGCAATCTTAATATTTAGAACCCAAAGAACTTTTGTTTAAATGGTTTCAGTCTATCAATATTCCATCAATTATATCATTAATATTAAAACATTAAAGAAACCATTATGTACTAGGCTAAATTAAAATATCAATAATAAATCTATTACATGGTCAGATAAATAACATAGTCAAGTTTTCCAAAATGAAAAATAATGGTGGGAATAGTGACATTGTTTAATTTTGGAAAAATCTCTGTAATGTCTACCTTTGTAGAAGGCAACTGAATTCTCAGAAGTTCTTCTTTATTCAAACTTTTGTGGTATTATATCCAAGAAGCCTCTGCAACTCACTGTTCTATCTCTGTGAGAGAATGAGGTTGAGAAAAATGAAGTAATGTATTAGTGTTGTAAAAATATTTTTATGTTGCTCTCAATCATGTAAAAAATGTACAGAGCTTTGCCTTGTCAGCATGTACCCTCATAACTCATAGACTGATATCCTCGCAGGCAAGTTTATGGTGGTAAGAAGGGTTTGGTGGAGATAGTGCCCTTAAAATGAGTTCTCACTTTAAAATTAGTTCATACAAAAGAGGCCTGTTGGTGACCTTTGTCCTTTTTACCAAGGAAGGTATTATACCTTGTATCTAGATGTCCCCCTAAAGCTTTATGCACTCATAGGTGAAACTTTTGAGAGTTGGCTGGATCTACGGTGTGTGATACTGATGGGTTTAGCATTATTAAGAGTACAGATAATGAGAAGTCCCACCCTGGGTGCCTGGATGGGATATAAGGGGAAAAGAAGGAGGACAGGTTTGCTGCTTGTTGCTGTTGTCTTCTTTCTACCATGCCATGGGCTGTTTCTCCTCTGTGATACTCTTCTGTCATGTGTTTTGGAGCCAGCTGACCATGGACTTGATCCTCTAAAACTGCAAGTTGAAATGAACTTTTCCTTTTTGTGTTGCTGTCAGCAGTGAGTAACTAAAACAGGAGGGCACAGCAATCAGACACCATCTATAACCAGAAACCAGACAATCAACAAACAGCAAGTGATATTGGATATTCCAGTCTCTAGAACTATGAAAACTAAATTTCTGTTGTTTATAATACTTAGTTTCCATGGTCTGTTTTAGCAACCCAAACAAACTAAGGCAATACTATGGATTTAGATTATTAACTACCAATTTGGAGGGATGGTCAGGTTGCAATGAATAAGAAAAATAAATAATCAAAAAAATAAACAGTCCTCAGAAAAATAAAAAAACAGATATAAATTTATTTACAATACCAATTATACTGTCACATTTATTTCTGCTTGTCTATGTACGTGTATATATGTATTTGTATAATTCTAATATATACTCTTTATTATTTCATTTAAAAATCTAAAACAAAACTACAAAGATATTTATGTTTGTACAGGACTGTGTCAACACTAAAGAATCTCTAGGGGAAACTTGCCTCAGTAGCTTCCATCGTTTACCCAGGTACATTACTTTTTATTGCTATGTAATAGTGTCTCACAAGGTTAGTGCCTTAACACAACAACCTCAGACTCTTGCAAGTCCGAAGCAGAGTACAGTGTGCAAGCTCTCGGCTGCAAATGTCACCAGACTGAGATCAAAGCTGAGTGAAGTCCTCGTTTGGAGGCAGTGCAAGGACTTGCTTCTAAGCTCATTCTCGCTGTTGGCAGAATCTGTTTCCTGTGGCTGCAAGACTGAGGCCCCTGCTCTTCATGCGGTGCTCACCATGTGACTGGGCCTCCCTGCAGTCCTTACAGGCTGCTCTGTATTTCTGTGTGACCGCCTTCATTGTCTGAGACAATGAATTTTCATGCTTTCAGTCCTTTACTATGTCTCTGCCTTCACCAGAGGAAGATAATCATCTGCTTTAACAAGCTCCAGTGATTTGAGTATATCCACACCGATAATCTTCCCGGCTTCCAACCAACTCTGCCCCATCCTGTAGGATAATGCCTTGACTACTGTCTTATCATATCTGTAGGATCCATCCATGGTCAACGAGAAAATTATGCAGGTCATGGGCACTGGGGTCATTTCAGTTTTTCACTACCTCCCTGAGAAAGAATCTGGCCATAGGGGCTGGGAGGCTTCTACAGTGGCCGTCAGTGATCTCCACTCTGTATTCATTCCCCGATTCAATCTCCTGCTCTTGAGTGAACTCTGTGATTCAGGTTTAGCAACTAGAATATGGTAAAAGGATAAGGTGAACTCTGGATAAAAATCGGACTCAAAGATCCCACGGACAAAGTGCATTTAAAGATCGTTACTGAGAGGGAAATCGTGGCTAAACGCTAGTCGGTGATGTCGAAATACTTGTTATTATCTTACTGCGCACACTGCAGAGATGTTTCTCACATACTCACCTATACCGACGCTAGCACCGCTGTCAGTGCAGAGCGTGAGGAGGGGATCGTGTGTTCCACAGTGGAAAGAGGAAATGTCACTCGAGTGGAAACGTACTGTCAGCAAGGAAAGTATATTTAGGGGTGGTGGGGGCATTTGGGGTTAAGGAAAGTGGTAGGAGAGTAGGAATTGTAAAAGCAAATCAAGTAAACTTCCTGTGGTGAGTTCTCAAGCACTGGCAGTTGAAATCATGGATGGTTATTAAGAATGTCTGCAGATATTGTTGCCTGGAAATATTGAATTAAACATGATCAAATAATAATCATGTATTTCAATTAGATTTCATCAAAATTAAATTAATTATGAAAACTACACTGTCTTTATATACGTTTCTCAAAACTGTTGAGAGGCAGTTTTTTTAAAAAAAAGTTATACTTTATAGAAAAGCCTGGAATCAAACTCCTGTCTTAAGGTTGAATTTAATAAAAACAAGAGCAGCCAAGCTCTTTTTCACGCTTGACTGTGTGGAAAAAATTCTATTTTGTCTGCTTGTGTGCATCTCCACCTTATGAAACTGGACTTTTAAAAAATTAATCTTAGATTCCAAACTGTGAGATTCTGCACAGCATATTTTCTTTATCTGCTTCTTTGCTTCTATTACTCCCCAGGGCCGTCTTCTTCTCTCCTCCATGGCCAGCCGAGAGATGATGCATCAAAATTTATCATCTTTCTGTGTTATTGCTTAGCTTCATTGCCCTATTCATGCTTACAATTTCCACCAAACCTCCCCCTTCTTATAATTTTATACATCTTTTCTCCAGAGGGCACTTTTTCCTCTTTCTGTGTTTTATATTGAGTATTTATTTTGAAGAAAAATACCTGTTATGTCCTTTTCTTAATCAGGGTTTAGCTGGAACTTTCATATATACTTTCTCAGTGGCTGTCAGTTGACTTTGGTAATCTCTGAAAAGCACATTTCAGCTGTGAATTTTGTGTCACTCTCTCCTGGACAGTGGCTGACTAACCAGTGCTTTTTCTAAGAGCAATTGGCAGCAGATGGTTTAATCAAATTGCAGTATTCTTCAGAGTCCCTAAGAAAGCAGCTAGGTTTCTTTGGTTCAAGCATTAGAATTATGTTTCCCTGGATTTTAAGCCATTAAATTTGGTCATAATTCTATTTCATTATAGAAAATCTGAATATTAAGTGTTTTCCATACACTCTTATTTTCTCTTAATGCTTGAAATTTCCCTATGTTTTCATGTAGGATCTATACAATGCTAATATTCAGTAGACCTGATGGATTTAGATAAGAAAATGTTCCAAAATATTTGTTGCAGTGCATATGGAACAATGATGCCAGTAGTAAAAGTTACTAAATCCTAAGAGTTCACAAAATTTTAAAAGAGGCATTTTTAGGACAAAAGGCAGATGTTACACAGACAAATTAATTTATTTCATTTTTCCTGTTAATATTCTTCCAAATAATATTGCATCTCCCACTCAAGCATGATAATCTATAGCTTTTTATGTATTGAAATGGGGGTAAATTGGCAATGACTACAGACTTATTTAAAAATGTGCACCAATTACATAGGCTTTGGAGATCCTATGAACAATAAAATATCTTCAAATCACTATCAGACCATTAATGTCAATGTTTTGCGGTTACCTCAAAACTCTACTGTGACTATGAGAAAGGTAGTCTTGGAAAGAGGTCCTTTTTGGTCTAGTGTGCTTTAGAATGTCAGCTTTAGTATTAATTAATCATATGGTTAATTCAAGCTATGGCTTATTCATAGGGTGTTTGATTTCCATAGCAATTTCCCTCTTCTTATTACTACCAAGTGCCACTCTCAGTACTTCAAGTTACTGATTTAAACTGGGCTTGAAATTGAGTGCGTCACATGAGAAGATACTACATAATTTACTGACAGATAAGTGTTAATGTAGAAAATGGTGCCATGCTATGGAAGGCAACTGGAAAACAGCACATGGTAAACTCGGTAGTGCCACCATCATGGGGCAGACCATAATGAGTCCTGGAAAGTAGCAGAGAGGTGACAGGCGAGAGAGACTGCACTGTAAAATCAAAGTACAGACCTTCTGGGATTTATACTGGAAAGTGAAATCAAAGTGGCATGTATACAAATATTGAAGGATATGGTAATGTTTGTGGAAAAAAAAGTGAAAATAATTTTTAAAAAGAAAACTTTTAAGATAAATGTAAAATCAGAAAGTTGCCTTTTCAGAAAGCCTGAAGGTGAATTTGTTCATTAGTTTAATCAAAATAGGAGCTTAATAATACCAACATTAAAATTCCACAATATGTCAGGGATTCAGCTCAGTAGTGCCACTGCTTGCCTCACAAGCACAAGGTCCTGAATTCGATCCCCAGTACCAAAAGGGGGGAAAAAAAAAGATAAAAAAGAAAGAAACAAACAAAAATTCCACAATGTAGCACAAGTTACAAGCAAAGCATGATTTCCAGTAGTTTACTTTTACATAAATGAAATCATAATTGTGTGGTACTCTGACTCAAACTTTACTTCAAAGTATGGAAAAATAGAAAATATTTTATGGAGAAAATCTCTTCTGTGATGAGTATGGAAAGGACAGTATACAACAGAGAGCTTTGCAGAAAAATCTCATTCTTTACATATTTCAAGACATAGGGAGAGATAAGGTCATTGGCAACTCAGTAAAAAATAATAAAAATGTAAAACAAGTAAACAAACAAAACTTTGGGGAGAAAAGCAGAAATATTTCTGGGATTTATAGGAGCATGCATTCTTGACTTTCTAGGGAAATGTACATTTTTCACTTGGATTGACAGGAAATTAGCAAGATGACTTTTATGAAACATGTATTTGTGCCATTTAGCAATAACCATTGTCCACAGAAAAGTTTAGACACAGACAATAATTACTATAGGACAGAAAGAAGTGGTTGAGAAAATAGTTATATGGAATTATTCGTATACTCTGTAGCTGAGTTCTACACCCAAAAGTCATGAAAGTCAGTCAGAAAAATTTAGGACCAGACCTGAGTAATTGACTCTCTTCCACAGAGAAATGGCACCACGTGTGACATGTTTTGCAATAATCATGAGAAAAGGGGGATTCGTAACATAGTAATGATTCTGTAATGGTAGGTCACAAGTAATTTGTTATCAGTAAATACAAAGCAATAATATCTTCAAGTAATAATTTAATCAATAGTTGGAATTAAGAGAATTCCTAAATTCTGGTGGCTTCTACATATGAAATAATCTGTGACTGAGGTTTAGAGTTAAGGATCGAACAATCTGGGGGAGAACAGAGAGGAGGTCCTGTTAAAGGGCTAAGGTAGATTTTGGTATTTCTGGGTGAGGTAGACGTTGGTCATCCTCTTACTGAGCTCCCTTCTCCCCTTCTGCTAGAGTGCCAGAACCCTGACTGTTCTCTAGATCTGTGGATGTTCACAGCAAAGGTTACTTTCCCAGTCTTTCGGACAGTTGAATGAGACCGTGTCACTAGGATTGCTCCAACTGACCTGAGGAGGAAGAGGCATTTGATATACAGTGTTTGCATGCTTAAAGGAAAGACTGTCCTCTCTTTTCCTTCCTTGCCTTCTTGTTGGGTGCTATCGTGCAGACATGGTCTTGGGAAATCTGGAATCAAGTGGGTGGCGCTGAGGATTGTGGAGCAACCCAGCATAGAGGGAACCAGAGTGCTTGTAGGCCTCCTAAAACATAACTGCAATATTGTCTCTGACTCCATATATCAAGATAAATGTGAGAGAAAGGTCCATTTCCTCAAAGTTTAAGCCATTGTTGATTTGGGTTTCTATTGAGGTAGTATAAGTATCTATATCTTAACTACTGTAGCGCTGATGTCTTAAAAGTTTCCCAGATTTTGTTTGTTTACTTATACACCAAAGGACACAGGTTATAGAGAAGACTGGCGTTCAGGCCTGTAGGCAATTTTATTTTCTTCTTATCGCAAGTGGATGCCATACAAGTGTGTGAAGAGATGCTAAAGGAGAGAAAAAAGTCCCTCAGAAATTCATGTCTGTCTTTAAGCTACATTTTGATCGACTGTCCTTGGTTACTATGGAAATTCATGGTGACTGTATTGTCATGAAAAGTGTGGAATTATTGAAGACCCGAGGATGGACATGGCAAATACAATCTTTAAACAAAGGGAAGAATGAAAGTACGGTTTAACTGAGAGGCAAGTTGGAGCTAGAAGGAGGCCAGTATGGTTGGTGATTTTGGGTCCATCAGGGCAATTAAGCTTTTATAAATACTAAAAAGAATGAAGAGGACCTGAAAGTGCCCTTCTAAGCATGCCTGAATTTTTGGACATAAGAAATAAGGGCAGTATATTAAAGAATAAACAGTGTATTAGTGTAATCTGGTGTCACAGTCGTAGTAGAATACAAAAAAATTAACAAAATTTTATCATCTGTGGAGATTATTAGTCTATATAAAATTAATGTTGTGTGGCAATCCAGATATCTAAAGTTCAGTTGTTGGTGTCTAACATGCATTCTCTAGTGAAAAGGAACAGAGAACTTGTAGAGACAGTTGGCAGACAGTGTCTTGTGGTCTGCAAAACATAGCTTGAAAATTAAAAGAAAAAAAAAGCCAAAGAAAGAGAAAGTAAAGATTATCATGTCCAAAGCACAAGAAATAACTCAAGAGAGCTCTGGATGTGTTAATGTGTATTTTGAGCCTTGCATAAAGTGAATATCCATGAGTGTAGGATGATAAAGCAATGAGTGCATGCATGAATGGATGTGGGCACCCATTTTTCCTACAGAAACATTTCCTTCACTAAATATAGAAGGAAATAGAAAATCACCATTTGAAAGCTACAGTAATAATTGCTTTAGCCAAGATTCAGGGGAATGTTAAAATGACGAGGTCACAGTTTAAGTTGAAAAGATACTTTTAGTCTCTCAGTGTTATCCCTCAAATATTTATTAGTTCCTGTGGCACAGTTGTTGTGTATTGCACAGGCACTCTGAAGCTTCCTCCTCCAAAATGTGGAGCTCACCTTCGCTATGGACGTGGTGGTGGGGGAGCTTAGTGACCAGTTTGTGGTGACTGGGGTATGCAAAATAAATATATCCTAACCTTCTAATGGACCTGCTAGATGCCTTCCTTATCAGGTGACCAAGACTGACATCACTGATAATAAGATAGATTAACACCATGTGTCTCTAATAATCCATGATCAGGACATATCATTTCTATTGTATTCCTTCCAAAAATCCCACAACCTGCCTCATCACCAGAAAAAATCTGACAAACGAAAATTTAAGAATATTTTGCAAAATACAAGACCAGCATCCATTCTAAATATCACTTTTATGAAAAGAAAAGAAAGACTCAGGGACTGTCATAGATTGGAGAAGATAAACAAGAATGATGCCTAAATGTAATGCGATGTCCTGGGTTGGATCCTGAAGCAGAAAAAGTCATTAGTAGAAACTCATGGTAAATCTGAATAAAGTCAGCAGTTTAGTTAAAAGTCTTAGGTGAATGTTTATTTCTTACTTTTAATGATACCACAAATGTACACTGTTACCTGAACTGAATATGTGTAAACAGTACGCAGAAAATATCTTTCTGATCTGTGCGATTATTTTGAAAGTATAAAATGATTTCATGTGAACAATTTATGAAAACAAACATTTAAAAATACGTATGGGACTAGGGTGAATGCACTGTCTCTCCACACCAAATGAATCTTTAATTCCCACCTGTTAATTATACGTGGAGAGTTGCTAAAATGGAATTGAAAGAAAATGATCCAAATTATGCACTCTTATAACATTATAATTGAGTGTGGGGCTTAAAATACTATCTAAAGTAGGTACAAAAGATACAAAGAAAAAGACAAAAGATATGCAGTAAGATAAAGGGCATCTCAGATGGAAAATAATGAGTGGTTAGAGGCCACAAAATAATTACACATAGTCAATAGCAATTTTAATTAAACTCTAATTTGATAGATATTATGTTCTTGCACCGCGAGGTAAAATATCAAAGAGGCATTTATTACATATGGACACAAGTTCTGAAGGCCATGATAGTACCATCAGGTGGGAAGTAAAACTAAAGAAAAAAGGAGGAAATGTTCCAGTATGGAAACATAGTGATTTCGAGAGAGGAATATTTTTAGTTTCCTTCCTGATCACATAATGGGGCAAATGCACACAGTGACAGGACTCTGTGTCTCTGAGGTTGAATCTCCTCTCTGGGGGACACAGCCATGCACATAGCTACAGTGACCCCAAAGACCACGCCGAATAGTACGGCTTCATCCCTGTTCAGATTTAGCGAGAACTCAATAATTACTATGGCTTTATCACATTCTATCCAATTATTTTCAGTGTAAAGATAAAATAAATATAACTTCTTTTAACACAAAGTTTCATTCGAATTAGAGGTTTTCTCTGAGGAGACAAATGGACTCATGTGATGTCACTTCACACACCGAAATGAATTGGCTGCATTTTTCAAATTTCATTTATAAACTCGAGAAATAATTGATATTAAGATTATGCTAAAGCAGCATAATGGAATAATGACATTTTTGAAGAGACTGAGGGAATGTGGAACTCAATTAGTCCATTTTAAATGTTTAAATTATATGGAAAATATGTGAGTCGCCCAGAAATAAAAAAGAGGGGCTGAAATAGAGGAGACATTTTTAAGGTCATTGAGAGTTCACATATGTGAAACTTGACTTTATAAGCTGGTCTCTTTCCATTACACTACAGGGTATTACACAATTTACAGATTATTCCCCAGTATACAAACAAAATCAAACAAAATTTTAAAGGTTTTTTACTCCATAGACAGTTTATAACACACTGGAGCTGCAACAAAGCAAAAAAATATATATTAGTAGTAAAAATATCTGGCCAGTTACCAGTTTGAAATAATAGAACATTTTCAAATATCTATTGAATTTAAGCAAAATAACTTAAAATAGATGAATTATATAAATATACACAGTAATGCATGGTAACCTACTTTACTGCTACTTTTAAAAATGTTTCACTGAGTTTATTGGTACATTTTAGATATACAATACAGTTACAATCATCATTGGGATCTTGTATGTTTCCGTGACTTATTTTGGTTTTATTTGTCCCTATTCCCAGCCCTCCCTTCACCCCCTCCACCCTTCCCTCTTTATGAAGACATTGTTTCCATGTTTTTCCTTTTCACACATTTTTATTTTCCTTTTTTACCTTTCCCCTACCCCTCCCACTTCCTCTACTCTTTTAGACTTTTTCTTTCTATTACACAATATCAATTATTCATTTTGATCCTAATTTACACATTAGGTTTTCACACTGGAGAATCTATTCGGTATTTACACGTGGTACTTATTAATTTCACTTGAGTATGGCTTTGATGTGCATCCTAGTTCCTTATTCTTTAGGGCTGAATAGTACTCCATTTTATATAAAAGAAAACCCACATCATCTTTATTTGGTCTCCAGTTGATGGGCAGTTGGGCTGTTTCCAAGTTTTAGCTATTACAAACTGTGCTGTTATAAACACGGGTACATATATAGTGTGTAGAATGATTCTTTTAATTCTTTTGGAAAGATACCCAGTGGAGGTATGGCTGGGTCAAATGGAACCTCTAGTCCCAGCTCTTTGAGGTCTCTCCATATTGATTTCCACAGTGGCTGCACCAGCCTGCACTCCCACCAACAACGAAGAAGGGTTCCTATCTCCTTGCAACCCCACCAACATTTGTTATTGATTGATTTGTTGATAGCAGCCATTCTTTGTGGTGTGAGGTGGAATCTCAGTGTTGTTTTCATCTGCATCTCTTGAATGACCAGTGGTGTTGAACATTTTTCCATATATTTACTTACCACTATGTTTACTGCTACTTTTGAATTCACTATTAAAACTTCAATATTTTGATTCATTATCACTACACCAAAATTCACAAGTAACTTTAAATATAATGTTATGTTTATATTAGCAAGAAATAAATCTAATAAAATTTATAACAGAAATATTGATTAATATTAATATTAATTCCATTAGTTCATGATTGAAATATTTGTCTGATTTTGCTATATGTATCTAAGGTTTAGAATATATTATGGAGAATCTGAAATTATAAAGCAGTGAACTAAAAGTAAACCTCAATACAGATTGACTTTTCTTCTTTCCTTTTATCTATAATAATTTTGCTTACAAATGACTGTAAATGTACCATATTTAAAGCAGTTATATTTACTTAATTTATGTTCGGTAGTTTGTTTCCTTTTTTTTTTTTTAGACAGGGTCTCACTATGTAGTTGAGAATGACCTGGAACTCATTATGTAACCCAGGTGGTCTTGAAGTCACAGTGATCCTCCTGTCTCAGCTTCCCAAGTGCTGGGATTACAGTCATGCCCCACTATGCCCGGCTCAGTTCAGTAGTCCTTGAGAAGCAATATATGTCACAGATTTTTTTGGAAGCCAGTTTGAGATGGGCAGATCTTTTGAAATTCTTGCACTACTTAATTGAATGGTGAATTTGCTATATGGGTAGTTCATTGGGTATAAAGTGAAAGACAGGTATGTCTTCTGTCCACAAGCTATGAAAGTACATTTGCATTTGGAAAAAGGAATCTTGAATGGCTCCATTATGCCTCAGTTGCCCAAGTACCTGTTGCCTCATAAGAAGTAAGAGATAACAGATAATGTGAAACAGGAAGAAAACATCTAAAGGAGAGGAGGAAGTGGGAGGGTTAGGGAAAAGGAAAGAAGTGAAAGGAAAAAGTATGAGATGAGGAAAAAATGGAAACAAAGTCTTTGTAAATAGTGAGGGGTGGAGGGGTTGAAGGGAAGACAGGGCAATGTGGAAAAGAATGAGAACCAGGGAACATCATGTAAAGGTACAAATTTTCAGTGATGAATGTCATCGTATTGTACAACTAAAATATACCAATAAACTTTTTTTCCTGTCTTTATTCCTTTTTTTCTTTTTATTGAGTTTATTGGTACATTCGAGGTATAAAGTACAATTACATTCATTACTGGGACCTTGTACCTTTACATGACAGGTCTTGGTTCTCATTTTTCCCCTTGTCCCTGCCGTCCCTTCACCCCTACCACCGCTCCCCATTTACAAACACTTTATTTCCATTTTTGCATTTTTTCATATTTTTTTCTTTCCCCTTATTTGCTTTCCCCTATCCTTCCCAGTTTCCCTACACCTTTAGCCCTTTTCTTCCAATGTCACATTGCTAATTATCTCATTATGATCTTGTGTATTATTATAGTTTTTCACACTAGAGAAATTATTCGGCATTTACATATGTGTGACTTATTTATTTCACTTAGCAGTATATCCTCAGAATGTGTCCATTTTCCTATGAATGACTCTAATTTCTCATTATTTATGGCTGAGTAGTATTCCATTTTATAGAAAAACCACATCTTCTTTATCCAGTTTCCAACGAATAGGCAAATGGTCTGTTTCCATGTTTTAGCTGATACAAACTCTGCTGCTATAAGCATAGGTGCACATATGTCACTGTGACATGATTCTTTTAATTCTTTTGGAAAGATATCTAGCTGAGCTATGGCTGGGTCAAATGGAACCTCTAGTCCCAGCTCTTTGAGGTATCTCCATATTGATTCCCATAGTGGTTGCATCAGTCTGCACTCCCACCAACAATGGAGAAGGGTTCCTTTCTCCCCACAACCCCGCCAACATTTGTTATTGATTGATTTCTTGATAGCAGCCATTATTTGTGGGGCAAGGTGGAATCTCAGTGTTGTTTTCATCTGCATCTCCCGAATGACCAGTGATATGGAACATTTTTTCATATATTTGCTTGTTGCTTTTACTTCTTTGTGTGAGAAATGTCTGTTGATTTCAGATGCCCATTTTTGAATCGGGCCTTTATATTTGGAGGTGTGATTGTTTTGACTTCTTTATATATTCTAGATAATAGTCCTTTGTCTGAGGAGCAACTGGTACAATTTTTTTCCCACATTGTAGGTTGTCTCTTAGTTCTGTCGATGGTTTCTTTTGCAGTGCAGAAGTTTTTTAATAAGATGAGATCCTAGTTGTTGATTCTTTCTGCTAGTTCCCATGCTACTGAGGATTTGTTCCTAGTCTTTTCCTATGCCAGTGTCTTCCAGAGTTTTGCCTAACTTATCTTCCAGCAAGTTTAGTATTTCTGTTTTAATATTTAGATATTTAATACACTTGGATTTTATTTCAGTGTGTGGTGAGAGATAAGGGTCTTGTCTTAATCTTTGGCAGGTTGAAATCCAGTTTTTCTGACACCATTTATTAAAGTGGCTTTCTTTCCTCCAGAGAGGGTGGTCAGCTTCTTTGTCAAAGATGAGGTAGCTGATTACATCTGTAGTTGTTTTTTTGTCTTCCCGTCTGTTCCAATGATCCTCAGGTCTGTTTCTTTGCCACTACCATGCTGCTTTTATCACAGTGGTTTTGTAGCATAGTTTCAAATGGGAATTGTTATAACCACTGACATGTGTCTGTTGCCTAGGATGGCTTTTGCTATTCTAGGTCTCTTATTGTTCCAAATGAATTTTTGGATTCTTTTTTTCTAGTTCTGTGAAATACAGTGTTGGAATTTCAATTGGCATTGCATTGAATCTGTGTAGCAGTTTTGGTAGTATGGCCATATTCACTATCTTGACTCTTCCTCCCCAGGAGCAGGGAATATCCTTCCCTTTTCTTATATCCTCTTCAATCTCTTTTTTCAGAGTGCTGTAGTTTTCAGTGTAGAGATCTTTTGCTTCTTTTCTTAGGTTGATTCCTAGATACTTCATTTTTTGTGTGCTATTATAAAAGGAATTGTTTCCCTAATTTCTCTCTCAAGGAGTCTGTTATTTGTGTACAAGAAGGCTATTGATTTTTGGGTGTTGACCTTGTATCCTGCTATTGTGCTAAAAGTGTCAATTAAGTCTAGAATTATTTTGGTGGAGTTTTTTTGAGTCTTCAATGTAGAGAATCATCTCATCAGCAAATAATGAAAGTTTAACTTCTTCCTTTCCTATCTGTATTGCTTTAATTTCTTTCTCTTGTCTAATTGCTGTGGCTAATGTATCCAGAACTATATCGAAGAGGAGTGGTGACAGTGGAAATCCTTGTCTTGTTCCTGATTTTAATGTGAAGGTTTTCAGTTTTTGGCCATTTAATATGATGTTGCTGTTGGTTTTTCATAAATAGCATTTATTAAATTGAGATATAGGCCATCTATTCTAATTTTTTGCAGGGTTTTTATCATGAAGGGATGTTGAATTTTGTCAAATGCTTTTTCTGCATCTATTGAGATGATCATTTTTTTTGGTCCTTGACTTTGTTAATATAGTGTATTACATTTATTAACTTGCATATTCCTTGCATCCCTGGAATAATTCTGACTTGGTCAGGATGTATGATCTTCTTGATGATCCTCTGTATTCTATTTGCTAGTATCTTGTTAAGGATTTTTGCATCTATATTCATTAAGGAGATTGGCCTGTAGTTCTCTTTTTTAGTTGCATCTTTCTCTGGTTTGGGAATCAAAGTGATACTTGCTTCCAGGAATGAATTTAAAGAAGTATTACTTCCCTTTCAATTACATTGAAAAGTTTGAAGAGTAATAGCAGTAGCTCTCTAAATGTCTTTTAAAATTCAGCAGTGAATCCATCAGGACCTGGGCTTTTCTTTGTTGTTAAGTTTTTTATTACATTTTCAATTTCACTGATTGTAATTGGGGTGTTTATAATGCTTTTTTCTTCTTTGTTCAACTTTGTTAATTCATAAATGTCTAAAAATCTGTCCATTTCTTCTGTGTTTTCCATTTTAGTAGAGTGCAGATTCTCAAAGTAGGTATTAATGATCCTCTGGATTTCTGTTGGATGTCTTGTGACTTTGCCTTCTTCATTCCTGATTGCATGTATTTGAGCCTTTTCTTTCCTTTTTTTGATAAGGTTAGCTAAGAGTATCAATTTTATTTATTCTTTCAAAAAACCAACTGTTGGATTAATTCATTTTTTTTATCATTTTCTTAGTTTCCATTGCATTGATTTCTGCTCTTTGCTTTACAATTTCCTCTCTTGTTTGAGCTTTGGGTTTTCCTTGCTCTTGTTTTTCTAGAAGTCTAAGATTCATCATTAGGTTGTTTATTTGAGCTTGCTGTGTTTTTCTAGTGTGGGCATTCAGTTCTATGAATTTTTCACAAAGAACTGCTTTCACTGTGTGCCATAGATTCCCCTATGTTATACTGGCATTTTTGTTTATTTGTAAAAACTGTCTGATTTCTTCTTTAATTTCCTCTGTGATCCATTGATTGTTCAGGAGAGTGTTGTTCAATTTCCATGTGTTTGTGAAGTTCCTACGTTTTCTTATGCTATTGATCTCCAGCTTTATTGCACTGTGATTTGATAATATACAGGGCATAACTTGTATTCTTTTGCATTTATTCAAACCTGCTCTGTCAGCTAGTATGTAATCTATCTTGGAGAATGACCCTTGTGCAGTTGAAATGAATGTATGTTCTGATTTTGTGCAGTAGAGCACTATAGATGTCTAACAAGTCCGTGCATTGAAAAGCTTGGTTCAGTTCTATTATTTCATTGTTGATTTTTTTTTCCTAGATGATCTATCTGCTCATGATAGTGGGGTATTTAGATACCCCACTATAATTGTATTAGTGCTTATTTGGTTTTTCATGTTACTTAATATTTGTTTTATATAGTTGGGGGGCATTTATATTTGGTGCATATATGTTTATGATTATCATCTCTTCCTCTTGAATTGTTCCCTTTACAAAATTGTAGTGGCCTTCTTTGTCTCGCTTAATCAGTTTTGGTTTGAAATTTACTTTGTCTGTGAATAAGATTGCTACCCCTGCTTTTTTCTGGGCTCCTGTCACGTGGAGAATTGTTTTCCACCCTTTCACTTTCAGTCTATGGGCTTCTTTTTTGCACTAGTAGTGTTTCTTGTATACAACATATTGTTGGATTTTGCTTCTTAATCCATTCTGCCAGTCTATTTCTCTTGATTGGTGAGTTGAGGCAATTGACATTGATGTTTATAACTGATATGTACCGACTTCTTATTGTCATGTTATTGTCCTTTTGTTGACTCTTTTTAATTTTTTTCCCTCTCCTTTTAGTTTCATGCTTTGACTATTAGGTTTGCCCTGTTGGGCCTCATGGTGTTGTGTTCTTCATTGTCTTTTTCTAGGATATTGTTTAGAATTCCTTGTAGTGTTGGTTTGGTATTCATGAAGTTTCTCATGTGTTTTTGTCATGGAAATATCTTATTTCCCCATCCATTTTGAGAGAGTTTTGCAGGATATATCAGTCTAGGTTGGAGGTTGTTTTCTTTTAGTACTTGAAATACCTCACTTAAGGCTCTCTGTGACCTAAGGGTTTGTATTGAAAAGTCTGCTGTGATTCTGATGGACTTTCCTTTGCATGTGATTTATTTCTTTTCTCTAACTGCTTGTAGTATTTTGTTCTTCTGTTGGGTTTCTGGGATCTTGATTATTATATGTCTAGGTGTAGATTTTTTTTTTTTTGATTGTGGCTAGTTGGAGTCCTATATGCCTCACTTATCTGAATGTCAAATTCTTTCCCTCTGTTTAGAAGTTTCTGTCATTAATTCTGTGAACAGCTTTTTAAAGTCAATTGCATTTTCTCCTGCTACTTCATGGATTCCTATCAGTCTTATGTTATTCTTTGCATCATCTAGGAGTTGTTGGATTGATTTTTCATGATCCCTTACTGCTTTTAAGGGAACTCTCTTTCCATGGTCACTTTTTGTGATCCTATCTTCTATATCTGAGATTCTATCTTCACATTCTTTTATTCTGTTGTGTACACTTTCAATAGAGTTTTTAATCTCCTGGATATCTGTTTGAATTTGTTTAATGGATTCCATTTCTTTCCTATGTTGTGCGCTCCTTGTTTCCATTTCTTTCTTATGCTGAGCCTTCATGGCTTCTATCATGGTCCTGAGCTCATCTATTTTTTTGTCAGTTTCTGTTCTAGAGTCTTGATTCATGACTTTCATTTTGCTCACCATCTCTATGGTTATCTGTGAAATTATTTCTGTTTTGAATTTTTCTGGAGCATGATTGATCTGTTTTGTTACTTCCTGTGCTATGAGTTCAGGGTGTCCTGGTGGTTCACTATCAGTCTTTTCATCCTCATTTGCCCTACTGTTTGCCATTGTTGAACTGGAAGTCTGTCTTTGTGTCTTGCTTAAGTGTTTTCTCATTTTTATTTTTGCTGTTGGGTTGTCCTTCATTCAATCTCTGGGTTATTAAATCTTCCTGATATTATTTTAGCTTTTGATTCTCTAATGACTCATAGACATTCTCATTTTCACAATATCAGAGAAAACATCTCATCAAATCAATCACAATCCTTTATCCCAATTGATAAAATCAGCGACACAATAGGATCAATCACTACTTGAAAACTGACCACTTGTGGTAGTCATTAATCTATCACCTTTGAACTATGTGAATGAAATTTAAATCAAGAAGCAGCCTGAAATATGTTTGCAGTGAACAAACTGCTCAACATAGCATATTTACCATTTAGGATGAGGGCCTAGACAGAGTTAGGATGAGAAGAGTAAATAAGTAAAAGAACTGGAGAAGGTTTCAAGTAAAGCCAGAGGACATACAATGATCACACAATCTTTAGGAAACTGTTAAATTCAAGAGATAGACAGGGTGCAAGTATAAGGTCAAGAATATATCCCCTTAACAGCAATAGGGGCTCACTTTCCCTTGAAACTACTGACTCTTGAGTGAGGCACAATGATAGAAGAAAAGAACATTAAGAAAAAAGAAAAAAATGATAAAAGAAGAAATTTGAGTCAGGGTAGGAGCAGGAACAGAAAGGGAGATGAGGGGCAATATGGTGGAGCAAGAGACTGAGTTGGTGACAGAGGACAGAAAAAAGAATTTACAGAGTGGAATGAGGAAAAGAAAGAAAAGGACAAAAAAATGGCTTTGAAGGGCCTCTTTCAGACTATATCTCTGTTGTCATAATACACATCATGTGCAGCCATGTGCAGAACCAAATCCCCCTATCTCAGCTAACTTATGGCAGACCCCTGCAACGCAGACTGACCTCAGACCACAAGGCCCAATTTGAGCTCCCTGACCTCCTGCAGGGCTGAACTCCAAACAGTTCTACTATAGGTTTGTTTCCCCTGCACTTTCTGTAAAGATGTTAAAATTTGGGAGCTCAGAAAATTAACCTTTATAACCAGCTATGCCTCTGTGGAGTGGGTGCGAGGACTGGTACAATCAGGAGGTCTGAGAGCAGGGGGTTCGTGCTCAGTAGTGTCCATGTGGCTACCCTCCTGGCACTGGAGCAGCAATGTAGGCACCTGCAAGAGAGGGCACGGCTACCCAGACTGCAGACTGGGCCCAGGCAGGCCAGAGGGAGATCTGATGTCCGAGCCCCTTTCCCGAATCTCACCTTCCTGGCATTGGAGCAACTATTATCCCAATAAACTTAATGGAAAAAAAACCAAGAAATATATTAGCATATAAAATGAAACAAAAGGAAGAGAAAAGAACAAAGGAGAAAACAGCAGGAAAATGAAAGAATGAAAGAAGAGGAACACGTTCAAGGGAAGAATGCTTTTGTTCAGGACAGAAAGAACATTTACTAGAAGTAAATGAGAGACCACATGTCTCTGTATTCCTACTTTAAAATCATGGCGTAATAGTAAAAACAGTGAAAACAGCATGAAACCCCAAAATAGTAGTTTTGAGGTTGTTGTAGTTTATGGTTGGTCCATCATTGCCCAGTATTGGATTTCCAGCATGTCCTTTGGAATGTTAATCAATTTAAAGTTAATTCAGACACATTGGAATATTTTACATGGCTTTTAAACAAAGGAAAATCATTTTATAATTAATTCTGTATGATTTTTGTAGAGTATTAAAAAGCGTTGAAGCAGGCCAAAGTATGGAATCTGGCGATGACATCCCTTGGTCTGGATTTCCGGTCATTATCAGGGAGAAGTCCAGGAAAGGAGTTGATGAGAATAATAGAAGTCAACAAATATTCTAGAATCTGTGATCTATTAAGAGTGATTGATTTCAGCCAAAGTTGAAATCTAAATACTAAAATACTAAATACAAAAATACTAAAGGGGTAAAATAAATACATCCTGGAATGTAGAGATTTACTTGGTTATTATTCCATTCTGCTACATTTTTCTTGGATTTTTTCCTTAGGAGATTCTGAGATCAAAGATGTAAATGGGCTTTTGAATATTAGTTCTCCCTCAGTTTATACTAGATACTCCCTCTTGATAATGTAGTCAGTGCTGAGTATTTTGGACAAAAAATATTAACCACTATTCCTTTTTTAATATAATCTTTTGAGTTGTCAAGGCAGTATCGTCTCTAAAAATCTCATATTTTAATGATTTGGAGGTGTTTTAACTAAAGAGGTTTCTGGATGAAATCCATTTAAAAATGTCTTTAGCTAGAGAGAAGGAATTTGCAATGAGGAAGGAGAAAAATGGAGGGGAAAAAGAAAAAGAAGAAAGAGAGGAAAATGGAGGAGAAGGAGAAGGAAAAAGAGGAGAAGGAGAAGAGAAGGGAAAAGAGGGAGGAGAAGAGAAGGAGAAAGGAAGAGGAGGAAGAGTGGGAGGGGGAAGGAGAGGGAGAAGTAGGAAGAGATGTCAGGGAAGGAGTAAAAGAGGAGGAGGGTGTTCTTGTTCACCAACAGCAACATACTTATTACAAACACACATTTTAGTTTTTTTCTGTCCCTATAAAGTTCAACGACAAATGGATACTAAGCATGGAAAAAATACTGAACATGATTGATAATCAAAGAATCAAATATCAATTATGACAATGTCCCTGGAAGACAGAATCAGAAACTGAGAGAAATCCAGGGTTGCAACCCCAGGGTTTCCAAGTCCAAGGTTACATGGGCAAAAATCCCATTGTGAGATAGTTAGGAGGTCACTATTATAGTTATTCTTTGCAAATGAGTAAACTGTTGCCCCTGAAAGATCAGTGATTTTTCCCATCCTTGTCCTATCTCCAAGTGGTGAGTTTTCAATGCAAGCCCAGTTCCCACGATTCCAAATTTGGAATTCTGTCTCCTGGAAAGAAGTTTAATTAAATTTACTCATTTTTATATTAATTTATGCATCTGTTCTTCTGATACTAATTAAAGTTAGCAGTAAATGTTCAGTTTTATTTCCAAGAGAGATTCTTTCATTACTTTTTCTAGATACTTTTCCAGTTTTATTTATGGAAAAAAAACTTCAAGTCTGACACAATAAATTATGATTACCTCAGAACAACTATTCCTCTGAATGGTGCATTTTCAGTTAAAGAAAAAACATCTCATTTTAGGTCTACTGATTAAATAGTTGTGGTGTGTGGATGCATATGTGCCTTCTTAAATATCAGGCATAATACAACTTTCAAGTTTTACTTAGTCCAGAAATATGACTGAAACTTGCTCTCTCAGAATTGGTTACTAGTCATTTATGTGCTTCTCAGAATTTTGTCTTCACAGTCAGTAAATATTGCTTCAGTGGTATAATAAAAATGCACTTTTAATTTTATTTTGGAAAATGACATTGCATGCACATATTTCCTTATTCCATATTTTTAAGTTGTCCTTTGCTTATTCATTTTTTTCTATATTCTTGGGAGACAGGATAGCTAAAAAGAGATTTAGCAAGAAATTAATGTCAAACTTTCCAAGTAATAATATTGCATCATTCAATTTATGAACTTGACATTCCATAGATTTAACATCATTTTAGATTTCTTTGAAAATTATGAAAATATTTCTATTACTTCTAAGAAAACAATATATGTTTCAATTTCAAAACTGGACAATAAATGAACTGCAGTTATTTTAACTGTCAGCTTCCCTTTAGCCATTTCTTTGTTAATCTTATTTATTTTTCATTTTATGAGTCTTAAATATAGATGCTACTGCTAAACAAAAGTATTCAACATTCTAAAATGTCTTTTTAAGATAAACATATTTTTGTTGTTTTTTAAATTCCCTAATAGGAACAAATAGAAGCAATATGTATTTATTTGTTTGACCATTCCAGAGAAAATCCATTTGGAGACTGGATTCATAGATTTAATATTCATAAATAATTCTTTTAGTTAAAAAATGTCTGTGCTGAATTAAATTCCAAATATGCAATGCTTTTTGACAATAGTGTGGGCATTTCCATTCTTTCTGTTCTTTCATATTTGTATTTAGCTCTGGTAAATTATCTAATGTTTAAGTAATGCATGGAAAATATATTAGTACTAACATATTTCTCTTGTAATTATGCTAAGAATATAGAATAATAGTGCACTGAAAAATGTCCAGTTTACCTAAAGTTGTTTTTGAAATGTAGATTCTCATTCAGTAGTCTTTGAATGGGTGTTATGGCTTCTATCTAGCTGTCCCCCAAAGGCTTGTGTACTCATATATGGGAGTTTTCAAAGTGGCTGGATGTGAATATGGACTAAAGCTGTAATAACTAAATTAGTAAATGAGTACAGTGATGAGTTTAGCATACTTCTGGGTGTGGATAATGGGAAGGCCCAACCTGGGTGTAGGTGGCACCATCCATAAGGCTTGTAGCCTGAATGGCATAAAGGGAAAAAGGGGGGCTTGCTGCTGCCTGGCTTCCTCCCTGTGATTCCATGAACTTTTCCCTCTGCCAGGCAGCTTGCTTTGGAGCCAGGTGACTTCAGACAGAAAACACTACAAACTTCATTTAAATAAACCTTTCCTCCATTACTTTTGAGTGTCACTTATTTTGTCTCAGCAATGAGAATGGTAACTAAGAGAGTGGGTTAGGAAGTTCTACTATGTTCTCAGGTGATGTGGCTATGTGTGCTTCCTGTTTAGTAGGAAGGCTGTAAGTTGTGGGAAGTAGTATTGGATATCCTCCATGGCAGGATGTATCAGTCTGATTTCTCACTGCTGTGATAAAATACCTGATACCTGTAAATTAACAGAGGTGAGGCTTTTTTTTGGCTCATGGATTCAGAAGTTTCAGCCCATGATCAGCTGGCTCCAAGGCAGAAACATGGCAGAAAGGCATGGCAGAGCAAACCTGCTGATTTCATGACATCCAGGAAAGAATGTAGGGAAAAGTCAAGAGAGAAGGGGTCATGTCCAAGGTCATGCCTCCTTGACCCATCAAGGCACAGTGAGATCTATACTTTACAAATCTCCTAGGCATCTCTCAAGCTAATCATGTTAACAATCAGGATGAACTGTTAGAGGGTTTTGCAGGGTTTTTTTTTTTTTACCCTCATTTATTTTTATCATGGATCCATTGACAAGTTCATGAGATCTATAGACTCTTCTCAAAGTAATGTAATAAAACCCACAAAATAAATAAACTTATAAAATGAATGACTACATAGAAATAGGAGTACAGAATACTCTCTGTTACATAGTAATATATGTGCTTTGTAAGAAACATAAAATAACAAGACCTGGCAAAGGATCTAATTAGCTACTGTAATTCAAAAGTGTGATATTTTGAATCCTGGGATTTAGCTCAGTGGTTCTGCCACCTGCCTTGCAAGCGCAATCCGAGTTCGATCTCTGGTACCAAAAGTGTGATCTTTTGAGATAGCTGAAGCCCCTGAAACAGGATATGATAGTATCTGTAATTTTTATTTATGAAACAGGCTCACACTACTGTGTTGTGCTTCCCACATTTTAATAAAAGGAAATGGCATATTTTAAAGGTTAATGAAAATAAAGATGTTAGTTTCTTCAAAGCAAGTGCTCCAAGTTCTTTTGCAGCAATCACATGACTTGTAACCTGCACAAACATCTGATTCTCTTTATGTAACAGATTATAAATTTCTTTTGTAGAAGGGAAAACTCTGAATATTTATACACATCATCAATGGCCCTTCATTCCTGTTTTTGTAACTTTTCACAATACATTTTTGTAATCATTTATTGAATATATATATATATATATATATATGTATGACTATAATTTTAAAAATATTTTAAAATGTAAAAACTTCCAAAGTCATGTGATAGGAATAAAAGCATACATGGCATTTACAAATTTTATTGGTAATTCATGCTTATAAGTGTTTGTCAAAAATCAGCCATATGTTTATGTAAGTTGGAGCATTGGGATATGTATCATTAATAACAATAGATTCTATGGCACTAAAACTGAATCATTACAAAGCTCACACTGGATGAAAGCAAGTATCTGGAGTGTGGCTTGCAGTTGACAGTGTATCTCACACATGACTCTGGGCTTCTCCACACCGTTCTGGACTGCAGGACCCACAGAATCTTTGGCCATATATGGAAAGGGGAGAACTGATGTTAAGTAATTCACAAACCCAGATGTGAAGTCACAGCTTCAGCCTAGGACATTTTTATATGTTTACTAAGCACTTACCCTCTGCTAGCTAGAGTTGTAACAGACAAAGTAATAAAAGACTTTACAGAAGAGTTTCCTGACTTTATGGGGCTCTTTATGGGGTAGGGTGAGATATAATGTGATGAACATTGTATGTACTGGTAGGTTTACAAGTTATCAGGTGTCCGTTCCAGCCTAGAAAGAGGTGGAAGTATTGGATGGAGTGGCTTACTAAGTCATTTGGGATATGATGGGGCTTGTGATTTGGCAACTAAATGCATAGTTAACTTTTAAAAGTCATATTGCACAGACTTGAATGAGCTTGTTACATCTTTTAAACACATTTTGTTAATCTCCCTTGTCCTGGAATAAACGACTCTTTAACATAAGTTGAACAAAATGTCCTGGAATCAAGCAAAGCATTTGGGATGGAAAAGGACATCTTGTTTTACACAAAGAATGGAGAATTTTGAGGAAGTGTTTTTCTTTCTTTGTGCCACTCAAAACAGTTTTATAATCTCTGTAGAGTTCTTGCATAACTTTTATTAAAATTGTTATAGTTGAATTTTTGCCATTATCAAGTACAATATATGCCATGTTTTTGTTTTCTTGTGTTCAGTAGTGCAGTTTCTGTTTCTAGCTTTATAAGACTTTTTTGTTTTGATTTTCTTCACAAAATGATTTCTATTCAACAATTTGTGTGTGAAGTTAAAGGACAAAAGTTTAAAATTTTGAGGAGTAGAGTGTATGACTGAAAATATTTTATCCAGCCAAGAAAAAAATAAGAGTGGAAAAAATGACTTATATTTAGGCTGTTAGTCAAAAATAATGCATGCATGAAATAGATGTCTTAAAACAAAGACACTCAGAATATTGCTAAACTCATTTGGTTCCACAAACAAGAGCAAAAACAAAAACAAAAGCAAAAAGCACTCACAAAAAGAACAATAGAAAAAGAGCCTATGGATCCTAACATTCACCAATGAAAAGTTGTGTAAAAGAAATCCAGAGTCAATAAGATACGGTGGGAACATTACTGAATATTGTAATAATTTAGCTATCTATGTGGGATGCTATAAAAATACACAAGCCGTGTAGTAGAAATGTATTGCATACAGTACTGAAGGGTAAGTTCAACACAGAGCACCACGGTGGACTTTGTGTCTACTTCCTGGTTCCTAGATAGGATCTGCCCTGTGTCCTCACATGTAGGAAGAGATGGTGGAGATGTTTTGGGCTTCTGCCTTTGTAAGAAGAATAATTCCTCTTTTTTTTTTTCTTGAGGGTATTGCATCTATCACAGCACTTCGTAAAAATCCCCATCTTCTACTCTCATGGTTTTGAGGGTGAATTTTGGGGAAATATAAACATTTAAACCATAGCACTAGATTTGTTACATTTAAACATAAATTAACAACTGAGAAAATTATAACTTTAAAAGAGAACAGAACAGTAGCAAACTTTGAAAATCATCTCATTTTATAGTTGTATTTATTTTAGAAATATGTACATAGTGTACACTAAGTGGAAAAACAGGTTTTAAGTGTTTTAGAAATGTAACTCTCACAATGTAATGTAAAATAAATAAAACTATCAAGTCAAGAGATGAGATGAAGGAATAGGATTAAAAAAATTCTTTGATAGCCTGGTGTTTTAAAAAAAGCTTGTTAAGCTTGAGAATTTAAAGAGGAAATGTTATGATCCAAACCTAATTCAAATGGGAGTTGTAAACAATTATAAAACAGTACTTTCTTTAATAATTAGGCATTGACATGAAGTTAGACTTCTAGTAATTTATGCTTGCTTTTTTGTTACAGTTAAATTTAATGCACTTTGCTGTAATAGTGTATATGATTACTTTTGTTTTTTATGTATCCTTTGGAAACAAGTTTCAAAATGTAAAAAATAATACAATGAATTTTAGAAAGGAGTAAGAAAATTTAAGTCATAAAAAGGAGCAATAAATCAAGATGAATTCTAGTGTGTGAGAATATTAATGTTCACTTTCTAGAGATTTGTTTACATTTTAAATTCTCTCTCTGAGTATGAACAAACACTAAATAATTCAACCTACTCTGACTTCGTAGGTGTTAAATTAAAAAATTTGGAAGAACTTTGAACAGGGAGAAACTGAAGTATCCTCAAAGAATTTTACTTCACAATAATGCACTTGGATGAGCCAAAGAATTGAGAAACCTAGAGACTTCCTTTTCTTATTCGGTCAGAATCTTGCTAAATTGCCTGGGCTGGGCCCCATCTCATGAGTCACCTGCCCATGAACCTCCCAGGTAGATGTGGCATTTTTATATATGTATCAGAAATATTTTTACTGCTTTTATTTTAAAGTGTTTTTATGCTTTTCACCCGTTTTTTCTGTTCAGTAATATTTCTTTTAATGATATGCAATATTTTAGTTCATTTGGATGCTAATTTAATCAGTTTACTTTGGAAATTATCATTTCTCAGAGAATGCCTCATCTTTTTACTTTATTTTAAATTAAAAATTTAAATTAATATGCTTAAATATATTGTTATTTTAAATTATTGATAATTTTCAGCATTAAGTAATCTTAACCTGAACCATGAACATAAAATACTTTCCTATATTTTTTCATAATATACATATTTTGATAAATAAATAATCAAATAAATAAGTAAATAAATAAAAAATGATAGAAAGCCAGGAGGTAGACTCTGGGAGACCGGCAGGACACAGTGGGAGGGGAGGAAAGGGAGAAGGGTGTAATAAAATAGAATATGGTCAAGATATGTTCAAGGCATGTACCAATTTCCCTCAATGAGTCTCACCATTCTGCATTATTAATATGCACTAATAAAAATTATCAAATGTGATATTTTCAGCTTTTAATATTTAGTGTAAATCATCTGAGCTTGATTGAGAAAAATGAAAAAGAGCTTTATATTGTGTTTTCTTTCTCCAGCATCAGTAATGCTAGTACTCTATATTTCATGATAGCATCCACTTACTTCTGGATGGATTCTCTTTTTACTGAGCATCCATATTTGCTGTTTTATTTCTCTGTGCTATTTTTCTCTTCTTGAACCACACATCTATAGCACGTGTTACTGTTTGTCAGGCAAATCCATTTATCTCGTGTTCCTTGGGAGGACCTAGGCCTCTATGGGCATTTGAACATTTAGACTCATTTTAGATACAGCTATTCAAGTTTCATTCAGACTGGAGTTTAAATTGCTTTCATACATAGATAAAAGTGGTTACAAGACCTTTTGAGGCTTATTATGAAAAATACTAGTCTGATCATAAAGACCTTTTCGTCCTTTAAAAGTTATTATATAGAATTCTTGATCAACTTCTATTTGATTATTTTCCTCAGATTGCTATATTTTTGTTATGGTTCCAGGGCATTCTTAATTAGATTTTCTACTTACTGTTTTGTTGAGAAATATAATTTTTCTATTGGTATTCTGCACAACAATTATTATCCATGATACTTTGTAGTTAGATTTTCCATGTAAGTAGGGAATTATTTTTCTGCAGATTAGACAGCTTTGTCTTTCTTTTTGCAAATTTTTCTCCTAATGTTTTTATTTTTCTTTTCATTTACTTGTTGCAAGATATCATATTGCTTGTGCTTTACCACAAAATGGATTCACCATTGATGTGTAATTTGATGTTCCGTCTTTTGAATTTCTTACCTCCAGATTTGTTAGTTAGATCTGAAAGTGGTCAGATTTAGATTCTATTTCTTTATTTTTATTTTTATTTTTATTTTTATTTTTATTTTTATTTTTATTTTTATTTTTATTTTTATTTTTATTGAGACAGAGTCTCATTATGTAGCCAGGCTGGCTTCAAGCTCACCATAATCCTCCTGGCTCAGCTGCCCAAGGGTGAGGATTGAAGGCCTGTGCCACCTCCCCAATCTTGGTGTTGTTTAAGTGCTTTGTTTACTTCTATTAAGAGACTCATCCATGAAGTTTTTTTGCTGCATTTCTTTCTTTTCTTTTTCTTTTTTTTTTTTTTTTGGTACCAGGGATCAAACTCAGGACCTTGTGCTTGTGAGGCAGGTGGTAGCATCACTGAGCTAAATCCCTGGCCCCGCTCCACTTCTTCAGGTGCTAGTCACACCCAATGATTGTTACCTAAAACAGTTTCACAGATTTCACTTGATCTTAGCCAAAAGGCCGAGAAGCGATAGTTTCACAGATTTCAAAGAGAGGCCCTTGCTTCTTCTCATTCTCTTGTTTGATTCTCTTTGCAATGGAGATCTGGGATTTACCTTCTGTCCAGTACACTCTGGCTGGTCTTGTAATCTGCTTTGATCAACATAATTTAGTGAATGTGAATTTGGGAGATACTAAGCCTAGCAAACAGGACAGACCTTCCATTATTGTTCTTTCGCTGTCCTGAAATGATTAGATGAAAAGTCTAGGGAATTCTCCTTTGTTGCAATTTAGGTATAAAATGCCACTCAAAGTTCTAATGTTCAGAAGAGGGTCTTGTCACAAAAGGCAGGTCAGTGAGGACGTGTTTTGGGATAATCTCATCACTGGCTTCTCCTTTCTCTGCTTCCTGCCTGCCGTCATATAAATCTTTCCACTATATTGTTTCCGCCTTGGAAACAGTGAACCATAAACTGAAACCATGAGCAAAATAAACCTTTCCTCCTTTAAATCAAGTATTTAATCTCAGAGACAGGAAAGTCTAAGACAGTTTTTGGTACCAGAAGTGGGGTTGCTTCTGTGACTGGACTTGGCCATATGGTTCAGAAGTCTGGAAACTGATTTTTAATGAGAGTTTGAAAATATTTGGAGATGCTGCCAAGAGACACCCTAGAAAGTAAACTGAGCATGATAGAAATTGTGGTAGGAACTCTGAAGATGAGAATGCTGTTAGGAATGAACATATTCAAGTCTAGATTCAGGAAGTTTCAAATGGCAACAAGGATTCCATTGGCAGGTTAACTATAGGCCATGTATGTTATACCCTGGCAGAAAATTTGTCTTCATTTTGCCACTATCCTGAGACTTTGTGGGAGATTAAGATTTTGGGAAGAAGACTAATTTGGGAGAGAAAATGTCAAAGCAACCTAATGTTCATGCTGTGGCATTGGTACTGCTGGATGCTTTTAGCTAGGTCTGTAGTGGGAATCATCAGAAAATTGCAGAGTTGAATGATTTGAAAAGTCTGCAATTTCTTTAGCATGGGCCTACAGAATTGGTGTGACAGAGAATTAGTTTGGTTGCTGAAAATTTTTCACATTAAAAAGTTAAGTGTTGTGCATCAGTGCAATGGGAAAGGTGACTCAAATGCATCTCAGGAATCAACAAGAACTTACCCATCACAGGCTCAAAGGGTAAAACTATAAATGTTTCCTTTGAGAAGGGAGACTCTGAGCAAGTGGGACTTCTAAAAAAATTAGTTCCTTAGGATTCTTTTCATAGTGTTCAGCCATCTAGGCACCTTGGCAACATCCACATGTTGATTGTTTTTTGAAGGCATGCAGATTGCAAGAATTATGGTTTCCAGGAGGCTTCTGCTCAGATTTGAGTAAAAGGTGTGAGAGGCCAGGTCTGAGAGGGGAGTGCGATTGGAGTTGAAACTGCAGTGGAGCCCCTAGTAAACTTGAGATACCAGCAAAATGAAACATCTGAGAGAAGCCACAGGCAGTGAGCAGAACCAGCCCAAGAGAGGGACCATGAGGGCCTTGGGTGGGGTCAGGCAAGTCCCCTGGAGTTCATATTTAACCATAACTTGTGTCCAGTGCTGGATATGGAACTACAAGATTTAATGTTTGTCCTTTTGGGCTTTGGTCTTGTTTGATCCAATCCCTTTCTCTTCCCTTCTTCGTCCCTTCTCAAATGAGATTGTGCCATTGTATATTGGAAATGTTCAGCTTTCTTTTTTGATTTTTTAAAGAGATACCAAGCTAAGAATTTCCTTAAGTCTCAGAGGAATATTTGCACTTGGACTCTTCAGCAATGTTGGAATAGTTACAATTTTGGTGACTCAGAGATGAACTAAATGCATTTGTTTAACAAGATGGACATGAATATTCTGGAAACTGAGGCAGAATATGGTTTCAATCAAAAAGGTCTCTCTGAATTCTCTTGTGCATGAAAGGTGCTATGTTTATTAGCGGGTGTGTTGATTAATGATTTTAGTAGCTAAATGTGCATTAGAAGTGGGCCTGGTTGGAAGTGGGTCCCTGGGGGTATAACCTGAAAGGAGGCATTCTTTTGTTGTGGTACCGGGGATCGAACTCAGGTCCTTGTGCTTGCAAGGCAGGTGGTGGAACCACTGAGCTAAGTCCCGGGCAAGGGTGCATTCTTATCCTAGGCTTCACTCTTCTCTCTTTGCTTCCCAGCTGCCATGAGATGAGAGCACCTTTTCCTCTGGCAGGCCCTCCTGCTGTCCTGTTTCTATTTGGAGCCAGCTGACCACAGTGAAACCACAATTCAAAATAAGCCTTTCTTCCTTTAAATTGTGGGTGTTTGGAGTTTTGTCCCAGTGACAGGAAAGTAACTGTTGAAGGAGTCCTTCAGCATGCTATGTAGACAGGCTGGGAAGGGGGTTATCAACTGACAGCTCAAATGCCATATGTGAGTGGAGGTCCTCTTGGCCCACCGTACTTGACTCCCTATTTATGGTTAACCAGATAGCAGCAGAATGTTTGCCTGGCTCATGGAATTCCTCATCCAAAGAACTGAAATCTGAAACATGAGTGTTCTTTTGGATGAATGTGTTTTGAGAAGATTTGTTATGTGATAATGGATAAGTAATACAATCCCTTAATGCATTTTGGATTATCAAATAGTAGTATTATACTTCTATCAATACTTTGCTCCCCAGAATACTTTTGCAATAAGGGAATTTTTGTTGCATCAGTTAGTTCATTACCATAAGGTATTGTTCATATAGGAAAGGAAAAGATAGAAAAATAAATCAGTTCCTTCTCTTCTTCTGTACGTTTTGAAGCTAATTAGTAGGATTTATCAATCCATTTTAAAGATAGCTCACAAAATTGTCCCTGTCACTATGAACTCATGGGTTTAAACATATTTAATGCATTTATTCTTCAAGAGATCCCCTGACATTTTTATTAGTTAAAGTCATAGGTGGAATCCGGTAACTTTTTCTTGCTAGTTTCTCAATCGATTTCCTAAAGAATAGAGTTGACTTCCAAAATCCTGGAATGTCAAAGTTGTTTTTCTGATAACACTAAGGTAACAAAACAGCTGCTCTTTGCTTTGGCATTAGCAGCTTTAAAATGGCTTATTGGTTACCCAAGACTGCTGTCAAACATAATGGTAAGAGATAAACAGCCTCCCGTGTTATAATATCAAATGTTGAAATTCTGAAAGAGCAATACCCTAAAATCTAACAATCTGAAATTCTAAAACCCTGAAAATCATGATCCTAAAATATTAAAATCATGAATGCTAAAAGTCTGATACCTGAACTCTTAAGAAAAACAATCATTATTTGGGGGGGGGATGCTTTATGAAGGGCAGAGAGCTGAATTCTGGAGAAAGGATTAGTGCATGTTGGTTGTGTGCAGAACAGTGCCATCATGTTGGGTGTGGCCAAGTCCTGGACACCTGGTACCCAGGTGGGGGGCACCATCGATCTTCGAGCCCAGAGAAGAAAACATACAGGAGGCTACTGGGTCCCTCTTGGAGAGCTGGGACAGAGCTGGCATCTGCCACTTTGGATGCCAGTGGTCCAGTTTCTCTGCCCTCTCTTCTCCAGGTCCTACACCTCTACCTCTCTCCAGGTTTACAGGGAGTTGAGAGCTGCACCATGGACTCCCTGGTTTTGGGTCCTCAGACTTGGATTGAGTGACACTACTGGCATCCTAGTGTGTTCAGCTTGCAGATGGCCTGCAATGATGGATTGGGCCAAGAGACTTGGGTGCTCATCATGGTATTTCAGATGACTATGGTTATAAATCTGGATGCACAGAACTACCAGGCATAAATATACATATTTATATATATACATTTTGTCTTTGGCCTATTTCTTATGAATACATTTTTCTGCTTATAACTATTATACCCCTACAACTTTCATTAGTATATTGGAGTGTAGGCTTGAAAAAAAAGATATATATGCTAGTATTACCTATTTTGTTGCATAAAGTGGCCTATTAAGTATTCTACCGTATTTTTATGTTTCTCAAATACATTTACTTTACAAAATGGAAAGAAATGTCTGCTAAAATTTTTTAATTTTCCCCCCAGAATTATATTTTGAGGACATGCTGTTTCTGGATTTGAGACATTAAAGACTTTTAGACCTTAGAGATTTTGATCTTTTCGGATTTCAGTATTTGAGATGGCATCTTTTCAGAACATAGTCTCCAAATGGCCTAGACATTCCTGAATACCATTTTGAAAAAGTTTAGCCATGTACTACCTCTGTGATCTATATAAGTCATTTAAATTTTATGAGCCTCATTTCACTAATCTATAAAACAGGTATAAATATACTAAATAAACTGTTTGTAAAAATTCAGTAGGATCTCATTTGGAAAAGTTCCTCCTTGGGAGGGATCCTTTAATTTTTTTATTTATCCTTGCAATGTTTGGGTTTCTACTTGTTTAAGTCCACGTGGAACTTCTTGAAACCTATATAATTTTTAGGAACTTAAGATGTTCCCAGTTTAATGTAAAATGCATTCTTTTTAAAAATTTATGTGAAAAACATATTTGAATGGTATATTTTGGAGCCCAGTTTTCCTCTGTTAATTAAATTTTCTCAAGTATAGTCATTATATTTTGGATTAATTATCATGGTTAAATGACAGGACCATTGCTGCCCTTCACCCTGCTCCTGGTTTCCACACTCTGTGGCCTTGAAGCAATCTCCAGGTCATGCCACACAGTGACAGGGAAAGAGAGGACACAGGTCCAACTGCAAATGTCACTGCCCAGGCTGAGAGCTATAACCGGCCCCAGCTTGAAAACGAAGGAAGTTCAAGGTAGTGGCTTAATGAGGCCTCATGAAAATGTAAATGCAAAAAATCAAGTTGTGATTACCTCTCAGTCCCCACATTTGCCTCGAATATCGGAGATCTAGTAACCTCATTAGATATTTAGGCCATCAGATTGAGATTTACTGCTCTCAATAACATTAAAACCATTTGAGATCAAACAGAGTCCAAACAAGTGAGGAAAGAGCATGTCTGTGAGCTCAGTACAGATGCCAGTGTAAGAGTGAGGGGTCTTGGGGGAAATCTGAGATAGACCCATAGGGAGCTAGCTCAGGTCCTCCCCAGACTTCTTCCTTGACTCCCTGCTATTCTTTGGATTTTTGGCTTCTCATGTTCAAAGAGAAACCTACTTCTTTCCAGGCTCCTCCTCTGAGACATCAGTATATTTTGAGCCCAGAGGTGCTTTAATGTGTTCCCCCTTTTGTTTAACCTACGTGGGAATATCTTATTTAGTAGAAAAAGTCTGGAGTTTGAAAATATTTGTACTAGGGGGGCTTTGCAAACAGGTTTACAAATCTCTTAGCGTTTATAGGTTTACAATTTCTCCTTTTATTTGGTGTTTGTGGTGGGGGGTCTTTTGTGTTGTAACATATAAGCAAGGACAATGGTCCCCTTTTTTTGTGCATGGTGTGCAGTGGTCTTCCTCTGCATGATACCCCCAGCCCCTCAGTGGATCCTGAAAAGGTATTTTACTACTCTGCACAGAAGCCTGGTACCCACTAAGTATTTAATGAATACTTTTGTTGATTAAAATGAATTTGTCTACAAGTAGATATATTTATGGCTAGAATTTGCTTTATGTATTTCTAAGTACATTAGTATACATGCATATCATAGTCAAACACTCACTCAGCTAAATATTCTGTAGTCAAGAAAAAAATAAATAATTTCTTCTTTGAATTTTGAATCGTGTATTACTATGTATGAGTGAATCATACAGGAAACACATTTTGATTTAACACTATTTGAATTTCTGAACACAATGACAAAAATCAGTCACTTTGTAAATTTATGACATTTTATTGAGGCTCACTGTAATTCACTTTGGAAATTACAATATAAATAATTTTCTACTTTATTCCTTTAGGTATTTTACTCTTAGGTCTATAACTTCTTTTCAATCTTCTCAGGAAGATCTTTTGTTAGATGACTTTTTCCATTATCACAGTCAAAACAACCAGTGATTCAATTACTTCAGTGCAAAAAGAATGATTTGGTAGGTTTTACCCCAGATGTGGCATTTGATATAAAAGGCAAATGTAAATCAAGACTAGGAGTTTTTAAACTAATATATTTTCCACATGTAAATATAATACTATCTCTATGAAAATAAACAGAGGCTAATTGATGCATGACTTTTTCCTGCAAGCTGTGAGACCCTCTTGAGGAAGCGCAAGCAAGACCAGGAGGGAGCTCATTGCAAGAATTCCTTAGTAGCCTCAGGAGTGGGCATGAGAAGGTCCCAGTGTGTCACAGGGCTGGGAGCTCGGGCCCAGAGACCTTCCTCACACCAGTGAAGCACTGATAATCTCTCCCAGTTTTGCTTTTGTCTGCTCATCTTTGCACGTATTACACAATTTTGTCTCTTTTGCCAAAATTTCTCTGAAGCTAAACAGCGAATAGCTTCGTTCCGATACTGAAAAAGTTGAAGAAATGCAAGTCTTGCCATTAGACAAATGCAAATTGAAACAACAGTGAAGCTCTGTCTTACCCCAGAAAGAAGATGTGGTTTTTCTAGAACATGGAATACTACTCAGCTATAAAGAATGAGAAATTAGAGTCATTCATAGGAAAATGGATACATACTGAGGATATACTCCTAAGTGAAATAAATAAGTCACACATGTGTAAATACCAAATAGTTTCCCTGGTGTGAAAAGCTGTAATGGTGCATAAGATCTTAATGGTATAATTGACAATGTGAAATAGGAAGAAAAGAGCTAAAGGTGTAGGGGAAGTGGGAAGGGTAGAGGAAGGGAAATAAGGGAAAAGAAAAAAATGAGAAAATGAAAAAATGGAAATAAAGTTTTTGTGAATAGGGAAGTGGGGAGGGGGTGAAGGGAGGGCAGGGACTAGGGGAAAAAATGAGAACCAAGACCTGTCATGTAAAGGTACAAGATCCCAATGATGAATGTAACTGTACTGTGTACCTAAAATGTACCAATAAACTTAATGAGAAAAAAAAGAAATAATACAAAAATGAGGCTGCAGGGGAAAAGGATCCCTTTACATATAAACCAGTACAAGCTCTACAGAAATAAGTGTGGAGATTCCTCATAAAAACTAAAGCTAGGAATTCCATTTGACTCAGATATTCCTCTTCTAGGTATCTTCCTGAAGGAGTTAAAGACATCACATTTCAGCGATCCATACATACCCATGTTTAGCAGTGCCATTTATAATAGCTAGATCTTGGAAGCAGCCTGTATGTCCATCAACAAATGAATGGATTAGGAAAATGTGGTGTTTACATACAGTGGAGTATATTCTCCTTTTTTTTTTTTTTTTTTTTTTGGTACCAGGGATTGAACTCAGGACCTTGTGCTTGCAAGGCAGGCAGAGTATTATTCTCCTTAAAGAAAGATAGACAAGTCGCTTGTAGGAAAATTGATGTACATTGAGATGATAATGTCAAGTGAAATAAGTCTGTAATAATTCAGACACACAAGCTTAAGTTTTACAGAGCTTCTTTATAGGAAAACACCCAAATTATAAATAAAGAGAAACATAAAAACTAGGTAACAGGCAGTAGGGAGCTGGATCATTTTCAGCTAAGAAGGAGCTCCTGCATTGGACAGAGAAGGGAGGAGAGGAAAGGGAGGGGGACAAAAGGAATGAAGATGTGTCATGCACGCAGATCCCCCACTATGAGTGCAGTCATTGTGTGCCACAAGCAGGGACTAACAAAACAAAGGAATGCTTATGAATCGATCCCTCAATGAACGGCTGATGTGGGCTCATCGTGTGTGACTCCAAAGTCCTATGTTGAAATCCTGGTCTCTTAAAATGACCAACTCAAGGAAGGAGGCTTTTCAGCGGTCACAAGAGGTCAATTTTGCCATGAGGGTGACTAGAGGAAGGAGTGTTTTTGTGAGAAATTTCAAAGAGGTTCCCTCCCACTTTCACCATGCGAGGCAGGGGAAGAAGAACAAACACAGGAGGTCAGCAATGACTAATGCAGAAGAGGGCCCACGTCAACCTGGTCACAGACTTCCCAGCCCCTTGATCTGTGAACAAAAATTTGTTGCTTAGCCCATTGGACTATGCTACTTACTGGGTAATGGCAGCATGAACAGACGAAGACGACATTGCCATTTTCATCTCTTTTTCTCATGAGTTTTCCCTGTCTCTGTTCATCTACTCTGGGTCTTACTCTCTCCTTCCCACTACGTCTGGTCCTTACCCTTCTTCCGCTTTCCTGTGCCCTCTGCCTCACGGAGCCTGTCCCATCCTCAAAGTGTCCTGACGTAACTGCACAAGTCCTCATTCCCACTCATCTTCCTCTTGGGTTCTGATTCACACGGGAGAGAATGTAGTTGTCTCTGCTCAATTTTGCATGGTAGATTTCACATCGCGGATGAATGGCGGTGTGCTGCCAGAAACCCTCTTCTACACTAGCTGATTGTGGTTCAGCCGTACCCTCAAAAACAAGAGAGTTGTCCCCACAATGGGATGTGAGAAGGGTGAGGAATTATGGAAAGCTGGGTAGAAAAGCGTTGGGTCTCTCCTTCCAAGGGAAGTAGCCATGCTATCTTGGATACATTGTCAAATCTTTAAAAATCATATAAAATCAGAAAACAAAGAGAGTGAATCATCAGTGGAAAGATTTGCTGAATTTAGAGTCAGTCTTCAGCAAGGAGCACATCCTGGATTCTCTCAGTTTAACATTATCCTGGGATGATCAGAGAGAAGTAATAATTATGGATGACTCTGGAAGATCAAGCCGACACTGAATCTCTTGAGATTTAATCCATTAATTAAGTCAGATCACCAGAGAATTATATCCTGAGACCATATGGTCCTGAAAGCTTACAGAATTATAGCTACATTTGAAAGCTTTTCTCCTGACTTCATGAAAGGCTGCTGTGGGAAACAGTGCCTGGGAAGGATGCATGGTATGGTCTGCACAGCAGCACATCCTTCCCTTCCTGTGCCCTCTCTAATACCCAATTTAGGATGGCTACATCAGAGATAATATCCAAAGAATGTCCTGCTCTTCTAGGGCAATGCTTTCTCCTTAATGACAACAGGAATCATACTGGCAACCATAGCAGCCCTTGTTCACTTCACAACCAGTAAATTCAGGACCAAAACCTGGACTGTGACTATTACCTCCTTGAACACCCTTATTTATCCTTAAAACTGTTCTTCTCCTCCCTGTGGCACTGTAGATGCAGCCTGCTATGGTAATGCATACCTCAGACTTTCATTCACCATAGACTTCCGGAGAGAATAATGCTGGCTGCTTGACTGTCTGTGGCCTTAGCTCAGGTGTTCATACATGTATATAACCTAAGACTCTGAGGTCACTCAAAGAGAGCCATTGTAGGATCCAACCAGATGTATTTCTCTCTAACATCAATTTTGTATAAGTTCCATTATACCTCTGACCTATAAAAAAGGTTTCCTACCTGCCTTTGCTTCCTGGAGAGTGTCAAAGTTTATTCTTCAGCACCGTTTTCTATTGGATCTATGAATTCTTAGCACACCCCTAAGCTTCTTCATGTGATTCCATTTTTCTAGGATGATTTTATTTTTTGCTCGATAATAGATGCGCATGCAGCTCATCAGGTGTGAGCTTATGCTGTTTAATACCTCTTTAAATTATTTTATCCTCTACCTGTGCTTCAAAATTGTAGGGAGAACACCAAAGATGTATCCTTGGTGACCCAGATCAAGATAATTACCTACTTCTCTGATTTTTTATCATGGATTTTAGCCTGAATTCATTGTAGCATAAATTTCTCATTTGACTAGCTTTCTAAATCCAAGCTTTTTAGGCTTGTTAATATAGTCATTTCATACACATCTATCTCTCTGATGGGTGTTAACACAGTAGGCCTGAGACTGATCTTTCAATTGTTCTGCAGGGAAAAGGGCTGGTGTTTGGCTGGCACTTGGGAACTTGACTGTCACGACGGTTTGTGTATTCCTCACTGGTAAATGTATTTTGCTGTGACTGCTTTGTCTGTTTCAATGGTGACATTTATAGCACATACCTGGACAGGGAGTGCCTATGCGGACAGCTTTTGGTAAGAAACTGCCTAAATAGCAAAGCAGAGAATTATGGTAAGTCAGAAAGGAGCATAACACAGAGGGACAGATGGAAAACTAAAAGCAACCACTCCATAGCCAGAGTACAAAAGCTCCAGTCTTCTGAGTCATCCTAGGGGGCTGCCACACCCATGGCTGGTCTCCAGGGTCTCCGCTTTCCATCTGCAATGAAAGATTTTTTTTTTTTTTGTTTGTTTGTTTGTTTGTTTTTAAAGAGAAGGTGTCACATAGGTCTAATCTTGTTGTGACAAAAAAGTGTGGGAAAGCAGCACCATCGGGAGAGCAACGTTGCAGAAGGGAGCTATACTGACGAAGGTCAGTACAAAGTGCTCTGTAAGAAGCTGGGGTCAGTGCTTCAAGGGTGCGCAGCAGGACTGTCGCTGTGCAACCTTCGAAAAAGTCAGGATGGCAAAACCCCCGCACAGGGGCCACAGCGGTGGCCGAAAAGGGCAGCAGCAGGATTATAACTCTGAGGTTCTCCAGCTCATCTTTGCTCAAACCCGGAGATCAGAAGCTCACCTCGTAGGGAAGCAAGGCTGCTATGATGGAGGAGATTAAATAATATAGGCCGGGAGGAGCCAGGGAAGGCGTGGAAACCAGGACGGACTCCAGCCCCCACCCCCCCGGCCTTCCCGCAGGCCTGACTGCCTCGCTTGCTCTGAGTCCCGGACACTCGGGCCGGCTCTGCGAGGGTTCCCTGCTCTGGGTAAACCGGCTCCCAAGGCAGAGAAACAAGAACTTTATATATAGCCTTGCTTTGATTTTCGATTGGATTACAGTTAAATTCCATCTCAAACTTATGCATCAGAGATGTTGGTTTTTATTTTTAAACGATCACCGCCTAAAATGCTGCTATTTGTCCAACCGGTTCTTTCTCTTAAATAGTCCCATTATCGCACGATGAATTCATCATATTCAACATGTTAACTGTGCATAACTCAGTAAGAACAGATTTCCACTCTTGTTTGGCTAGGTTTCCCTTTGTCCTCTGGGAATCTTACAAGCCAGGGAAGAGTGGAGGGGGTGAAGGGAGGGCTGGGGGATGGGGAAAAATAAGAACCAAGATAGCTCATGGAAAAGCACAGGATCCCAGTGGTGAATGTAACCGTATTGTATACCTAAAATGTACCAATAAACTTAATAAAGATAAAAAAAACATAAACAACTCAGTAACTCTGTCCCTACAACCATAGCCAGGGCAGCCCGGGCTGGCGTCACGACACTCTCCGCTCTGCCTCTCCACAGCACTGACAAAGCTGTGGCCAGTCTCTCGCTCAGGACGTGTTCTCCAGCGCACTGCTACTGAGACCTGGTGAGCTGCGGCAGGGTGCCCTTCCCTGACCCTCCCTGGGCTCTCCATGTCCTGCAGGCTGGTTTCTGCAGGCTCTCTCTGCCTGAAGATCACACAGCACAAGGCCGGCTCTGCGCCTTCCTGGACTCCGGACTCACCCGAAGACTCTGCTCCGGTCTTCCCAAGCCTTCCGCCTCAGCCTTCACCCCGGCCCCACCACCAGACCTCCTCAGAGAACTCTCCTGTCCCACATGGACTTAGCAAAGCCAGCGCTGCTTTGCAGTCAGGACTATGAAGATCGAGCTGAACAAGTCAAGCCACTCGAATGTATTTATTTTATGCGCACACTATGCAGCTGTGCAGAGGATGGTGATAGATTTTTTAAAGTTGGATGCAAGGTCAATCTTTCAGCAAAATTTTGTCTAGAGAGTGGTGATTAAATATAAAACACGGGTCAGTTTGCATGAGAAAGTCTTAAGATTTGCCAAAGGAAGGAAAAACAACATTTTCAACAAGTCAGATAACTTTTGAAAAGATAAAAGGGGATCTGAAGAAAACGTTAATTTTGGCACCGACTCATGGTGAGAAATGCAGTGAATCTAACATACGTTTTCTCTCTTAGGCACTGTTTGCTTCGTATTACCCTGTTCTTGCCCAGGTATTTAAAAACTCACATTTTTACTCGAATTCCTCTTGTAAAAATATATAAATAACTCGAGACTCCCCGTGCACACAGTTCATCTGTTTTTTTTTTCAACTACAATTACTGCAATGACTTCCTTATCATTTCCAGGCATCTCGCCCATCTCCCAAACTCTTAAAATTAACCAGAAGCCTTGCAGCCACTTTTGCCAGCACCGACGTGCCCGCTTAATTGGATTTGAAAAATTGCGTCTAGGGTGGACGGTGAATTCGCGCAATTAAAACTAATGAACATCCGTGGGGCTGCCAGTTCAGAGTCGAGGTCTCTTGAAACCACTTCTAACCCCCAGTGAAATGCTCCTCTGCTTTGGACAAGATTCCTGTCACCGTGGTCAGCAAACGATTCCTGAGCCTTCATTCCTCCAGCGACTACTCACCCCGCTCCCACGATGTCGAGTATCCGCTCCCCCACCGGGCCGGGACTGGGGCCGCTGTGTGGCCATAGCTGTGACACGCAGGCTGGTACACTTGACTGGGTCATGATGCCTGTGCTTTTTGCACAGGACTAGATTGGACTGGTTGAAACAGACGTATCTGAAATGATGGGAACAGATATTTGAGAAGAATGTTTTGCTAAAACTTTATGAAATGCTCTGTGTTCTAGATGCTCCTTAGAATCTTAAACCCCACCATTTGGAAACAGTTGTCACAATTCTCATAGAAATCATAGCTGTACTGGGTAGGAACACTGAAGGAAAATTATTTAGATTTAATAAATAACTATAATTGTAATATTACTTAATTCTTAGCTACCTAAGTGATAGTCATTTTCTTCTCCTTTTTTGGCACGGCAACGCTTTCCATATGCATGTCAAGAGGTCATGGATGAATGTAAAAGAAGGCAAAAGTGCATACACCGCACCATTCTTTTAGTGTTTTATAAAACAGTTTGGATACCAAGATCATGTAATATTTGCATTTTTCCTTCTGCGTAGCTCTTATTTAAATGCCTTGTACATAGATTTGGCCATTCAAACATTACTCAAGTAAGTGAGGTAAAGAAATGGTATGGAATCCACCATTCTACCTATGAGCAAAGCACACGGCAACCAGCGTGCGCTGATCACAAAATGTTGCATGTCATAAACTTAAAGTGCATGGAGACAGGAATTTTAGTCTCTGTCTAGTCTTGGAACTGACTCTATAATGAAAATGGAATAGTTCTGGGAGCAGTTGGGGGAGTGCCATTCGTCACATTAGTCTAGAATTCCTTCTGTTCTGAAACAAATACCCAGACATTATTTTTAGGTTATATTATACATAACTTACAAAGAGCTGTGCTTGGATTCAGACCAAATGAAAAATGCAAGGATTACTGTAGGAACTGTTTCTTATTTTGAAGAATAAAGGAATATCATCAAAATTAATTAGAATTGCATGGTTTTAGGGAATATGACTTAATTAGTTGAATGAGTGTTTGTAAAACAAGGCTATTTTACTTGTTCCTTTTCAAGTGCTGAAAAAAATGTATTACAAGTGCCAATAAGCCCTTCAACAGTTCATGTGAAATTTGGTGACATGAGCGGATGGATCTTCATTTCAGTCGCTTACGCATCCCTAGGATTCCTGGTTGTCAGGAGGGAACACGACTGCATTTCTACTTCATAGTTCCTTATTGCACTGAGCAGCAGTGGAACAGGTGACTTTCCATGGAACACACTCCATTAATTTTGGTTGTATCTTACTCGGTTATTACATTTTGCATCCAAAGTCCATTCGGATAAGCGAGCATCTCTATTTAGCGGCTGAGAGAAGGCATCAGCTATGACTATTTTCTACCAAGCACTGCTTTATCATTTTTCTGGACAGCGGTGCTCCGCCCTCCTTCTCTAGCAAATGTGGACCTTTCCACGCCTCCACCATGCTTTGATCTCACTTTTTTGACCCGACTTTCCACCCTCCTTTCACTTCTTCTGTAGTTCTCCATGGGGCTCACTGTTCATTATTTCCACATCATCTTTCTCCCTCAGGCATGATGATCTTCTACCTTTTTGTGACATCTGATGCTACTACACCATCTTCCACTACATTTATGACCTCAAATATCTTATGACTTCTCAGTTTACTTCCTTTTTACTTTTTTAGCCATAAAGCAGACCCATAATACTTTTTTGCTTTTTAAAACGAGACACAGGAATCTGAAAGTTTTGCAAAAGTGAACTCTTGCTTCCTTAATTAAAATGGTTGCATCTCTCAACCTCACTTATCCAGCACTATTTACCAGCCACCGACAAGAAGCTGGCACTATGAAAAAGTCTCTAAACATAACAAGGACAAAATATACACCAACCCAGCATTTTATGAGCTTCCAGTTGAAGGGAAAGACGCAATGACTCATAAAATAGCCATATGGGACTGGAATACAGGTAGGCAGCCGAGGGGAGGGTCTCCTCCACCACAGCTGGCCCGAATAACAGGATCCTGATCTTCATGCAAGGGAGCCCATTCCAGGTAGCACAAGCAGGAAGTTAATCAGGACTGTAGCAGGAAGTAGCTTGTCTGTCTCAGGAACTGAAAGGTGTGTGTTCTTATGCATAGCCAGGAAAACTATCTAACGTGTGTGCTAAAAATGACACAGTGGTTTTCAAGCAGCTGCACTTAATTGAGAGAGCTGACGTCATCATCTACTGCATCTTTGAGAGGACAACTCACACAGATCTCTGTGCTTGCCCTTCTCTAGGGCGTTTCCTCTCGGGATGCACAGTCTCTTTGATAGTATACTCCCTTTTCGTGAGTGTGGACATTAGAGGGAGGACCTAAGGAAGGTAAAGCCTTGGAAATTTCACCTTTCAAGGCTGTCTACCCTATCTATCAATTATCTATCTATCTATCTATCTATCTATATCTATCTATCTATCTATCTATCTATCTATCTATCTATCATCTCTAAATTGGTCAATGTGATTTCTATCTCTGTCTTTGTCTTTTATCTATCATCTATCTATCTATCTACCTATCTATGTATCATCTCTAAATATGTCACTGTGATCTCTGTCTCACTCTGTCTCTGTCCTTCTGTCTTTGTCTCTGAGTATAGAAATTGGGAATTTCTAGATTAATCAAGTAAGCACAGAATTGTAAATTAAGTATTACTAATATTCCCCTAGCTGCTGATAATGTTTGTTTAAGCAGAGAAATTATCTTTTCATAATCCAGTCACAGATGGTGGTTCCAAGTGGTCACCCAGAGGACAGGAAGTGGAGGTATGGTTGTGTGCAGAAGAGGCTCTGAAAGGAGCTTAAAGGTGTGTGTTTGTCTGCACTTCTCCTCTGAGGTGGTCCTCAGGAAGGACCTAGCTCTTCACGGCGCCTGGCGCGTGACACCCCTCCAAAAGCCGTACGATGGAGCTTCCCAAATTTTTGTTATCTCTTCAGAGACAAGAAATCTACAGCACCTATGTCTTCCCTGCCTGAAAACAAAGACCACAAACCCCTCCCAACCATGAGAGATTTTAAAAGCAAAAATGTAAATGTATCTTGGAAGTTGTTTCCTTTGGCTGGGCATACAGTCAACACTATCAGTTCTGATCCATTACATGGATCCCTCAGAGTTCAGACAACACTCTGAAATTGTAAACATAATTTCCACAAAACAAATACAAATTATCATGGTGTTTTAAATAATGATGTGCTCTTTATAAGCCAACAAAAACTATTTATTCAAAGTGATCTTTCCACACGATTGTAAAAGAAAATGGAGTATGCAGTAGAGTGTTTCTTATGCCAATGTTCATTTCTGTATATATTTTTAATTTATTATATATCCTAATGTTTTTGCAGCACTTTGTCACTTGCACAGTTTTTCACCTGTATTATTTTATTTCAAAATAATAACACTTGTTAGATAGATGGGCATTGTAATTGCAACTTGAAGGATAAATAAGAGATTCAAAGATATTAACAATTTGTCCAATATCAAATAAAAAATGCTTTGAAGAACTATTCATCAGCATTTGCTAATCAAGAAATTTCTTCTGCTTATTATGACAGACATTTCATATACATATATTTACCAGTAATGGCTTGCATCAACCTTCCAAGTAAGATACTGTGTGATCAATGACCTTATTTTGAAAGTAAGTGAGAAAACCTGTATCTAAAATAGGGGCATCTCATTGTAAGTTATAAATTAGTCTCTATCTCTGTCATTCAGATTAGCCATTTCTTTCCTCCTGAAACAGTCTGTATAATGACTTTTGTGGTAGCAGAAGAATAAGCATTCATATTTTGGGGGCCAAATGATTAGATGTAAAATAATAGATGGTTCCTAGAGATTTCTGTACATTTCAGTATCCTTGTAAAAAGCTAGCTATTTTGGCTGGTAAATTCCTGTTCAACTATCAATTTCTTCTCCTACCTGCAAGTTGCTGTAAAAGAAGAATGGCAACAGTAGTATTGATTTTGGTGTTGCAAAACAAACTAGCTGGAAATTCTCAACTTATCCTCACACTTCCGTTTTTAGACACACTCATAGCCAAAGTATAAATAGTGGAGTAGATAAACCCTTTGGGAATTTCATCGTCATTATCTTCATCAAATATTCATTTCTGACACTTCATACATTAAACGACAAACAATTCCTTCTTCCTAAATCTTAATTCTTGAAAGAATGTCTAAAGACCAAACAATCAGAATAAAGATTTTTTTTCAAAGGATTCATTATTTTTCTTGTTACAGATAAAAAAAAACAAGTAGGTTTGATAGGAATTATTAAAAGTAAGAACTATTAAAGAAACACTTCCAGGTAGATACTCTGTTCCAGACAAAGTGCACCTAAGTTACGTAACAGACAAACTAACACAGCAACTTTTAGGAGCTGGGTAGATGAATGTAGAGAGCGAGTACAGACTGAAGTGTGTACGGCAGAAAAGCGGAGATGTTTCCTTTAAATATCAGACATGTATGCAATTCCGGAATTTTTAAGGAAGATATTCCGATGTTGGAAAAGATCTGTTCAGTTATTATTATTATTATTATTATTATTATTATTAATTTTTGGAGACAGGGTCTCACTATGTAGTTGAGACTGACCTGGAACCACTGATCCTCCTGCCTCAGCCTCCTGAGTGCTGGAATTACAGGCGTGCACCACCACACCTAGTTTGTTCAGTTATTATTTTAACATGTCTGAGAAGGCGGTTTATTCTGAGTAATTACTTCATTTTTTTAGTGCTAGTATATTGATACTATCATAAGGTGTATCACATGATGGGCTAAAACTGTATCACAAATTTTGAACTTTTGAATCAAAGAATGAATCAATCACTCTATGGTCAACTACAGGAAAATCTTCAATAACCAAACGTTGCATCATGGCTATCATGAAGCCACTCACCATACTAGTCCTCAATAACTGCACCGATTTTATTTCTAGTAAGCACAGATAAAATAAGATAAATAAGATAGACTGAGATAATTTATACTTTTTAAACACTGTTTCTGAACATGAATTGTGAAGGACAAGTTTCTGACTTTTATTTGATTCACTATTTGAAAATATTCCTGTCTCATTCAACAATCATATGTTCCCAATACCGCACAGGTTTGCAGTCGTTACTTAGTGATGTGCTTACTTTACTCTCCCATCTCTCTATGGAACTCAGTTCCTTTGAAGGACTCTATTTCAAGAAGCAGAAGTGGTTTTCCAGGTACAGGAGTAGAGGGGCCATTAATTCACCAGCTCTTGAAGAACCCAGCACTGTGATGCGTTAGTTTCCGTATGTAGCACTGCCCTCTACTGGACAAAGAAAACCCTGTCGTTATTAATGGATTTCTAATTGTTTAGGGGCAACTTGGTAGAAAACGTGGAGAGATCATTTAAATGGAGCAGACGTGGCTGACAATTATTATCACAGAATATGAGAATTTTAACTTATTAATACATATGCTTTTACCTCTTTTCACCCTTTCTTTGAATAAATTTATTTGATTTGATTGTGAGAGGGACTAGATTTGACCTCAGATTATTTTGAGCTTTAAATCTTTGAGAGTTAACTGGTATATTTTACTATTAACTACTTAACTGATTCTGAAATTAAAATCAATTTGACATTAATTTCCCGGAGTTTTCATTTGAGCTGGCATTTGAAACCCAAGCAAAGAATGTATTTAACTTTTATTTATAATTTTTGTTTATACCTTTAACTTGGGATTAGCTAATTTAGGATTTTCACTTAAGATTGGCTTATATATGAGCTATAGGATGTACTAGCCTTTAAATATACTTTCTGTAGGAATCAGATAAGAGAGAGAGAGAGAGAGGTAAATCTCTCTTATCTCTTTTTCTCCTTATTCTGTTAAATTGTAGGGCCGGGTTTTAGAAATTAACACCATAGTTTCTTGGGATGTAGTTCAGTAGTAGAGTGCTTGCCTAGTGTGTATGAGGTCCTGTGTTCAATCCCCTGAACTCCAGGAAGAAAATCAGTAAGTTTAAGAAAAAAGAAGTTAACACTTTAACCAGGGTGCACTAATTACCTCAGTATTCAAATGGTAGAATTTCAGTGTGATGTATTCAGTACAAGTAATATAGTGAGTGAAAATACAATACATTGTCTCAGTAAGTAAAAAAATTTGACCAAAATGGGCAGTATGGCAAAGTTATATATCAAAACATTCAGAGATGGCAAAAAATCTTATGAATAATAGTTTCCCCACAATATTTCTATGATCTAAAAATAAATTAAATCCATGTCTATTTGAGTCTTGCGTGTCAAATTAATATTTGTCTCAGCCACATTTTTAGAAGCTGTGAAATGACAGTTCTGTGTCTATAAACAATTATATTCCATAATACTTCTGAGATAGCAAAAATTTTTTAAATAGCTGAAATAAGGTAGTATTAAGGAGAAAATAGATAGAATGCAGCAGAAGAATTTGACAAGCAGGAGAAAAACGGTATCTGACAGTGGGGTCAAGATTACTATCTGGAGTAGTTTCTTTGAATGTACTCTTAATTAAGGAAAATATACTTTTCAAATGAAAGGTAATAATCCTTCTCTTCAAGGGCACCTCCCTGGCCCTGATTTGACAAAAGTAATTGGGAAGATGGCAATGACATAACATTGTACTCCAAACAGAGCTAATTCGTTATGTTATGAGAACCGCAGAGGAAGAAAACTGCTGGTGTCATCCACAAGTCACATGGCTGGTAGGGGTGCAGAGGAAATGCTGTGCATTGTTTTCCTCTTTTAATAACACACTGAAGTCATTCGTAGAATTTAAAAAAAAAAGATAAGTAAATAGAGAAGACCCTCTTATTAGACAAGAGGAAGGGAGCCAGGGAGGGGCAGAAGGTGCAGGGACAATAAATGGGGGAGGATGTAATCATCTGTATTTGTTATTTATATTTGTTTCCAAAACTCAAATTTTCATTGACCCATAATTCCTTTAAAAGTACAGGAGAAATAAGAGCCAACCTTAGATTTTATTATTTAATGTGCTAATAATACAGCACTTACTTCATCATACTTTTTTTTTAGTGATTGGATACTTGTATTTATAATTGATTTTCTATGTCTTCAGGTTTATTTTAGTAACTCATGTTTATGTAATATTTCTATTAAAAGGAACTAGGAAACCTGTTTGAAGATTCTTGGAAAGGAATAAAAAACTAGAAGTAATGAAAAATTAAATAACCGAATTGCTGAAAACTGGGACCAAGAAGAAAATCTTAAAAGCCACCAGAAACAAACAGAAACACTTTACCTTAAGAGTGCCGCCTGACTTCTGGATATATATTGTGATTTCCAAGGCAATGATTAAAAGGACCTCCAATTATGTGTAATTAATATAATTATGGGAAAATGAATAGTAAAAATATATTTGATGAATTTGAACAAGGCACGTAATGAGGAATAAAGGGTTAGGCTTGTCAGATAGTATTACAGTGTTGTGTAGGCAGTAGTACAACTTCCATCACTAGGAAGCTGAAATTGGAGGAGCTAAAAGAGGAAAAGGCAAAGTCATAGGTGTTTTCTGGTCACCCAGCTCAAGCCTAAGGTTGAATGGGTGGCAGGAGCCCAGGTGGGGATCTTGCCACTGTTATGTCAATCGCTGGCCTGATTAGTGATGAGAACAGGTGAGTGGATGGTAGATTTCAAAGGCCTAGTTAACAAATCTAACCTATCTGATGCGTGTGTGGGTGTGCGTGTGCCTGAGCTGATCCCAATAATCACAAAATTCACATTTTCTTTAAAAATGCAATTATATTACAAGTAGGAAAAAATGTAGTATATTATAACAAAATTGAAAAAAATAAATTTTACTGCAAGTAAATTCCTTGGAAGAGAGAACTTACCAAAGCTGACAGAAGAAGAGGTAGAAAATCTGAACAACCTGATATCTATTGTTATATATATTAGATCAGGTATAAAAAGCTTCCTTATATTTTAGGCCTTGGTTTTGTAAGGTGTCTTGCTATCTGAAGAAAACTGTGGTCTGTGTTACGTCTAATTTTTACAGTGGTAAATGCCGATTAAAAATAGTGGAAATTTATGGGAAAAACTTTATTTAAAAAAATAAAGATTTTAATAAATCAGGAAAATAAGCCCAGAGTGGTATTGCATGCAGTCATCCCAGCACTCTGGGAGGCTGAGGCAGGAGGATGGTAAGTATGACTTCAGTCTGGGAAACTCAGAGACTTAGCAAGACCTTATTTCAACATAATAAGGGCAGGGATATAGCTCATAGTAGGCTCTGGGTTCAATCTTCAGTAAAGCACATACACACACACACACACACACAGGGTAAATAAAGATAACCTTAAAATATGTTGGAATAGCAATAGAGTACCAAGAATAATAAGAGATGGTTAAAAATAATTTATTTTAGAGGAAAAACTGCAAAGCAAGCTACCTTTTTAGGAAATTAAGCAACTCAAATAAAATAAGTTTTAAGATGTGTTGGGAGCTGAAAACACAGACAGTGATAAAGAGATAACTGAAAATCATGCAAATCTAAGGAGATTACATTCCCTCAAGAAAGAAGACAACTCATGTTCATTTCCTGATGGGTTATTAAGAGCACTGATCCACCTGTAATGGTTCTGCAGTTTCCACAGAGCACCAGCAGAACTCAGGTGTAAACCGCTGAGACCCTAATACTTGTTTGCTTATGTAGAGAAATAAAGAAAACTCAGTAAATCTAATCAGAAGGGGTTTTATATTTTACCCTAGGTTATTTGAAGCAGATTTTATTGGCTCATTAATTCTATTGTTCAATGTACTCAAATGAATCATACATTATCATAAGTATGTCAGTCTATAAAATTTAAAATCTTAAATTTAATATACCCACTCAAAAACAAAAACAAAAACAAGGAAAAGGTTTTTGTTAGAATTAAATATTTGCAAACTTAAGGCATCATTAGGTAATAGATGCAGCCTAAGAACATATTTTTTAAGTGACATAAATCATGTACATGTGTTTAAGTATGGCAGTGTTTTTCTTGTGAGAGTTTGCATATTTAACCAAGGTAAAGTGGGATATCTCTGTGTTAGATGTGGTAAGAGTAGGTACAGTCACATCTCTGGGTGGAGTGTGTGGTTAGGCGAAAGTTTTTAAATTGTTGAGGCGTCCTAGCTTTCCAGTCTCTGAAACAAAATACTCAACACCCACAATTTAAGGGAGATCAGGTTTAAACTGTTGCTCATGGCTGTTTTGGTTTTATTCTAAATGTCAAATTTTTCTTTTTTTCCAGGTTGGTCAGACTATGCCCATAATATTGTGAGTTCCTTTCCCCAACTTTACTATGAATGGAGCATCTGTTGAATGAATGGACTTACTGCTTTTGCTCTCTATTTTGGAGGGATTGATTGCATCTATTTTTTTTTTTATTGAGTTTATTGGTACATTTAGGGATACAGTACAGTTACATTCATTGTTGGGATCTTGTACCTCTACATGACAAGTCTTGATTCTCATTTTTTCCCCTTACCTCTGCCCTCCAATTTAAGGGAGAACAGGTTTAAACTGACTCAAGGTTGAGTTGACAACTGGCTCCAAAGCAGAAAAGACATTGGTGGTAGGCAAGGCAGGAGTCTATGGGCTATGGCTTCGGAATATACCGAAAGCCTGGGAAATTCTGGGACACTCAAGGACACTCAAGGGTAGGACTCCGCTGTCGGGGCGTCCACATAACGCTCCTCAGTTACGTAGGGATGACTTAGTGTGCTCAGCCACACATGCGACACACAGCCCTGCAGAGTGGAAATTTTTTTTTCCTTACCATGTCCGGGTAAGCTGATAAGGCGCCAAAACTGCTGTAAACTAGAGAACACTGTGGCTGTTTTTCCTGAAGGAACAAAGACAAACAGTTCTTTTTTTAGAATTAAATTTACTGGTACATTTTAGGTATACAATACAGTTGCATTCATCATTGGGATCTTGTATGTTTGCATGATGTATCTTGGTTCTTATTTTTCCCCATTCCCCAGGCCTCCCTTCACCCTTCCATGTTTACAAAGACATTGTTTCCATGTTTTTACTTTTCACGTATTTTTTCTTTTCCCTTTTTACCATTCACCTGTCCCTCCCACTTCCTCTACACTTTGACTTTTTCTTCCTATTATACAATATCAACTATACATTTTGATCCTTACTTACACCTTTAATTTTTCACACAGGGAAACTATTTGGTATTTACACGTGTGTGTCCTATTAATTTCACTTAAGAGTATGTCTTCAACGTGCATCTGCCTAGCTATAAATATCTCTAGCTTCTCATTCTTTATTGCTGAGTGGTACTCCATTTTATAAGAAAACCACATCTTTATCCTGTCTCCAGTTGATGGGTAATTGAGCTGTTTCCAAATTTTAGCTATTACGAACAGTGCCACTATAAACATGGGTGAGCATACATTACTGTGGTATGATTCCTTTAATTATTTTGAAAAATACCCATCAGAGGAACAGCTGGGTCAAATGGGACTTCTAATCCTAATTGTTTGAAGTATCTCCATATTGATTTCCACAGTGGCTGCACCAGTATGCACTCTCACCAAAAATGAAGAAGGGTTTCTATCTCCCCACAACCCCATCAGCATTTGTTATTGGTTGATTTCTTAATAGCAGCCATTCTTTTTGGAGTGAGGTGGAATCTCATTGTTGTTTTCATCTGCATCTCTTGAATGACCAGTGATGTGGAACATTTTTTCATATGTTTATTTGCTACTTTTATTTCTTTGTCTGAGAAATATGTGTTCATTTCAGATGCTCATTTGTGAATTGGATCTTTATATTTGGGGGGGTTCTGATTTTTTGAGTTCTTTATATATTCTAGATATTAGGCCTTTGAGGAACATCTGGTAAATGTTTTTGCCACATTGTGGGTAGTCTCTTAGCTCTGCTAGTGATTTCTCTGGCAGTGCAGAAGCTTTTTAAAAAGATGAGATCCAAATTGTTCTTTGTGCTAGTACCTGTGCTACTGAGGATTTGTTCATAAATTCCTATGCCAGTGTTGTCAAGAGTTCTACATAACTTATCTTTCAGCGAGTTTAGTTTTTCTGTGTGTGTGTGTGTGTGTGTGTGTGTGTGTGTGTGTTTGTGTGTATATGTATTTGTACCAGGGATTGAATTCAGGTCTTTGAGCTTGTGAGGCAGGCAGTGGCACCACTGAGCTAGATCCTCAGCTCTTAATACTTTTATTTTTAATCCAGTTGGATTTTAGTTTAGTGCATGGTGAAATATAAAGGTCTAGTTTTAATCTTTGACAAGTTGAAATCCAGTTTTTCCAACACCGTTTATTAAAGAGGCTATCTTTTCTCCAGTGAGGATGGTTGGCTCCATTGTCAAAGATGAGGTAACTGAGTATGTCAGGAGTTGATTCTGCATCTTCTAATGTCTTCCACTGATCCTCAGGTCTGTTCATCTGTCAGTACCATGCTGTTTTTATCACAGTGTCTTTGTAATAGAGTTTCAAATTGGGGATTGTGATACCCCCACCATGTCTCTGTTGCCTAGAATTGCTTTCGCTATTCTACATCTCTTCTGATTCCAGATGAATTTTTAGATTTTTTTCTCTAGTTCTGTGAAATATACTGTTGGGATTTCAATAGAGATTGTGTTAAATTTGTATAGCAGTTTTGGAAGTATGGTCATTTTCACTATATTGATTCTTCCTACCAAGGAACAAGGGATGTCTTTTCATTTTCTTGTATCTTCTTTGATCTCTCTCTCTCTCTCTCTTTTTTGAGACAGGGTCTCACTGTGTAGTTCAAACTGCTCTGTAACTCACTGTGTAGCCCAGGCTGGTCTTGAACTCACAGCGATCCTCCTGCCTCAGCCTCCCAAGTGCTGGGATTCCAGGCATGTACCACCACGCCTGGCTTGATCTCTTTTTTCAGAATATTGTAGATCTCAGTTTAGAGGTCTTTTGTTTCCTTTGTTAGATAGATTCCTAGATATTACTTTTTTTGGATTGTGAAAGGGATTGTTTCCTTAATTTGTCTCTCAATGAGTCTGTTATTTGTGTATAAGAAGGCTATTGATTTTTGAGTGCTGACATTTTATCCAGCTATTCTGCTGAAAGTGTCAATTAAGTCTAGTAGTCTTTTGGTTGGGTTTTTTGGTCTTCTATTTAGAGTATCTTATCATCAACAAATAATCACAGTTTAACTTCTTCCTTACCTGTCTTTATTGCTTTTATTTCTTTCTCTTGTCTAATTGCTGTGGCTAATGTTTCCAAAACTATGTTGAACAGGATTGGTGTTAGTGGACATCCTTGTCTTATTCCTGATTTTAGCATGAAAGTTTTCAGTTATTGACCATTTATTGTGATGTTGGCTGTTGGCTTTTCATAGATAACCTTCATCAAGGTGTGATAAAGACCAACTGCTCCAATTTTTGTAGGATTTTTGTCATGAATGGGTGTTGAATTTTATTGAATGCTTTTTCTGCACCTATTGAGATGATCATGTGTTTTTTGTCCTTGACTCTATTAATTTGGTGTACTGCATTTATTGATTTTTGTATGTTGAACCATTCTTTCATCCCTGGGATAAATCTAACTTGGTCAAGGTGTATGATATTCTTGATGACCCTCTGTATTCTGTTTGCTGGTATCTTACTGAGGATTTTGTGTCTTTGTTCATTAGGGAGATCGGCCTGTAGTTCACTTTTTTGGTTGGGGTTTTCCCTGGTTTTGGAATCAAAATAATACTTGCTTTCAGGAATGAATTGGAAGTATTGCTTCCCTTTCAATTTTATTAAAAAGTTTAAAGAGTAGTGATGATAGTTCTGATAGTTCTTCTCTAAATGTCTTGTAGAATTCAGCAGTGCAGCCATCAGGACCTGTGCTTTTCTTTGTTGGTAAATTTTTTATTCCATTTTCAATTTCACTTGAAATTGGGGTATTAAGAATTTTTATATCTTCTTCCTTCAACTTTGGTAATTCACATGTACCTAGAAATCTGTCCATTTCTTCTGTTCTTTATTTTATTAGAGTACAGGTTCTTGAAGTATGTATTGATGATCCTCTGGATTTCGGCTGGATCTGTTTTGACTTCACTGTTTTCATTCTTAATTGCATGAATCTGATCTTTTTCTTTCCTGTTTTTGGTAAGGTCGGTTAAGGATTTATCAATTTTATTTTTTTGAAAAGCCAACTCTTTGATTTGTTGATTTTTTGTATCATTCTCTTAGTCTCCATTGCATTGATTTCTGCTCTGATTCTTATCATTTCCTTTCTTGTATGAGCTTTGGTTTTCTCTTGCTCTTCTTTTTCTAGGAACTTAAGATTCACCATTAGGTTGTTTATTTGAGCTCTCTCTGTTTTCCTAGTGTGGGCATTCTTTGCTATGAATTTCCCACGTAAAACTGCTTTCATTATATCTCAGATTTCTGTATGTTGTACCGGCATTATCATTAAATTATAAAAACAGTCTAATTTTTTTTATTTTTCTGCTGTGACCCATTGTTGTTTAGGAAAGTGTTATTCAATTTCCATGTGTTTGCGAAGTTATTATGGTTTGTTATGCTATTGATCTCCAGTTTAATTGTACTATGGTCTAATAATATACATGGGATAACTACAATTCCTTTGCATTTACTTAAACCTGTTCTATGAGCTAGTATGTGGTCCATTTTGGAGAATGACCTATATGCAGCCAAAAAGAATGTGGATTCTGATTTTGTGGGGTGGAACACTCTGTAAACATCTGTTAAGTTCATTTGTTCAGTTCTAGTATTTTATTGTTTTTTTGTCTAGATGATCTGTCTATTTATGTCAATTTGTGTATTTAGGTCCCCCACTATAGCTGTATTAGTGCTTATTTGGCACTTCATGTCCCTTAATATTTGTTTATATAGTTGGAGGCATTAGTATTTGGTGCATATGTATTTATGATTGCCATCTCTTCCTCTTGGATTGTTCCCTTTACAAGGATGGAGTGACCTTCTTTGTCTCTCTTAATCAGTTTTGGTTTGAAATTTACTTTGTCTGCAAATAAGATAGTTACTGCTCTTTTTTTCTGGGCTCCTGTCACATGGAAAACTGTTTTCCATCCTTTCACTTTCAGTCTATGAGTTTCTTTTTGAACTAGGTGTGTTTCTTGAACACAACATATTATTGGATTTTTCTTCTTAATCCATTCTGCCAGTATCTTTCTTTTGATTGGTGAACTGAGGCCATTGACACTGATGGTTATAACTGATAAGCATTGACTTATAATTGTCACATTATTTTCCCATCATTGGCTCTTTTTAAATTTTTCTTCCTCTCCCTTTAAATTCTTGCCTATTGGATTTGCTCTGCTGGGCCTCATGGAGTTGTGACCTTTGTCTTTTTCTAGGATACTATTCAGAATTGTTTAAAGTGCTGGTTTGGTATTCGTGAAATTTTTAGGGTGTTCCTTGTCATTAAAGTATTTCATTTCTCTACTAATATTGAAAGATAGTTTTGTGGGATACATCAGCCTAGGTTGGAGGTTGTTTTCTTTCAAAGCTTGAAATACCTCTCACTCCATGCTCTCCTTGACTTGAGGGTCTGTGTTAAAAAGTCTGTTGTGATTCTGATGGGTTTTCCTTTGCATGTATTTGTTTCTTTTCTCTAACTGCTGAGGATACTATACTGTACTATACTATACTATACTATACTATTTATACTTCTGTTGGATTTCTTGGATCTTGACTATTATATGTCTATGTGTGGATTATTTTTTAATCATAACTATTTGGAGTCCTATATGCCTCACTTATCTGTATGTCAAGTTCTTTTGCTCTTTTGGGGAAGTTTTGTATCATTAATTCTGTGAACATTTTTTATGTCATTTGTGCTTTCTCCTTTTTCTTGAACTCCTATCAATCTTATGTTATTCTTTGCATCATATAGGAGCTGCTGCATTGATTTCTCATGGTCCCTTACTATTTTTAAGAGATCTCTCTTTTCATTGTCACTGACTACCATCCTGTCTTCTATATCTGATATTCTGTCTTCAGATTGGTTCAGTGTGCTATGTATACTTTCAATAGAATTTTTAATTTCCTGGTTATCAGTTTTAATCTGTTTCATGGATTCTATTTCTTACTTATTTTGGGCGTTCATAGTTTCCATTTCTTTCCCATCCTGAGCATTCATGGCTTTCATCATGGTCCTGAACTCATCTATTTTTTTTTATCTGTTTCTAATCTAGAGACTCTAATCCTGTCTTTTATTCTGCTCAATATTTCTCTAGTTATCTGGGAAATTATTTCTGTTTTGAATTTTTTTGAAAGCCTCATTTATCTGTTTTTTTTTTTTTTTTTTTTTTTTTGTACTTCCTGTGCTATCAGTTCAGGATGTCCAGGTACTCGGTCATCAGACTTTTCTATCTCATCCCCCTCAGAACTTGCCTTTGGTGAGCTGGAAGACTGTCTTGCTTAAATGTCTTTTTGTTTCTATTATTGTTGTTGGTACAGTCTTTGGTTTAATTCCTGGTTGATACCTTGATATTACTTATTGTAAGTATCTTTTTTGCTTGTATTTAGAACCCATAAGGAATTATTGCTTCTCAGAGGTGTCTTCCAGATATAACTGGTCTTTAGGATTTGAGTCTCTAATGACTCTGGGGCAATCTCATTTTCATTATACCAGGAAAGATAACTGACTAGATCAATTACAACACTAGCTCAAGTGATACAATCAACTATTGCAGCAACAATAGAATCAAGCACAGCTTAGAAAATGACAATTACAGTGGCCTGCCTTGCAAGTGCAAGGACCCGAGTTCAATCCCCGGTACCAAAAAATAGAAAATGACAATTTGTGGTAGTTATTCTATCACTTTTAACCATGTGAAGTATTACTAAATTGACTAGCCCAAAATATGTTTATAATGAATATACTGATCAATATAGTAACTTTACCCTTCAGGATGGGGACTTAGGAGTAAGGCCCTATTATTCGCTTCTGCTGTAGCTCAGGGCAATGGCCTTTAAGACCCCTTGTATCTCTGCAGTGTAGATGAGGTACAGGTGTAGCCAGGAGGCCAGAGGCAAGGTGGGTGAGTTGGATTGGGTTGCTGGAGGTGTCTGCATGCAGCTCCCATCCTCACTGGTCTTTTGGTGGCAAGGAGGCCTGGGTGTAGGTGGGGCCATGCTGATGGCTTCACGAAGCTCCAGTGCAATCCATTAGCTGTTATACAAACAGTTCTTGAGCTCTTGAGCTCTGGCTCTGGCTCACCTGCTGCTGCTTTCACAGATCTTGTCTGTGTGTCTTTTCTTTACTGGGGAATTTACTCACCTCTGGTACCAAAGACTATGTGGGCTAAACAAGTCTCTCTTGTGTACTTCCTGGGAAGGCTAGGCCTTGACAAGGACAGCCAACACACTGCAGCCGGGAGACAGAGAGAGGGACAGAAAGAGAGGGGGAGGGGAAGGGGGAAAGTGTTGGGGAAAGGGAGGAAGGGGAGGAAGAAGAGAAGAAGAGGAGGAGGAGGGAGGAAGAAGGAGGATAGAGAGAGAGAGAGAGAGAGAGAGAGTAGAGAGAGAGAGAGAGAGAGAGAGAGAGAGAGAGAGATGGACAGGGAGAAACAGAGGGAGAGAGACAGACACACACACACACAGAAAGGGAGAGACAGAGAGAGACACAGGCAAAAACTGAGACAAAGGAGGAACTGAAGACAAATATATATCCTTCCAGACCATGATTTCAGTGACCCAACTGTAACCAGGCCTCTGCCTCATAACAGACATTCAGCCATGATGAGTACAGGGCCCCCATGATTCCATCAGTTTCCAAAAAGCCTTCTCTCAAAGTCTTTGTAAATAAGGAGGTATGGAGGGCAGGGCAATGGAAAAATAAGAACCAAGATATATTATGTAAAGGTCCACATTTGCAATGATGAGTATCATTTTATTGTTTATCTAAAATATACCAACAATGTTTAAAAAAAGTTCTTCTCTGAATAATGGACTTTTTGAGGGACATTATTTTATTTTACCCATAATGTGGGATGAAGTGACATTCATCTCACATTTGTGCATTGTAGATGAATTTCTGAAGATTATTTTAATAACTATTGTCAAAGTAGAGAGAAAGAAACTCCTCAATTATCAGCAATGACAGCAGTAGAACAGAGAGATGACAATATGGCCATAATATAGTTTCTAATCCATAATAAGATGTGAAGGCTGGTGCCTGAAAAGTTACTCTAAGAAGAATCAAGAGAATTCCTTGGTTGTGCATGGGACAAGTGTGAGAAAGATATTTAAAATAAAATCCTTGTCTAAAGATGAATTTTTTGAAGTGCTGCCCTATTCACAGCAAGAAGACCAGAGAAATGATTCTCAGTAGCACAACGAAATCCCTGAGTGGTTGTCATGAAACAGATACTTCAGTGAAATGCAGGGAATGGCCAAGTGTAAGGCTTGGAAAACTCTACGCATGAGTTGCTATATATAAAATTAGCATAGCAAAAAATGAAAAGACCAGAAAAATCTCATGGTTTGTATAGGGAGCAAAATAGCTTTCAAAAATGTGTCTTTCCAAAATTAAATCAGTTAATAGATAAGTAAATAAATAAAGATTTCTTGAGTTAAAAATGAATGCAAATCTAAAAAGTGTAGTAATAATCAAATTCTCATAAAAGAGAACTATCAGTCAAACAGGAATTAGGAATCATAGACACGTAAGAAAGATTTTGGGCTAAAGTCATGGAGTGATAAAAGAAGGAACAGCTGTCCTTGACAAAACTAAAATTGATGTCTCAGAATAGCCAGTTTATTTTGTTTACATTACTGAGAGTTGGGCAGTGTGGAAGAGTTCAAGGTGTGCAGTGTTTCACTCTGGCCCATACTGAAGGCTGGAACTGGAGGATTCCCTTCCAGTGTGGTCTGCACTGAAGAGTCTGGCTTTGTGGAGTTATTTCTTGGCTGTCAAGAGGAGGTATGATACTCAACTTTCTTTTTCTGTGACAAAGCACCTGCAAAAATCAACTTCAAGGAGAAAAGGTATTTTTCTGGCTCATGATTTCAGAAGGTTCAGTCTGTGGTTAGTTGGCTTCCTTGTTTCTGAGACTTCATTGGTGAGGAATCATGTGATGCAGTGCAGATGTCATGGCATCTGGAAAGGAAAGAGAGAGAGAGAGAGAGAGAGAGGCTTCCAGGGAAGGGTTGGGGACAAACACATACTTCAGAAGCACCCCAGGTACATGCCTATTTCCATTAGCCCTCTGCTCTCTTAATAGTCCACTCAACTATGAATCTGGGAGTAGACCAGATTAGAAGACAGGTGAGAAACATTTGCTGTCTTGAGTCCACATTTTCTAAAGGTCTGATTTGATCATAGTAGAATATATAATTAATTTAATAAAGGTAATAGTGATAGTTAAAATTCACCCATTGTCATACATGCAAGATTTTTTAGAGGCATTTCAGATAGTATGTCATTTATTCTTTTTTTTTTTTTTTTTTT
>NW_022900913.1:8685454-8690161 GCF_012274545.1 Fukomys damarensis
ACCTTCCCAACCTTCACCCTCTTTTCTGTTTGAGCATAGTATAATTTTTAATGTCCTTAAATATCAGTAAATAGATTAATCATGTGGGAAATGGAATCTTTACAAAATCAAATGCTTAAAACATCAGGAAATATGGTTAGGACAAATCTGAAATACTTATCTAATAGAAATCATCCATTTTCCAAAATAAATATCACTTAATCAAGAAACAGTACTAGAGTCTGTACTGCCAATACTTTATCACATATGTTCACATGTTCAAGTAATTGTTCATTCTTAACATTTCCCGTTAGCAGCAAGTGCACAGAGCACAGGGACAATTAGAAAACATAAATGAATCTTGATATAGCAAACCGTATTTTTTCCAGTGTGTTAATAAGTCCTACTCTAATGTTAGCTGACTCATACCTTTTTCAGATCTTCTTTTAAGCAACAGATATTCTTGTTGGATTTTCTATCTACAATAATGACATTGTGTATTTTTTCAAAGAGAACATGGAAGTCGTCTTTCTCTCACCAAATATGTCCGACCAACTACTGTGCCTATCCTATCTCCTAAGTAACCATTGCGTTCATTTCTGCACCACCTCTCCCTATTGCTGACTGCCTCATAGTACACTTGTCTGGGGCCCGAGATTTAGCTCATTTGTGCCCCCACCTGCGTTGAAAGCACAAGGTCCCGAGTTTGATCCCCAGTACCATGAAAAAAAATTATGCTTCATTTCCTCACACGCACTCTTAGCCCTCCCTCAGTAATGTCTTAAATTTGCAATTTTTAATACCCCTCCAAGGAAAGAAGAAAAATTGAGGGGAACTGTTTCCTAGGCATAAAGATGAATTATCAACTTTCGTGAGTAGGACACTTTGGAAATTGCCCACCAATGGGCAAAGTGATTGAAAGGATAAAATAGGCTTAAAATGGCACAGATACAGAAATACATGATCAGACGAAGGACATGATACTCAATGGAGAGTTCTGGGACAATCAGGAACCCACAGGCAAAACAATGAAATCCAATATTTCCCGAAGTGCCAGTGTTTTCTCACAGTGTGAGTGTGTTTGTGTGTGTTTGTGTGTGTGTGTGTGTATGTGTGTGTTATGCTTATTTCTGCTTTTTCCTTGCAAAAACTTTTACAATAGCTCCAGAAACTGATATATCTCAGGAAAATGATGAAGAAATACTAATTTTTTCCCTCAATTTAGAAGGAAAGTAAGTTGTTCCAGTGAAAGTGACCTGGAAGTGTAGGCAGGATAAAACGCTTGGCCTGTGACCACCCCTGGGCCCCATGCTGCCTTGATTTCTATAGTTTGAATGCATTTAAAGAATGTGGTTAAATGATACCAAGTACTCTGTATAAATTTTGTGGCTTATCTTTCTCTTTGTCTACTGTTTAGCTCAGATTCATAGTGGAATGAGCCATAGTAATGGTAAGAAAGACTATAAATGAGCAAGCAAACAAGAAAGTAAAGTGCTATGGGAGAAACTGTAGGGAATTTTACATGAAAGAAGTACACTGGTACCTCAGTTCATGAACTTAATTCTTTCCATGATTCTGGTCACAAACTGAATTGGATGAGAACTCAATCAAATTCAATGGTTAGGTTCAATGATGACCTTATGGGGAAATTGATTCGGTTCTTGAACCAGTTCAGTTGGCCACGAGAATAGTGAAAAGAACTGAGTTCATGAGCCAAGGCACCACTTTTATACTTTGCATTTCAGATTTGAGGAAAATATTCACCCTATAGGTTCAAAGGAATTTTAACATATAATTATTATACATTACTAAAGCAAGGAGCATGTTTTAATGCAGGTATACTGTTAGGTAAGAAGACATGAAAGTATTATCACTTGGTGACAATGAGATGCCGCCATTTTGAAATCTCATTGCTGGGCTTTCCGTCGTCATTGAGAAATGAAGGCAAAACCAAGCTTAAATATACTCGTGTGATTTTTGTGCAAAGCAACATATGAATCAAAACATATTGATACATTCATATTTCACTTTCATTTCTCAGAAAATTCTCCACTCCCCATCTATGGAATTTAAATGTTCTGTATTCACACCAGGCTGGATATTCCTAGAAATTATCCTAGTACAAAAAAATATTCAGTAATATTCTAGAATAAATGAATATCTACAATTGTTATAATGTGCTGATTTAGATGAGGAAAGGAATACTAATTTCTGTATTAAGAAGAAACCTCATGAATAAACCTAATCTAGGAGTTTTAGCTCTCTAAATTTAAATTATATTTATATGAATAATTATCATGTAAAACTCTAAAATTAATCATATCAATTCTTCTAAGAGGGAAAATATCATTATTATTGAGCGATACTCTTAAAATAATCTCTGCCAAAATTTTAATTTGCATTTTAATTTGTTATATGAACAATGGCCAGGAAAGTTCACTCAAGTTTTGGGACTTGAAAAACAATGTAGGTAAAATAAACTGATGGTTTACGGCACTAGCAGATCATGTATCTGATAGCAGCTTGGATTCACAAGCAACTGACTCCAGATTCCAAACGTGGCAAATACGTTAACAACTTAATATAAGCAAGAAAAACTTTCCAACTTTTAGCTTCTCACTGGAAGAAAAGGGGAGACTAATATGGACTATTTTATAGCATTGCTGTGGGTTTATAGATTAAAGGCTTAGCATGAAACATAGCAATTGACATTTGCTATGTATGTGATCAATAATGATTATAGCATTAGTATTTCTGCTGCAGTACACTGCCTTACCAATAATGGGAATTTAGGATTAAATATGCTGATAGACTTGACAAATACTTGTTAGTATATAGTTATAGCTGCCCAATATGAATAACAACTTATAACATTGCTATTCTAAATATAAAGAACGCATGCAATTTTTGTACAAGTTCATTCAAGTTGCTAATTAATGAAAGTTGTTTTGTTGCTTCCTAAAACCAATTCAAGCCTGTGAACGTTTTAGTTAGTATCTTCCCTTTTATTAAGCTTCTGAGGCTTCTAAACTGTCAATAATGGTATGCCACTAACTTCTGTTAGGATAAAAATTGGACAATATTTAACAAGACAAACTGCAAACACCAAAAACTTGTTCTTTACTGTTAATATTTTTTAAAAGGAAAATTTCCTGCAGATTTGTAAAGTACAATTAAATTAGACCAAAGTAATGTTCAATATAGACTTTGACACAAATTGAAGAACATGAAATTTAAGGTTGACTTTGTAGAAAGAATTCATATAAAATCATGTTAAACTATATTCAAATAGTAATATGATTATCAATTTGAATTTGTTTCAAAAATATTAACAGTATTTCTTTCAAATGTAGATTTCATCAAAAAAAGTTTCTCAGAACTGACAGCCTAATATTTTGTTGAATGTAGAGAAGTCTAAAGAAAAGATTTGTCACACCCTAGTATACAGGTATGGTTTTAGTTTTCATCCATAACATCAAACAAAGGTCATGGCAAACAGTGCTTTAACTTAATAGGGATATAGCAGAATTGTTAAATTTTTCTCCTCATGTTTCCTAAATTGCTCATAATGCAGATAGTATATTGAAAGCTGGAAAGAAGTAATATTTCTATTATTGTGTTCTCATAATGGTATAATGTGTTACCTCATAGTTATTTGTACATTCCTTTTTGCCTTCAGACTATAAGAGTAGCATAAATAGAATTCTGCTCTTTTTGCTTTCCTATCTCTGTTATATTTCAAAGGGAACATGTCCCTTTCTATATGATGAATAAGTAAAGACTCTATAAATTTGTCATTTGCAAGTAGCATTTATTACTAATTTAAATAAAATTATGCTTTTCCCACATTTTTATTGTACTGTGTGTCATCTGTCCTCTCTCCACATAAAAATCCATAAATCTTCTATGTGGTGATGTTTCAACAACACTTCCTTTCCTTATCAAGGCATACAAAATTTAAATTATTTTCTTTTCCCCTCAGTACTGGGGGATCAAACTCAGGATTTTGTGCTTGCCAGGCAGGCGTGGCACTTCTGAGCTATATCCCCAGTCCTCATTTTCTTTTCGTTTTGGCTTTTACCCCAAGAAAATTTAGTTCAATTAAAAACAACACCAATACTACAACAAAAACCAACCACTCCAAAGTTTAAAAGGGTCTAATTGCACTTAGCATGTAGAAAATCACAAGACTATGTCACTCCTGTAACAAGGACTTAAAGGCTGTACCTGCAGATGCTCAGTGAATACCTGAACGGAGGACAAAGCTTGGCATCTCCTCCTATCTTTACTACCTTAGAACTTGGAGTCAGATTCTTAGTGATCTCTACATGCAAGTGCATCAGTCTCTCAAGGAGTGTTGGTCTACTCATAAAACACGGTATATTAACCTTGAATTTACCATGTTCATTTCATTCTCCTTGAAGCTGAAGGCAAGATTTTCAGGGGTGCTCTGTCTCCACCTTTACAATGTCCTGTTTCTGATCCCCTCGAGTGATGCCTAGAAGTCTCCAACTATTCTTCCTGAACTTGCAAGAAGAGCAGAGGTGCAGACCATCCATGGGAAGGTAATTCCCCCAAAGTTGGAGCAATCATAGTCTGGGAACCAAATTGCTTGTCTAATGATAAGTCCCTCTCAGATGAAATCTTGTAAAACCAATCCTGAAATGTCCTGGATTCAATCCTCAAAATCACACACACACACACACACACACACACGCACACACACAC
>NW_022900913.1:8690184-8700817 GCF_012274545.1 Fukomys damarensis
CACACACACACACACACACACACACACACGCACACACACACCCTCAAGTGAAGAAGTTTAGAAGTCCGAGGTTCTCAGTAACTAGGAGATTGGTTTCCACCCACCAGCTTCATCAATTAGCTTCTCTATAGTGCCTTTGAGGAGAAGGGTAGACCAGAATATCTGAATGTCCCCTTTCCCTCTGCATGAGCAGAGGGATTAGGACTCATCTCTTCCCCACTTTTCTTTTTAAAAGCAAAACTCATCTGTACCATAAGAATGGTACAATCCTAATTGCTAAGGAAGGAATGGAAACAAAAGCCAGTTACTGTGGAGGGAGGATACAGATCCTCTCCTTGGGCACAGATGCTGGACTCATCAAAACAAAGGGCAGCTGCCAGCAGAGGAGGTGAAGACTCATCACCAACATTGTACTTTGGCTGCTATGGGCAGGTGAGAAAACTAAGATTTGTCACACAGGGTCTGACAGTGTCTGAACCTGGGGTACGGGACCCTAGAAACCTCTCCTTGTGCAAAAGAATCTGGGCCAAAAGGAAGCAATAGCCCTTTGTGTGTGTGTGGGAGGAGCCAAGCTATGGAGAGTAAATCCTGCCTGAAACTCTGTGCCAGGCCTGCTGCAAGTAGAGGTACAAACACTTGAGAAAACCTCTCTGACAGTGCAGACATCACACGGAGCACCGGAAGTAGCAGTCCACAGCTGGGGAGACTTCCTCCTCAGTGCATTAAAGCATCGATTCCCAACCTTTCCGGCACCAGGCACTGGTTATGTGGAAGAAAAGTTTTCCACAGAGCAGGGGTAGGGGTGCTTCTTAGAAATTCAAGTGCATTACGGTTATTGCACTTTATTCCCATTATTATTAATTGTAATCTATAATGAAATCATTATACAATTCAACATAATACAGAATCAGTTGGAGCCCAGAATTTGTTTTTCTGAAACTGGGTGGTCTGGTCTAGGGTTAATGGGAGACAGTGGCCCTGGAGTGTGTGGCTTATGCATAGTTTACTCTGTAATCTTGAGTTGTCAGCTGTCACTGCTGAAAATCCTGCTTCACAAAGATAGGATGCCAGAAAAGAAGCAGACTCTTCCCTGCTTTTGTGGTAACCCTTCGAGTTTAATCCAGATATATGGAGATTTAAAGTTGTAATGAGGGCTGCACCCTTGTCCCGTTGCTTCTCTCCTATTTATTTAAGTGCCAGATTCCTAAAATAATGACAGTAATAAAAATGAACCATATCCCAGCCTCTGAGAAGATAGGCTCATCTCTTTCTACAATCAGCTTGCAAGAAGGAGTGGAGGGATCATCTTGCGATATAGACAAATTTATTTCAACATTTAAATAATGAACATTCAATAAAAAGATGCTGAGGTTAAAAAAATTAAAAATGGTAGCAATTCTCAAGAAACAAAACAATCAACTATCCTGGACAGAGAGGAAATCATCATAGAGACAATCTAAGATACTTGTAATTTGTGTTTTACAGGATCTTGGTAAAAAGTTGGGCAGTTTACAGGAACACTGGTTATCTAAGCAAGGAGATGGAAATTATAAAGAAGAAACATTTTTAAAAACTGCACACTGCTTATGATTTCTTTTTTTTTTAGAATTATTGTGACACTCTGCACAGTTCAGGGTACAATGGGTAAACTTAGAGGCAGGTGTAATAAAATGAAAAATAAAGTTAAAATGTAGCAAAATAAACAAAGAAATACACAAACAACAACAACAAAAGAAACCCCCGAACATTTGAGAGTTATGGAACAGTGTAACAGTGGTTGAACACGTATGCAGTTGTGCTCTGAACTGGAGAGCACAAAAATGGGACAAAAGAAATATTTGTAGAGAAAGATACATTCCAAATAACAATTAAAGAAAGACAAAAAATCCACATCTCAGCACATCACAGTTGAACTAAAAACAAAGTAGAAAGAGTATTATGAAGACATAAGACGAAATATTACAAAGAAAAAATATATTCTTGGGAGAAAATATGTAAATCAGGAAATAAAGAAGTGACATATTTAAAGTCTCCCAGAAATAATAAAGTACTCCGGATCTAGAATTTCACATCCAGAAGAAATGCAATGTGTCATAGCACAAAAGATAACTTCCTTTCCAGGTAACGTGACATTTTCCTGCTAAGGTAACTCCAATGGTGATATTTCTGAAAGTATATTTCTTATATCTTTCATAGATACGTGCCCATGCATTCATCTAAAGTTGAAATACATCTAATTTTCCTATTTTTGTCTTGAATTTTCATTATGTTCACAAGCATCCTTCAAATTGTCCACTGTGTTATAACTGATCACAGTTTATTATATATTCTTCACTAAGGGTGATCACCTGGCTTACCCTCTGTGATGCTTCCTTCTTCTCTTTTGATTTGTCTTTAATGACTATGACTTAAGAATTTGCCTAAATGACGACATTCTCAAAATTTGGTTTTCTTGATCTGTATGTGTAGTATGAAATAACTTATTCATTTCTATTGATTAAGTAAAAAAAGATGAATTCATAACTGCACCTATTCATGGTTCTGTCAGGTGCCAATTTTCTCAAAAATTTGTTGACAAAGCAAAGCCTACAGCTCAAAAGCAGCATCTGACTTTGACAGAATCTTAGTAGTGTTTCAGAAGGTGGAGTCAAGTTAAGATATTTATGGGATTCTAGACCCTGAACTGTGTGAATTCAGGTCAGCTCTTACAAGCTGGGGGAAGAATTGCAATTGTGCAGTGTTTATGACCCAGCAAGGCAAGAGTTCTGAAGAAGTCTTAAATGAGTGATTATAAGTAAGCACTATTTTTAGAAATTTACCATCTAGGAGCAGGTATTTCTGGAGAAAAAGGCTTATTTTTTACTTGGTCTCAGCATTGTTAAGTACAGGAATAGGAAAGCACATCTGGCATCAATATTGCCAATGTAGGGACAATGGATTATCTCAGAACTTACACATGTTCATGTTAGTTGCTGTCCACAACTGAAGCTCAAAACACTTGTGTTTGACTCCCCAGTGTCCTTCTCTAGGATTCTAGGAGGACCTATGACTTGTTTTTTACTGAAAGAATATGTATGGCAAAAAAGATAGGATATTAAAGACCATATTTTAAGATCGCATTACATAAGACTGGAAGTTCCATCTTGCTCTCAGACCCTCTCAGTTGCCTTCTTGTCTTCCATATGGCAATGAACTGAGAGTGGTTTCTAGGTAACCAACAGTAAGGAGATGAGAGCAGCCTAGAGCTGATAAATAGCAAAGAAAGAAGTCCTTCCTCCTAACTCAGCAACCCAACAGAGTACAGCATGCTGACAACAACATGAGCTTGGAAGAGAATCCTTCAATGTTTGGGTTTGTAGCTAAGACACCAGCCCAGATTGCAACCTGATTGCCATCATGGGGAAGACTGTGAAACAGGCCTATCCAGATGTCTCACACATTTTTATTTGCTGGGACAAAATACCCAACACCTGCAATTTAAAGGAGCAAAAGTTTATTTGGTTCATGGTTTTGGTGAGATTAGGCTATAGTTGCCTGGCTCCACTCCAGAAAAGCAGCATAGAAAAAAGACATGGTGGAGAAAAGCAGCTCAATCTCAAGCAATGAAAGAAGTGGAAGAAGAGAAAGAGGAAGAGGAGGAGGAGGAGGAGGAGAGAGATAGAGGAAGAAGAAAAAGATGAAGGAGAGGAAGAGGAGCATGGAGGGGGAGAGAGAGGAAGGAGGAGGAAGAGGAAGAACTAGGGTCAAGAATATACCCTTTTGGGGTGGTGAAGGGAGGGCAGGGACAAGGGGAAAAAATGAGAACCAAGACCTGTCATGTAAAGGTACAAGATCCCAATGATGAATGTGACTGTACTGTATACCTAAAATGTACCAATAAACTCAATGAGGAAAAAAACAGAATATACCCTTTTAGATTTTGCCATTAGTGACATTCTCATTCCATCTAGGCCCCACTTCTGAACAGAAATAAAAATTTTAGAGAAATTTTAGATTGAAGCCATAATACTAGATCTTGGTAAATTTTTGACCCCTAGAAACTGTAAGACAACTTAGCAGTATGCATGTTGATTAAGCCACTGTATGGGGTTTACTTTCACATGATTGTATCTTACTCACTGCTCTGAATTCTAGATATTATAGTTTTAGATTTTAGATCCCAAATGTGGGAGCTCTGGAATAAAGTAGGATGTGCACGTGGGGTCTGATCAAAAGAGACTGAAGAGCTAAGAGAAACTCGAGGACATAAGGTGAGTCCTGTAGTGTGTATTTCTCTAACACTTGTCCTCTGCTAGTGTCCACACCTGCTGGGACGAGTCCAGTAGATTTTGTGTCAGGACCGAAGTACCCACACTACACCCTGCTCTCATTGTTCACAGGGAGTTAGTTCAGTGAGCTTTGCCTGCTACCTGCCTAATATCTTATCTCACTGGACTTTCTCACAATTGCAGCTATTCCAGACCACTTGTATTTCTTTTCTTCCTTATATCTCAGGATGCCTTGATAATCAATCTGTCCTCATCTTGGGGATAAAAAGTCCAGTTCACACTTCATCCCAGAGTGCACCTTGACTATGCAGTCACGTCTGATACTTAAGACAGGACTAAAGCCTATATTTTATGTTGCTGCAACACGTTTCCTGCTACTTACTTCTGGTTAGAGCCAGTTTGCATATTTTATGTCTGCTGTTCTCACTAGAGTTCAGGCTTCTTGATAGAAAATTACTCTTTCATTTTCTTCTCTATAGAGCCTAACTTTATAAAGTGTTAGCTAAATATTTTCTTGATGCCGGTTCAGCAACAAAACTTAAAGTTAAAAAAAGCAACAAAAAAAACTTCCCTCACAAAAAGGATAATTTATTTTAAAGTGGCAAACTAACATGTGACTTGGTGTGTGAAGTTGTTAGAAAATCAATATTAATAAATCAAATATACCAGTTGAAGCTATCTTTCCCAAGCAATTGAACTATAATTTCCCAACTTTATTTTTTCCAAGCCATTCTCTACCACCCAGAATTGGAAAGCCTGTGAAATTTAGGTCAATTTACCTTTGGCACAGCAGGAATACAATTGCAAAGTTAGGTAACTTGCAGAACAAAAATGCTTTGACATTTTCTTTAGGAATTTTTATAAAGTTTTAGACTTTGTTTTTTATGGATGGAGCTTTATATTCTTTTGTTATCGTTTAAATATTTCTCTTCTTTACTATCTTTTTTATCAGGCAGGCAGGCAGCTGAAAAAAACCCCCTCTGGGGTCCTTGGGTCCTTCCTGGGTCTCAGGAGCTTTATATTCTTTTGTTATCGTTTAAATATTTCTCTTCTTTACTATCTTTTTTAAAAAGTTATTTGGAAACAAACAATATGTAAACTTTTATAAAGGATAATTATCAATTTAAATGATATCAAGTAGATGCTATTTGAAAAACTAATCAGTAAAAATCTATAAACAAAAAATACCAATTTTACAATCTCATTATTATTTCACCACTTTTACTATGTAGATGGCTTACATTTTCACAAATATTTTTATTATATTTATGTTTTATTATTGAACTTCTAGAATATGCAATAATTATTCCAGTTCATGATTTTTTATTATGATATGGAAACAGGATTAATTTTATGAAAAAATATAGGTATTTGATAATGTTTTTATTAATAATCTTAATCATTTTATGTTAAACACATTTTCTTACTGAAAAAATTAAAGAAGCACTTAGTTATATATGACAATTGTTGAGGCATCTTAACTTTCCACCTTATTTTGATAATGTCAAGAAGGGAAATGTACAACTTGCCAAAGATATGGCTTTAAATTTTGAGCAAAGATGTGACAGATTGCATGACCAGATGTCTTAGTCTTTGGGAAGATCATGCATTACATAACATCAATAATTTTGACACCTGAACATTATAGTTTTCCTTATGAAACTAACAGTAACTTTTCTAAAGTATAAATTGCATGAAAAGTTAGAATATGGCTGAAAGATTATCAAGTAAAGACAAAGTTTCAGTAAAAAATTGGGCAAGAATACATATGCTTTACATAGTAAATTTCTGAAAGTCACTCAGGACATAAAATTATAAAACTCAGAGATCAGTGGAATTTACAACACCATAGTAATTTTGTTATTGAATTATATCAGTGACCCCTGCTGTAGATCTCAATGTCCTGCTTGGTGCTACAGTGCATGGTGAGAAGAAAGATTCAAAGACAAAATTAAAGAGAGAAATACAGGGAGTCAGGATGGCTCGTGTTCATCAAGCCAAAACCCCGAACAGCCAGAACCATCCGTATTTATTGGTGACACAACCATTTCTAAGTTAGGGTAAGGGGGCTATGTGTGGTTTCTAGAGATACATTGATGATGCAGGTAAGACTTGTAAAAGAGGAGACAAAGCATTGTTGTGTTAGGCTGGGAACAGAATTTGGGTAAGAATCACTCTGACCTTGGCTGTGTGCTATTCAGGCGCTTTAGTCACTCAATCACAGGGTTAAGTCTTTACAGCTTGCCCTGCTCGCAGCCTACTTTGGGCATGATCAGTTGGGCAGTATCCCATGGAATTAATCCTCCCTTGGCTTAATGTATGTCCTAGTCCAATTGTGTCTCCCAAAGTTTATGTATGAGAAACTTTTACTCCAATGCAAGAGTTCGGGGGTAATGGGACCTCTAAGAGATGATGATGACAGGAGTGCTGGGCTCACAAACGGGTTCAGGCTGTAATATTCAGAAGTGGGCTAATTATGGAAGGAGAGACTCGGGGGCCCTCTTCTCCACCGGCACAAGCATACATATGGATAGTGTCCCACCATGTGATAGTTCCTGCCATAGCAAGAAATTCCTTGAAATTTTGTTCTTTTGATCTTGACTTTCACTGTGGGAAAGAAGCTTCTGGCTTTCAAATTACCTAATCTCTGGTATTCCATTATAAGAAAAGAACAGAGGCTAAGTGAATTATTTAATATATTTATTAACTCAGTGAATATCTACTTGAGTTAGTTTTAAGGAATAATTTACAGGAAAATATATGCTATTAAAAATTTGAAAACAAACTGGAAATTTATTGTGCATTTTACTAAGAAATTTTCCAGCTCAGAGGTTCAAAGATATTTAATTAAGTTCAGATTCAAAATAATTATAACTATAAGAATTCTATGAATTTTTAACAAACATTGGAATAATTCTTTAAACATTTAATTACATAAGCAGTCTAATTCCCTCATGTATAATTGTCTGCTGGGAAACTTATCAAGAATAGCAAACTGTCCATAAACATTTTTAGAGCCTCTGAAAGTAGAGCCTCAGTTCCAACACAATGGAACACATTTTCCTGTCCAATCTCCTATGCATGAGGGACTTCTTACTGCTGCAAGCTACTCGAGACTTCACTTACATAGTATGGATGAACCTAGAATACCCCTCCTAAATTCACAGGAAGGGATGCTGATGCATATAGCATGCTATGTGTGTGTCTACAAATCAGAAACTAAGTCACTTGTGTAAGTTGAAAGAGAAGGGGTGTTTTATTATTATTATTTTTATCTACCATAATTCCTGAATTTGGGGGTCTTTAATAGTTTGGTATCAAGCCTGTGTTAGGCTTCAGAGGAACAAACCCAACAGAATTAGATCAGCTGAGCCATCCGAGCATGGGCAGTCCCACAGTGGGCATCTGCAGAAGGGATTGAGCCATGACTCAGTCCAAGAAGCTGGAAACCTTGGAGCCAGAGGGAAGAGTGATGGAGCCCAGTGGGAGGCTGAAGCCTGGAAGCCTTGGAAAGAGTCTCTCACACACGTATGAGTTCAAAAGCTGAAGAATCTGGACTTCGATGCCCACAGGTGACGACAGCAGCCCAAGCCACCTGCTCGGGAAAGGTGGAGCTCACCTGGGTGCAAGTTGCCCTCCTTGTTTTGCTTTTCATTCCATCACCCCAGCCTATTGCACGGTGCTGCCCAAACCCAGAGCGGGTCCTCAGTAAGTCCGCAGACACACACCCCTCTCCTCTGATCCCACTCTTGCAGACGCGCTTCAAAGTGTGCTCACAGTTTTGTAAGTGTGTTGCAATTCAGTCATGTTGGTCACTCAGATTTCCCAGCAAGATTTCTCTGAGCATTTTTTTGAGAAGGATTTCATTAAGTCATTGTTTTTAACAATATTTGACCGGGACAACAACTGTGTCTTCTTTTTCTTTTCTTTTCTCTCCTCTTCGATCCCTGGTACAAAAATAATAATAATAAATAAAATAAGGCAGAAAATAGCTAAAGGGGAAGTGGGAAGGGGAGGGGGAAGGAAATAAGGGAAAAGAAAAAATGTGAAGAAGGGAAAAATGGAAACAAAGTCATTGTAAATTGGGAAGGGTGAAGGGGGTGAAGGGAGGGAAGGGGTATGGGGAAAAACAAGAATCAAGATACATCATGTAAAGGTACAAGATCCCATTGATAAATGTAACTGTATTGCATACTTAAAATGTACCAATAAACTTTAATGGGGAAAAGCAGCAGCAACAACAAAAGATAGTTGAATTGAAGAATAAAATATAATAGATGTTTCTCTGTTAGCCTTTTAGAAGACAAGTTGAATTATAACAATATAAACATGCTCAATTTCTTTATCTTCCTTTCCATTTCTTTTCTGTATTGGAGAATGAACCCAGAGTCTTTGCAGTTAGCTATACCCAAGTCCTTATTTTATTGTGTTATTTTGAGCCAATGTCTTGCCAGTTGCTATGTGGTCCAGGCTGGGATCCAACTGCGGATCCTCCCTCTTCAGCCTCTAGAGGGCTGGGATTACAGGAGTACTTCACTATACCCAACTTCAAGATTTTCCTAAACTTCACCTGAACTACATCTTGAGCTCCATATCTACCCCTTTTGTCAATCTATTCTACTCACTAATGGCAACATAGTGTTTTACTTGAAATTATTTGTTAATTGCTATTTTAGTTCAATTTTCCCAGAATCACGATCTAAGTTGCCAATTGTATGTTGAATGATTTAGTGAGGAGTGCTTTCAGAAAATGAATGAGGGGAGGAGAAGGAGGAAGAGGAGGAAGCTAAACAGAAATGTAGGCTGAGCTGGTGCTCACCTCACTTATCTGGATGGCTGCACTTGCCTGGGAAGGAGTGGAGTGTCCTCTGCACTCCCTGAAGAAACCAAGCCTAGGTCAAGTGATTGGGGACTTTGGATAAAGAGCAGGAAAAATGAGTTCCTACCATCTCAGAGTTTATCATCTAGGGAATAAATAAATGCAAAAAGATAAATGAGTTTGGACAATGATCATTATTATAAAGAAATGAAGTGGGTTCACAGAGCAGTGATTGGGAAATTTGAGGGAACATCTTTGATAATTTGGTTCTGGACAACCTGTCTGTAAATGGAATACAGGAGCAAAGATTTGAAGGGTTAGAAACATTTGGCTCTAGGGAAATTTGGAAGACAGTGCGTGTGTAGAATTTGCAATTATTTATAGGCCGTGTGCTAGAGACAGAAAGGGCTGTGCTTGGAAATGTTAAGGATGATAGAACATGGAACTGAGAGTTCAGCGGAGATGCATACTGATGAGGAACTTAGTGGGTCATGGGAATGTGTTTAAATTTTATTTCAAGTACAATGTTGCATACAATAGAAAGCCATTCAAGTGTTAGAAGCAGGAAGATTGAGCACACAACATAATCTATAATTTACATTATTCTTTTTGGTGGTCATGTAGAGATTGAACTATAATGAGGACTTAGAAAGAAGCCGTTATGCAGGAGACCACAATATCGACTATGCCCAAAGCAGGCTGCAAGCAGTGCAGGCTGTAAAGAGTTGACTTCACAATAGGCTCCTTTTCAGAAGTAAATCCAGCCAAAGCCTGCGTGCAGAGGTCAGAGTGACTCTAACCCAAATTCTGTCCCATAATTAAAAGTTTTTAAATTAGAAGGACAATGTTCTAATTACAACCATATATTTTATCTATTTTGTTCCCAATTTGAGAATGCTTTGTCTTGTCCTTTATGAGCCTTGCCTCCATTAGTTTCCATAGAAACCATATGACTACACCATCTCACATAGTTCTTCCCTTGCATGTAGCTTGTCTTTACCCCTGTGAGTTACTAATAGAAATCAGTGGTTTGGATGGACCAGTGGCTTGACTTCTTGTACCAACATTGGTTGCCCTGGATCCCCAGGACTCTGTCCCTTTTAGTTCTCTCAGTTTTTTCCTCAGCCTTCATGTACACTGAGCAGTATACTGGAGCCTACTGCAGAGGTTTATGGAAATGTATCAGGGGTTTCCAGTACTGTTAGAAGATGAGCTTGTGACAGATGATAAACTTTAGTTAGGTCCAGTTTCTCAAAGGGTGAAGTGTGATTAGGTGAACATGTATTTTGAAGGCAGAACATTGTGATGGTTTGGGTATGAGAGATCAGAAGTTAAATGGAGTTTTTGGAGTAATCATCTGGTTCAATTACATTACACATAACAAGATAAGAAGATGTTGACAACTGAAAAACATGTTTGGAGAGCAGGGTTATGGTGTTGATGGAAAACAGTGTGAGTTTCAGTGTGCAGAAAATCATAGGTTAAAATGTATATTTAAGTTAGTGCAGCTACTTAATAATAAGTATATGTGTGTGTGTGTGTGTGT
>NW_022900913.1:8700885-8726628 GCF_012274545.1 Fukomys damarensis
TGGATAGAGAAACTGCTGAGGTTATGTTGAATTTCATGAAAAGTCAAAAATACTTTTTTTTAAAGATTGAAAAGTTTTGACTTTGAGCTACCTAAACAATTTTGATTATCTCACAGTTGTAACGATTGTCCTAGTCTTCAGGATACTTTATCCTGTACACAATGTACACAGTGACTCTAAGGCCACAGAAGAGCTTGATAAGTTAAAATTCAAAGGTATTGGCACCTTGAGACATCACCACACCTTCCTTCTCACATGAAGTTAATTAGATTTGACAGCACACTCAATAAGGAATTGGTTCTCTCTTAAGGGTGTGCTATCTGTGTTTCCACAATTTATCAAGTAAGAAATGATTCAGCAAAGGGGAAAAGAGTACTTCATTTGAAGTTTTAGCAGCCAGTATTTTTTTCCTGTAATTTATAACCTTATGAACTGAGGAAGCTTTAGTTTCTTTATCATCAATTAGTGGTGAAAATATTGACATCTCATTTGAGGGCAAATGATTTATACTAGTAGATACTATAAAGGTGATTCTTCAACTCACACATATATGCCATTTTACAAGCTTTCTCTGACTATTTAGAAGTAGGAGCTCAAGGAGCCTTGGTCCAGACTGACTTCCTGCTTTGCATGACCTCTTTTTATTTCCGGTCATTCCCCAAGGCTGGTTGGTTCCTCAGGTGCCAGTCTCTTGGAAATGAAACTTGACAATTCTTGAAACATTTTTCTGGACCACCCGATAAAGGAAACTGGCTTGGGGTGCATTCTTTTTAGCCATTCCCAAACCACTGTTAGTGTGTGATAGATATTTATTTGCCTTAAGCTTTATCCTCAGGGGGTCAAATGTCAAATGACACTCACAGATTGATATATAAATATATCTACATTAAAATTCATAGCATTTCGTCAGGGGTATTCTGTGTTGTTTAAAATGGAGAACTTAACCGGTTAGGGTGTGGCTCAGGGAAAGAGTGCTTGCCTAGCATGTACAAGGACCTGATTTCAATCTCTAGCACTACTGGATGTAGGGTAGGTCGGATCGGGGGAGAAGGACTCTAGGTGTCCACTGTTGCTTTCCAAATTCTAGCTCCATCATTAAACATTGGGTCTTGGTGAAATTTCCTGTGCCTCATTGCACTCTGTGAAATTTAATGATCAAAAAGAAAAGCACAAATATGAGATTATTTAAAATATAAAAACATAGACACACACACACACACACACACACACGCGGAAATACCAGAAGAATGGCATTGTACTGAGGTCCAGTCAAGAGCAAACTGTGGGAAATTTTACATTTTAGCATTTTTCATGACATGACTCCATATTTTTTCATCTGACATTTTTATTACTAAAGTATGGAGTGGTCATTCATTTCCTCAGGTATTTGGAGTGGGGACTGAATTCAATTCTTTGCATTTATTTAAAATTTGAACTGTTACTTATTAGGCTTTTAGTTACTTTGCCTAGGAACATGACTAGGAGTTGCTAGAATTTGGCTTATCCATGATGTATGAGACAAAAACATGTTAGAATGTAGTTATGTCCACGTCTATATCGTATGTATGTACATATCATCTATCTGTGAATATGCATAAGGTAATTTTTACTCTTGTGACAAACTTACCGTGTCTAGTCAATATATTTAGCATTTATGATTTCTAGTATATACTTGGATAACTCACTTTGCAAATCAAATAAATGTTTCTTTACAGTTTCAACTGTGTATGCAAGTTTGTTTGTTAATCATTTTCTGTTTCTATTTTTAAGTCAAGGTGTAACTGAGATACAGTAAAATTCAGAAATTTTAGTTTAACTTTTATGTTTTGACAGAGCTTTGGCAGTCATATAACTACAACATAATAAAACTATAGAACACTCTTATCAAATCAAGAAATTTTCCTTGCACTTTATTTTAACCATTATACCAGACACATGAAGGCCTTACGGTTTTTGTTTGCATTTTTTAGAGGCTAATGATGCTGAGACTTAATGTATTTTTGCCTATTTTTAATTGAGTACCATGCCTTCTGATTATTGAACTTTGATAGTTTTTTGTATTTTTGATATAAATATTTCATCAAATATGCAATTTATTAATATTTTTGCCATCTGTCTTCTCTCTACATTCTGTTTATAGTCATCATTTTAAATAAATCTCTATGCTTTTCTTATTACTGATTTTTTTGTATCACATCTAAGCAATCTTTTCCTATTCATAGGTACAATGATGCTATTTTGTCTTTTGTTGAAAAATATTATGGATTTAGATTTTATATTTATATTTATATTTATAAAACAATGTAACTTTTCAGTAAGTTTTAAAATCAAGGATAACTTTGGTGTCCTTTATCCAAAATTGGGCTATTCTCCTTTCCAAATAAAGTACGATCCATTTTTTTATTATTAAAATTAGTTTCTTCGGAATTTTGGTAAAAATTGAAATGAATATATAGATCAGCTGATGAAACTATTCACATAGTAATAAATAATCAAGTTTTCCAATGCATGACACAGTTTATTTGTCTATTTATTTAGGCAATTTCTTATTTTTCCTCAGTGTTTTCCAGCATTTGACATTTGCCCATAATTTTCATACCTATACTTAAATATTTCACTTTTAATGTTATTATAATAAATTATACTTTTCCTCTAATACTACTTTATAATTTTTCATCACAAGTATCAAGAATGACAAACGATTTTTGTATTTTAGTCACATATCCCACACTACTGAGAAACTCATCATTTCAAGTAATTCTTTTTAGATTCTTTAGGATTTTTCCCATAGAAATTAGTGATGTTAAAGTCGAGTCTTGACTTTTCCTTTCAATTTAAGATGTTTTATTGTTATTCTTCTGTTATTCCCTTGAATCAGGCAATTTTTATATATAATATCATATAAGAATACCAAGGAAGGACATTCTTGCTCTCTTCCTGATCCAAGAGTAAAACTGTCATTCTTGTGTAGGTGTGAGGTTCAGTGTGTTTTCTTTTTATGCTCTTTACCAGGTTAAAGAATTTTTAGCTGTTGCAAAGGAATTGAGATGCACTATGTACATGTTCCAGCTCCACCCAAGAAATGTAAACATTGTGTACTGCATTTATGAAAAAAAACCCACCAAAAATAAATAAACTGAGAACAAGTAAAAAAAAAAAAAGAGAGATTTTTTTGTTGTTAACTTTCTGAAACTCTTTAATTTTGCTAAAACCATTTTTTCCTCTATAGAGGATTTTACATTTTTTCTAATAGAGGGTTCATATAGCCAATTACATTAATATTTGAAATTTAAACTAGCATTGCACTCCTGGGATAAGCCCTTGTTCTTCCTGATCATTATTACCTTTTTACATTTTTTAATTGTGGCTTTGGTTTGCCAGGTATTCACTAAAGTTAGCCCCACTTCTGTTATTGTCGTTAAATTACATTATTCTGGATTTTCTTTTCTTGGTAATGTGTTTGCTGGTTTTAGTGCATGCTATTGCTGTCTTAACAAAATTAGTTTAGCGGTATTCCTTTGTTTTATTCATTCTGGAAGAGATTGTGTGGAATAAGTACTAATTGTTTTTTTCAGTATTTGCAGAGTTTACAAGGAAATCCATCTTAGCCTAAATTTTTCTTTGTTAAGTACTGGGGACCCCTGAAATGTTATCAGAAATCCCCGCAGTAGGCTCCAGTCTCTTGCTCAGTGTATAATGCAGATCTGAAGGGGGGGCACTAATAGACAGAACTAAGAGAGACAGAAAGTAGGGTGCCAGGCTGACCACCGTTGGTGCAACAGAGGTGCTGGCCGGTGCAAGCCACTGATTTTTATTCTTAACCAATTGGGGTAAAGGCGAGCTATGTGGAGGGCAGGACAGTGTGAGAATGTGCATAGTCACGCAGTTTCTACCGAAATGAATGCACGCAAGGCTTTTAAGAGACATGACAGCATTCTCCAGTTAGGAACAGAATAGGCGAAATATTTGGTTGTAATTAGAACCTTGTCCTTCTCGTTAAGAAGGTTTTAGTTGTAGGAATGACATTTGGGGTTTCAGTTCCTCTGACCTCGGCCTATAGGCTGTGGCCCGACTCACGTCTATGAACAAGTGGGGCTCACTTTTCACAGCCCGCCCTGCTTACAGCCTGCTGTGGGCATAATCAGTACTGCACTCTCCTGCAGTTGAGGCTTTTGCTTCATTGTTTATTCTTTATTCTGTTTTATTTTTATTACTAATTCCACAGCTTTGATAAAGGGGTGGCCAAATGTATCTGTTTCTTCTTGAATATACTGTACCTTTCAGAGAATGTGTCCATTTCATCAAATTTGGTAATCTTATTGAATATAATTGTAGTTTTTCCGTATACAACTTGCATTGTTTGAGGAAGTGCAGTGATAGTCTTGACTTCATTTCTTTTTATGATTTGTTTTCTTCTCTGTCTCTCAAAAAGGCTAGCGACAAACATGTATCAGCTTTACCAACTGTTTCAAAGTATCAGTTTTATTTTATTTATTTATTTATTTTTTGATACCGGGGATTGAACTCGGTTCCTTGCACTTACAAGGCAGGCCACCGAACCGCTGAGCTAGATCCCCGGCCCGAAAGGATCAGTTTTAAATTAAATTGATCTCGGTGTTCATGTGTTCAATCGCATTGATTTCTTGAGCTCTGCCATATATCACTCCATTTCTCTTACTCTGCCTTATGTTGCCTTTCTTTTCTGCTATTCTTAGAGTATAGACTAAGCTATCTAATTCAACCATATTTTAGTTCCTATTATAAGCATTTAATGATGTCGTTTTTTTTTTTCTCTAAGAAATATTCCCAATGCCTCATGGTTTAAATTTAATTCAATTTTTAGTATAGTTTAGTTAAAAATTCCCATGTGTTCCATCTGTTCTTCTTGGTCTTTTTCTACTTTTTCAGTCAAGTCTATTCTGATTTAATTTCGCCTCCTTGTTTAATTACTATTTATGTATTTTAGTAATTATTTTTATTGGTTATTGTACTTTTTTATAATATGCATACTTAATTAGTTGTCGCTTAATTCCACTCAATATGTAACCTAATAGTCTGCTAAACTTATGACCATATTTTATTACTGACAAAAATTATGTCTATTAAAGATGAGAAACTTGATATTTTGGCCATCATGATCAAGTGATTTATCATGTCCTTTCTTTCTTTTGTAACAGACCGAGTGACCATGCAGTGCTTTTCACTGAAATCACCAACTGCTCCGTATGTCTTCAGAACTTATTCATCCTGTGTAACTGAAACTTTGTGCCTTTTGACCAAATCTTCCCATTTCTCTCTCCCCAGGCCCTCGCAGCTGCCAGTTTACACTTTCATTCCGAGTTTGGCTACTGGGAGTACACCTGTAGATAGGATCGTGTCGAATTCCTCTTTACTGCACTTAGCCTTGTGCCTCTCCTGTTCAACTACATTAGCACCTCTGGCCACTTTTTACAAGGCGAATAGTATTATCTTGAATATATACCACAGTTTCTCTGTACGTTCACTGAAAAATATTTAGGTCGTTTTCATATCTTGTCTGTTACAAATAATAGTGCAGTGAACCTGGAGTGCTGCTACTTCTTTTGACCAACAGATTTCATTTCCTTTGGATAGATGCTCAGATGTAAGGCTGCAGGGCAATATGAGAGCTTTATTCTTAGTGCTCTGAGGAATTTCCAAGCTGCTGTGCATAAACTTACATTACTGTTAACAATGTACAAATATTCCTTTTTCTCTGTAGCCTGATCAATATTTTTTTTTTATAATTTCCACTCTAATAAGTGGATATATAATGTGGTTCAGAGTCAGATTTCCTTGAAAATATTTTGTGGGCGTTGGGTACCTTTTCATATTATCTGTTAGCAATTTATATGGCTTCTTTTGAGAATTTTCTATTCAGATACATTAGATATTTTTAAAATATTGAGGTTTTTTTACTACTTAATTGTACATTTAAAAAATATATTTTAGACAGCAACCTCTTTCTCAGATATATGACTTGCCAGTATTGATCACCCTGCAGGTAATCTCTTCACAGAAGCTTTTAAGTAGGAAGCAATCTCATTCATTTAATCTTGTTGCTTGCATTTTGGTGTCACATATAAAAATTGTTCTAATGTTGTCAGGTCCAATGCAAATAAATTCTACCTTTAATTTTCTTCTAGTTTTATAGTTTCTGATCTTGTGTTTATCTTTTGCCTATTCTAAATTGTATTTGCTTGCAAAATGAAATCAAGGTCCAGTTTTTTTTTTTCCTCCACAACGTAAACATCTAATTTTCCTGATGTCATTAATATTCTGCCCAGATTCTGTAAGCATGGCACCCTTGTTAAATATCTACAGACCATAAATGAGCAGATTTATTTTTGGGTTCTCTGCTATGTTCCATTGGTCTACAGTGGTATTTCTTGGTCAACAAACTTAATTCTTTCTGTGGTTCTGGTCACAAACCAAAGTGGATGAGAACCGAATCAAATTCAGTGGTTAGCTTCAGTGTTGACCTTATGGGAAAATTAAATTTAATTCTCTTCCAATTTGATTTGTGACCAGAATCATAGAAATAATTAAATTCATGAACTGAAGTTCTACTGTATGTCAGTTTTAAGGCCAAGACCATGCTATGAAGATTGCTGTAGTTTGTAATACGGGCAGCCTTCGATATCTATGGGTTCTACATCTGTGAATTCAACTTAATAGGCACAAAAACTTCAGGAAAAAAAAGCATTTGTACTGAATATATACTTTATTATTGTTATTTCTCTAAATAGTGATATCTATGGGTTCTACATCTGTGAATTCAACTTAATAGGCACAAAAACTTCAGGAAAAAAAAAGCATTTGTACTGAATATATACTTTATTATTGTTATTTCCCTAAATAATATACCAACTATTTGCATAGCATTTACATTTTATTAGGCATCACAAGTAATACAGAGATAATGGAGAGTATTTGGAAGGATGAGGCTAGATGATATGTAAATGCTGCTGTTTTCTATAGGACCACAGCAGCCATAGATCTTAGTTTCCTGAGACAACCTGTTCCAGTGCCTCATGAATATCAAAGGAGGATGAGTGTGATGCTTAACTCATTCCTCTTTTGTGCCTTTGTTGTCATACCATACACTTTACACAGTACTAAAAGGACACAGTTCATTAGTGCTTTTCCCTTTTTCTGCTCATATTTTAGAGCAATTAAAGATGAAAAAGTACATTTTATAGTTAACGCAAAACACGTAATTCCTTCTTCCTGAAGAACTTCTTGCAGCATTTCTTCTAATGTGGGTCTGTCACTAAGGAATTTTGTCTTTTTCATTGTACTTTATCTTTAATTTCCTTTTTAATTTTTATTTGTTGAGGTAAATAATTTTTATTCATGAAAATTGTACTTTGTTCATTCTTTCCTTTATTTGAAATGGGTCTTTCCAGTGTTCAGTAGAAGGTGGCTTTTGTTGCTGTCCCCATAGTGACTTAAGACTTGGTCATTTCCTAGCCACTCTTTTCTGTGTCCCATAGCTTGCATCATTAGAGACAACCTTTCTGTGGGTAAACAGTGGGCAAGGCAGAAGAGCTCGCGAGTGGGTAGGAATTCCTCTGCATCAATGACGCTGAGGAGTCTCACACTAATCCACATCACTTTAGGCATTTTCTGGAACACTTAGCTGATTCTGTATCAGCTCCGTGGATGCCCTTTGTCTACCTGGTAGGACACACTGAATGCTCGGGTAGCTGGCCATAACTGCCATAAATATAGTCTATGTGACAGCCAAGTCCTTCTGTCTATTCTTGTATTGCCCCAGGTTTCTGGAAAAGTAGTAAAATTGTCAAATACATTAAAATATCTTTGGTTTGGAAACTAAAAATTTATTAGATATCTTGAAAAGATATCTAAACACAATATTGTCTCTTTGGGATAATGTTCTTCCTACTGTTATCTCTTCTAATGGCTGTGTTTTGCCCCTTGTAGAAATCACACTTTCTAATAAATTCTCTAGCTCTTTCTCCCTTCTTGCACCAGGCCTGTCAGAAGGCGGTTTTCACACCAGTCAGGCTCTCGGATTCTCCCTCGGGGTTCTCCTGCAGGCATTTTGCTGCAGACTTCACTTTCCAGTGACACCAACCTGTGTGAAGATGAGTGGGCAGCTCTTGGCAGCCACTGTTTCTGTGATAGAAAATGTTGCAATATAAAACGCAGACTAATGCAAAACACAATTTTAGACACTGCCAGATATCAAAATAAGCATGAAAAATCAAATGCTCAAATGCCAGTTTGGTATTCTATGCAATCCCATTTATATAAATTTCTAGAATGGACAAAATTTATTTTGGTTGAATGTTATGTTTCTTGGAGGATTGCCCTGCTGAGGACATATGCAGAAAAAGAGTTCATACAGCACCCCCAAGACCTCGCTGGCAAAGTTGGTGTTAGCCGGTATAGTTTCCTAACGAGTGAGGTTCACTGAACTAAACTGTTCATAATTGGTTTATGCTGAATATCTGCTCTCCTTCTTGGAATCTGAAATTTTTATGCACATCAGCAGAGCTCCCTGTGTGATCAACTTCAATATAGACCAGGAACCCTGAGTCCCTTGTGTGTTTCACACTTGCTTCTGGAGGAATTGAGCTGTGCGACCTCAACGGGATCAGGTTCGTGGAAGTGTGCACTTGATTCCTTCCAGATATCCCTACCTGTGCCTGTTCCTTTGCCTGTTTTTGCTTTTTTAGTAATTTTTTTGTGTAATAAATCACTGCCATGAGAAGGACTATATGCTGGGTTGTAAGAATCCTTCTAGAAACTTTCACAATCTGAGGGTGGGCTTGGGAACTTGTGATACATCATGAGGAAGCTTTTCATCTTCAAAGGTGTGTGTTTGATGCGCATGTGCTCCTCCATCAAACATAATTGATGATTAACTTCAGATTTGTGTCTTTTTCCCAGTAAAATTATCATGGAGATAGAATTAGAAAAAACATTTCAGAAAATTAAAACCATGCTGGGTGTTATTGTTTAGTTACACACTCCTCCAAATGAGGAATTGTGATGGGAAGGTGGGGAGGGGGTGGTGAACCTGCAAACAGTGACAAGGATAGCTCATTTACAAGGGCAGCATCTTCTGTCATCTGTACAGTGAAGTACATTGCTCTGAAAGGGCCTCTGCAACTTATTAGCCCCCAAATCCATGAAACATAACATTCAAGTAGCTCTCGTGGATGTTTGTTCTACTTGGTCACATATTACTTAGTTGGTACCTCCAAATGTTATTACACAATGCTGATGAAAACATAAATTTTACAGCTTTCTTTTGTTCATGTATTTAATGTAAACTACCTTGTATCATATCCTGTCCAGGAAATTGCTATAGACAGGGTTATGCTTTAATGCAAACATTAATTAAATGGAAAAACCTTAGAACCCATGTTTTGCACTGCTCACATAAATTTTTAGAAAGATGCTTACTTAGCATTCCACTGGGCTATTTAGATTTTTAAATGTGGGAGAAACTAATCATCTGTCCTATCATACTACCCCAGGCATGAAACCGCTCAGGTACAGAAACTTGCCGTCACTCAGAGCAAAATAATTTTACCACGTGGGAGCCTTGTTTGTAATTATTAAATAAATCAAGATCAGTGAATGTCTAGGCTAGTTTGTATCACAGTTTATTCTTCTAATATGTATTTCAGTGAAACAAAGGTAATATCATCCAAAAGAGGACTCATTATTGTAACAATTCTTGGAGACATGAATATAAACTATGAAAGGTGAATATTAAAAATGGAAAAAATTAAGCCTAAAATCTTATTTGAATATAAAACACTTTTTTCAAAACAGTTTTCTTAGGGTTACATGGGGTTGTTTTTGGAATGTATTTTTTAAGGAAGAGGAACCATTATAGATGACAAAAATAATTGGCCTTATTAAAATAATGTAAATTCAAAAAAAGTTTCTATATTGAATTTAGTAATTAAATAATAAAACTGATATGTAAAATGTGGTCTATTTTTGCATATTAAGAGTTAGAAAAAGGAGTTTTCATTAACTTTCAAAGGAATCTCAGGGTAATTCAAGGTCTACATTTAAACTTGAATTTCTCATTTCAGTGTCTGTCCTAAGGTGTAGAAGGAAAGGAGATAGGTACATGTTTCAAATGCTAAAGCCTTCTTCTCCCTGGTATGTAGAGTTTAATGAGGAATTTGCAGGTGTCAGATGGGTGCACAGTAGAAGGATCTTTTCCTGCTGTGTTTGGTTAATTAGGGTTGGTACCTCCAGATGTTATCTACTGGTTGTAAGAAGTTTTACACAATGCTGATGAAAACATAAATTTTACAGCTTTCTTTTGTTCATGTATTTAATGTAGACTACCTTGTATCATATCTTGCTCAGGAAATTGCTATAGACAGGGTTATGTTTTAATACAAACATTAATTAAATGGGAAAACCTTAGAACCCATGTTTTGCATAGGATGCAGAAAGAAATGTATTCATCTGAAAAGCAGTTCATATCCACTGTTACAATGGATGTTGGAAAGAAACCGCATAAAAATTCAGTAGTAAGGCTATATATTAGAGAGAAAAATAACTCTATAGGAAATTTTTTTCCTCTCAGAAAGCATCAAAAGTCAGTGAGAAATGACAAGCTTGATTAAAAATATAAGAACCCCGTGCTGTCCTGGAATATAAAGGTTATAAACTGTCATGTCAAAATATCATATTTTTAGTCTTAGGAACTTCTGTGATCCCATGATAAAGGGAAATGGACAACATTTTAAGTAGATCACTTATTTTATGATGCAGTCTTTATTTTGAGCATAGTGATATTGTAAACCTATTTTATTAATCATATTTGTAAAATCCCTAAAATTTCAAAGATGCATGGGTTCGTGATTGATTACAACTATTTAACTTCTAAAAAGATAAATTTATGTAAATCTTCATCCCAGAAAAAGCTATGGATTTCTAGGGATTTACAGTTCGGTGGATTTTAATGGTTGTAAAAGGAGGAAACGATGTGTAAAATAACCTAAATGTACCAATTTGGAGCTTACAGAGAACTGTGCAATCTATAACACGCACGTCACGCTTTCCCTTCAATTCACTAATTCCTTCTCTTGACACGTGGCAGTGTGGTCGGCCTCATATGCAAGGCATTAAGCAGCCTGGGACTCGTGATCCTAAAACTTCCCCTTACAGCGTTCTCTCTATTTAATAACCATGCATTGAGAAGCGATTTTGCAATCTGGTAATTATGAAAATGAAGCCACCTTAATGATGAGGCAGGTGACGGATGATTTGGGGTGACAGGTTCACTACTGCTTATTTTATACCTACCTGTAGACAGGCACATGTCCTCAGCATGATACCTTCCAGCTTTCTTTGTCTGAGCAATGAAACTAGCAATGGACCTTTGGAAGTATATCGAGATCTATAAGTGAGGGTAGGCAGGATTGCTTTTGGGTGCTTACTATGGAAATCAGATTGTGCTGCTTTTACCTCCCACTAGAACTATAAATCCAAGAGGTACTCATTGTATGGGCAAGCTCACAAGACTGCAGCCCCCAATGACTATCAAAATTCTGTTCTTTGTGAATGGTCCCTTAAAGGGCCACTAGTCAGTCAGAAGATACTGCGCTGAGGAACAGAAACTATAGTTGGAATTATTTTACATAGTGTTAGTTATCGACACTATGTGATTATTGGTACAGAAGAATATTTTTCAAAGAATGAGTTCTTAGATAAGTGCATCTGTAGTCATACAAGAATTTCAGATGATATATCACCCCTTCCAGCATCATCGAATTGCATTATACTGGAGATAGAATGTCTTCGCTTCAATCAGTGTAACTACTTTTATCACAGACTGTGACACAGCACTAAGTTCAGAGTCCTCTTGCTCTCTCACATACTTGGATGAAGCTTAAAGGCTGTTAAGGATCAACTACTGTGTAAAGGTGAATTCTGTGCTCTCATATTACATGGTGAAAGTATGTCTCTTAACAAATGTTGATTCTTGGACTGGATATTTTCCTCTGCACCTAAACTGTGCAATTATTAGACAAAGAATTACTTTTTCCTCCCTCACTTCTTTTTCCCCCCCAGAGGAAATTTAATTATTTTTTTGTCATTGAGTGTATTGGTACATTTTCGGTATACAGTACACTTACATTCATTATTGGGATCTTGTTCTTGAGAGTCAGACTGCAGAACCTCTGGGCAAAATTCCCAGCCCTCAACATTAGTTATTGGTTGATTTCTTGATAGCAGCCATTCTTTCTGGGGTGAGATGGAATCTCTGTGTTGTTTTCATCTGCATCTCTCGAATGACCAGAGATGTTGAACATTTTTTCATATATTTATTTACTGCTTTTACTTCTTTGTCTGAGAAATGTCTGTTCATTTCAGATGCCCGCTTTTGAATTGGGTCTTTATATTTAGGGAGTGTGATTATTTTGAGTTCTTTATATATTTTAGATAAAAGCCCTATGTCTGAGGAGCAATTAGTAAAAAAATTTTCCCACATTGTAGGTTGTCTCTTAGCTTTGTTGGTGGTTTCTTTTGAGGTGCAGAAGCTTTTTAATAAGATGAGATCCAGTTGTTGATTATTTGTGCTAGTCCCCGTGTTACTGAGGAATTGTTCATTAAGTCTCTTCCTATGTCAATGTCTTTAAGAATTCTGCCTGACATATTACAGCAAGTTTGGTGTTTCTTTTTTAATATTTAGATCTATAATCCACTTGGAGTTTAGTTTAGTGCATGGTGAAAGATAAGGGTCCAGTTTTAATCTTTGGCAGGTTGAAATCCAGTTTTTCCAACAGTATTTATTAAAGAGGCTATCTTTCCTCCACTGAGGATGGTTGGCTCCTATGTCAAAGATTAGGCAGCTGAATACATCTGGTGCTGTTTCTATACCTGCCAATCTATTCCACTGATCCTTGGATCTTTTTCTTTGCCAGTCCCATGCTGTTTTTATTACAGTGGCTTTGTAGTATAGTTTCAAGTTGGGGATTTTGATAACCCGTGTCATGTCTCTGTTGCCTAGAATTGCTTTTGCTATTCTAGGTCTCTTCTGGCTCCAAATGAATATTTGGATTATTTTCTCTAGTTCTGTGAAATATACTGTTGGAATTTCAATTGGGATTGCATTCAATCTGTATAGCAATTTTGGTAGTATGGTCATTTTCACTATGTTTATTCTTCCTACCAAGGAGCAGGGGACATCTTTTCATTTTCTTATATTCTCTTGTATCTCTTTTTTCAGAGTGCTGTAGTTTTCAGTGTAGAGGTCTTTTGTTTCCTTCATTACATTGATTCCTAGATATTACATTTTTTGGATGCTATTGTGAAAGGGGTTGTTTTTCTAATTTCTCTCTCAGTGAGTCTGTTGTGTACAAGATGGCTATTGATTTTTTAGTGTTGACCTTGTATCCAGCTATTCTACTGAATCTGTCAATTAAGTCTAGAAGTATTTGGCAGAGGTTTTTGGATCTTCTATGTAGAGTATCATATCATCAGCAAATAATGACAGTTTAAGTTTTTCATTATCTACTTTATTGTTTTAAATTCTTTCTCATGTCTAATTGCTATGGCTAATGTTTCTAAAACAGTACTGAACCAGAGTGGTGATAATGGACATCCTTATCTTATTCCTGATTTTAGCATGAAGGTTTTCAGTTTTTGACCATTTAGCATGATGTTAGCTGTTGATTTTTCATAGTTAGCCTCTATCAAGTGGAGATAAAGACCATCTATTCCAATTTTCTGCAGGGTTTTTATCATGAATATTTGTTGAATTTTGTTGAATGCTTTATCTGCACCTCTTGAGATGATCATATGGTTTTTGTCAACTCTGCTAATATAGTGTATTACATTTATTGATTTTCATATGTTAAACCATCCTTGCACCCCTGGGATAAATCTGACTTGGTCAGGGTGTATTACCTTTTTTTACGACCATCTATATTCTGTTGGTCAAAATCTTATTGAGGATTTTTACACATAAATTCATTAAGGAGATTGGGCCATAGTTATCTTTTTTGGTTGGGTCTTTCCCTGGTTTTGGAATCAAAGTAATGCTTACTTCCAGGAATTAATTTGGAGTAGTGCTTCCCTTCAATTTCATTGAAAAGTTTAAAGAGTAGTGGCAATAGTTCTTATCTAAATGTCTTGTAGTATTCAGCAGTGAAGCCATCAGGACCTGGGCTTTTTTTAGTTGATAAATTATTAACTATGCTTTCAATTTTACTGGCTGCAATTGCAGTATTTAGAATTTTTTTTTATCTTCTTTCAACTGTGGTAATTCATAAGTATCAAGAAATCTGTCCATTTCTTTTGTGTTTTCCATTTTATTAGAGTACGGGTTCTCAAAGTAGGTATTGATGATCCTTTGGATATCTGCTAGATCTGTTTTGATCTCACCTTTTTTGTTACTAATTGCATGGATCTGAGACTTTTCTTTCCATTTTTTTTTACAAGGTTAGCTAAGGATTTATCAATTTTATTTATTCTTTTGAAAAATCAACTCTTCGATTCATTGATTTTTGTGCATTCTTTTAGTTTCCATTGCATTGATTTCTGCTTTGATCTTTATATGAACTTCGGGTTTTTCTTGCTCTTCTTTTTCTAGGAGCCTAAAATTCATCATTATATTGGGTATTTGAGCTTGCTCTGTTTTCCTAGAATGGGTATTCACCGATATTCATTTTCCACATAGAAATGGCTTCATTGTGTCCCATAGATTCCTGTATGTTGTATTGGCATTATCATTTATTTGTAAAAAACTGACTAATTTCTTCTTTAATTTTCTCTGTGATCTATTGATTCTTCAGGAGACCATTGTTCAATTTTCATGTGTTTGTGACATTCTTATGGTTTCTTATGCTACTGTTCTCTAGTTTAATTGCACTATGGTCTGGTAATATACATGGGATAACTTCAATTCCTTTGCATTTATTTAAACATGTTCTATGAGCTAATATGTAGTCTATTTTGGAGAATGACCCATGTGCAGCTAAAAAGAATAAATAATGTATACTCTGATTTTGTGGATGACTCTGTAAATGTCTATTAAGTCCACTTGTTTAAAAGCTTGGTTCAGTTCTAGTATTTTATTGTTTATTTTTTGTCTAGATGATCTGTCTATTCATAATAATGGGTTATTTAGATCCCCTACTACAATTGTATTAGTGCTTATTTTGTTTTTCATGTCCCTTAATATTTGTTTTATATAGTTTGGGTATTAATACTTGGTGCATATGTATTTATGATTATCATCTCTTCCTCTTGGGTTTTTACCTTTACAAGGATGTAGTGGCCTTCTTTGTCTCCCTTAATTAGTTTTCGTTTGAAATTTTCTTTGCCTGTGAATAAGATAGCTACCCCTCCTTCTTTCTGAGCTCCTGGCACATGGAGAACTGTTTTCCATCCTTTCACTTTCAGTCTATGAGTTTCTTTTAAACTGTTATATACAACATTTTTTTGGATTTTGCTTCTTGATCCATTCTGCCAGTTTATTTTTCTTGATTGGTGAATTGAGGCCACTGACATTGATGATTATAACTGATATGTATTGACTTATCATTGTCATATTATTGTTCTTTTGTTGGCTTTCTTTAATTTTTGTTTCGTTTTTTTTTGGGGGGGTACTGGGGATTGAACTTGGGTCCTTGCACTTGCAAGGCAGGCCACTGAACTGCTGAGCTAAATCCCTGGCTCTAGCTTTCTTTAATTTTTCACCCTCTCTCTGTAGTCTCTTGACTTGCCTAATGGATTTGCTCTGTTGGATCTCATATTGTTGTGACCTTCATTGTCTTCTTCTAGGATGTTGTTTAGAATTGTTTGTAGTGCTAGTTTGGTATTCATGAAATTTTTCAGGTGTTCTTTGTTATGGAAATATCTTATTTCCCCACCATTTTCAAAGAGAGTTTTGCAGGATACATAAGTCTATGTTGGATGTTGTTTTCTCTTAGGGCTTGAAATATCTCACTCCTGACTCTCCTCGACCTGAGAGTTTATGTTGAAACATCTGTTGTGATTGCTGTGATTCTGGTGGGCTTTCCTCTGCTTGTGGTTTGTTTGTTTTCTCTAACTGATTGCAGTATTTTCTTCTTTTCTATCATCTTGACTATTATATGTCTATGTGTAGATTTTTTTAGATCATGGCTAATTGGAGTTTTATATGCCTCACTTATCTGTATGTTAATTTTTTTCCCTCTGTTTGGGAAGCTTTCTGTTATTCATTGAGTGAACGTTTTTTTTAAGTCATTTGGACTTTATCCTGCTATGTCACGGATCCCTATCAGTCTTATGTTATTCTTCTTTGCATCATCTAGGAGTTGTTAGATTGATTTCTCGTGATCCCTTACTGTTTTTAAGAGATCCCTCTTTTCATGATCACTGACTGTAATCTTATGTTCTAGATATGAAATTGTATCTTTAAATTCATTCATTCTGCTGCAGATACTTTTATTAGAGCTTTTAATCTCCTTAATATCTGTTTGAAACTGTTTTATGGTTTCCATTTCTTTCCTATGCTGGGCATTTATAGCTACTACCATGGTCCTGAGCTCATCTTGTTTATTTATTTATTTTTGTCTGTTTGTGTCCTAGAGTTTCCAGTTATGTCTTTCATTGTGCTTACCATCTCTGTAGTTATCTTGGAAATTATTTTTATTTTGGATTTTTTTCTAGAACCTGGTTGACCTATTTTGTTACTTTCTGTGCTATGGGTACCGGATGTGCTGTTGATTGATTGTCAGACTTTTCTATCTCATTTTCTGTAGAATTTGCCTTGTTGAACTGGAACTTTTGATTTGTGTCTTGCTTAAGTGTTTTTGCATTTTTTTTTTTTTTTTTTTTTTTTTTTTTTTTGTTGGGCCATCCTTGGTGTAATTCCTGGGTTAGTACTTTGATCTTTCTGGTATAGCTGTTCCTTAGGTTTTGAGTCTCTAATGACTCAGAGACACTCTCATTTTCATAATATCAGAAAGGACAACTCATGAAATTCACAACCCTTTATCTCAATGGAAACAATCAGAAACACAATAGCATCAAGCACAGCTTAGAAATTGACCATTTGTGATAATTGTTAATCTATCATCTTTAATCATGTGAATTAAATAAAAATCAAGGACCAGCACAAAATCTGTTTATAGTGAATAAACTCTTCAATATAGCAACTTTACCCTCCAAGGTAGAGAAATAGAAGGATTTGGAAGGAGAGGAATAGATAGGTAAAAGAATAAGAGAAGCTTTCAAGTGATGCCATAGGACACAGAATGATCATGCAAACTGTTAAAGACAAGGGGTAAAGACAGAGTGCAACAACGAAGACAGGAATAGAACAACTTAACAGTAATAGGGAAGCTATACATTGTACTCACTTTTTTTGAAACTAATGACAATCAAGTGAAGGAAAAAGAGAGAAGAAAAGAAAAAGAAAGAAGAAATCCAAATTAGGGTAGGAACAAGAATAAGAAGGTAGATGAAGAGTAACTTTGGGAGCAAGAAATTGAGCAGGAAAAAGAAAAAAGAAAAAAGGAAGATTTGCAGAATGAGAAAAAAAAATTTTCTTTTTTTTCTTTTTTATTGAGTTTATTGGTACATTTTAGGTATGCAGTACAATTGCATTCATTATTGGAATATAGTACTTTTACATAACAGGTCTTGGTTCTCATTTTTTTCCCCTTGTCCCTGCCTTCCCTTCCCCCCTCCCCTCCCCATTTACAAACACTTTATTTCCACTTTTTCATTTTGTCATATTTTTTTCTTTTCCCTTATTACCTTTCCCCTACCCTTCTTTCTCTTGATTGGAGAGTTGAGGCCATTGACATTGATGGTTATAACTGATATGTACTGACTTATTATTGTCTTGTTATTGGCCTTTTGTTGACTCTTTTTACTTTTTTGCCTTCTCCTTTTAGTTTCTTGCCTTTCCTATTTGATTTGCTCTGTTGGGCCTCATGGTGTTGTTACCTTCATTGTCTTTTTCTAGGATATTGTTTAGAATTGCTTGTAGTGCTCGTTTGGTATTCATGTATTTTCTCAGGTGTTCTTTGTCATGGAAGTATTTTATTTACCCATCCATTTTAAAAGAGATTTTTGCAAGATACATCAGTCTAGGTTGGAGGTTGTTTTCTTTTAGTACTTGAAATACCTCACTCCAGGCTCTTCTTCACCTAAAGGTTTCTGTTGAAAAGTCTGCTGTGATTCTAATGGGCTTTCCTTTGCATGTGATTTGTTTCTTTTCTCTTACTGCTTGTAGTATTTTGTTCTTCTTTTGGGTTTCTGGGATCTTGATTATTATCTGTGTAGGTGTAGATTTTTTTTTGATTGTGGCTAGTTGGGGTCCTATATGCCTCACTTATCTGAATGTCAAATTCTTCTCCTCTGTTTGGGAAGTTTTCTCTCATTAATTCTGTGAACAGCTTTTTAAAGTCATTTTTATTTTCTCCTGCTACTTCATGGATTCCTATCAGTCTTATGTTATTCTTCTTTGCATCATCTAGGAGCTGTTGGATCAATTTCTCATGATCCTCTACTATTTTTGAGAGACCTCTCTTTTCACCATAACTGACTGTAATCTTATCTTCTATATCTGAGATTCTATCTTCACATTCTTTTTTTCTGTTGTGTACACTTTCAAAGGAGTGTTTAATCTCCTGGATATGTTTGAATCTTTTTAATGAATTCCATTTCTTTCCTATGTTGGGTATTTATTGTAACCATTTCTTTCTTATGCTGGGCCTTCATGGCTTCTATGATGAGCTCATCTATTTTTTTCTGTCAGTTTCTGTTGTAGAGTCTTGAATCATAACTTTCATTTTGCTCACCATCTCTATGGTTACCTGGGAAATTATTTCTATTTAGAATTTTTCTAGAGCCTGACTGATCTGTTTTGTTATTTCCTGTGCTTTGAGTTCAGGGTTTCCTGGTGGTTCACTATCAGTCTTTTCATCCTCATTTGTCCTACTGTTTGCCATTGGTGAACTGGAAGTCTGTTTTTGTGTCTTGCTGAAGTGTTTTCTCATTTTTATTTTTGTTGTCAGACTGTCCTTCGTTTAATCTCTGGGTTATCACCCAAATTTTCCTGATATAGTCGGGCCCTAGCTTCTGGGTCTCTAACAACTCATAGACATTCTCATCTTCATAACATCAGAGAAAACAGCTCATCAAGTCAACCACAATCCTTTATCCCAAATGATACACTCAGCAACACAATATGATCAAGCACAACTTGGAAACTGACCACCTGTGGTAGTTGCTAGTCTATCACCCTTAAACCATATGAATAAAATTGAAATTAAGAAGCATTGCAAACATGTCTGCAGTAAACAAACTTTTCAATATAGTATATTTACCATTTAAGATGGAGGCTCAGACAGAGCTAGGATGCAAGGCCCCTGATCTCAGCTAGCTGATGGCTGAACCCCACAACGCAGACTGGCCTCAGGCTGCAAGGCCCAAATTGAGTTCCCCGACCTCCTGAACGGTTGAACTCTACACAGTTGTACTACAGGTTTCCCATGCCCTTTCTTTAAAGATGTTCAAAGTTGGGAACTCAGAAAAATACCCTCTATGACCACCTCTACCTCTGCATAGTGGGTCCAAAGACTGGCACAATCAGGAGGTCTGAGAGTGCAGGGGTTGGGGCTCAGGGGCACCTGCACAGATACCTTCCTCGTGCTGGAGAGATGGAGGTGGTCTGTCAGGGGAGGGCGGGGCTATCCAGTTGAGGTCTGGGCCCAAGCAGGTCCTCCTGGTGCTAAAAAATAAAAATTTAAAAATTAAAAATAAGGAAAATAAAGAAAAAAATTTGAAGAGCCTCTTTCAGGGTATATCTCTGCTGTCACAATAGATAATGTGGGCAGCAATGTGCAGAACTAAGTCATTTAGTCTCAGCTAGCCAGTGGCAGACCCCTGAGATTCAGGATGAATGCTGGCTGAATTCTGAGTTCCCTGACCTCCCACAGTGTTGAACTCTGCAAGGTTCTACTGCAGGTTCCACCTGCCCTTCCCCTGAAGATAGTCTGAGTTCTGATGGAAGGTGGTGATCCAACCAACTTACCAATCATGGAGGTCTAATGCGCCTTTATTTCAGTTGTTCACTTCTGTTATATCTTCTGAAGATCAGTAAAATGGCTTTTATGACCACCTGTGCCTCTGCAGTGTTGATCCAGGTACTGGCACAACCAGGAGTTTTGAGAGCATGGGGGGAGGGGGTTGTTTTAGAGGTTCTGGCGCAGCTGGGCAGTCCTCACCAGCCTGCTCCAACCAGGACACTGGAGGTGGGGGAGCAGGGTGCTCCCTGCACAGCTGGGTGGACCTCACTGGTTGGCTGTGATGAAGGCCTGGGGTGCTGGATGTGGAGGGGCAGGGAGGTCCCTGTGTGGCTGGGTGGTCCTCACCAGTCTGCCTCCCTCACTCCTTTTTATCCTTCCTTTCCTTTTCTATTTGTCTCTCCTTCTTAGATTTGACTATAGTACTTAGCAGAATCTGCCACACAGAAGTTTATAGTTTAATGCACATAAACACAATAGATAGAATAATAGATAAAAGTTTTGATATTTTTTGGGAAATCATTCATCTATACTTATATTCTTAGAATTGAGGGGCTTCTTTACATTTTTAAATTTATCTCAGTGATCTCCTAATTGATCTTACCTTCCTGTGAATAACAACTATGGACTCAAGATAACATACAGAAGGGATAGCACCATATGAATCATCAAAAATATCACAAAGTACAAGTAACTGATAAAAAGCAGACAAATGATGGACCATAGGAAGAAAATGGATGATGGAATATGGAAGAAGAATGACTGAAGAAGGAATAACACATGGTTTTCCTGTTTATGTGACTTTTAGTTAAAGGGCAAATGGCTGGGGAGTCTGTAATGTGGTGAAATCTCCAATACATAATCTGCAGAACTTTTGGCTCCAAGAATCAAAAGACAAAGCCTGGACCAATCATGGATACTTGAATGGTGGGACCATATTTGGAGAGTCCCAGATTCTTTGAGTAAATACTGACCATGATTCAGGTGCATGAAGGGTCAACTCAAAAGGATCAATAAACTTGAATATAAAACAATAATCATTTTCTAAATCCAACGAGAGAAATACAAAGCTTAAGAACAGAATTATTTGGGCCCACAGGACAATTGTCTATCATTCTTTATGTTATTATTATTATTATTATTATTACTTGTATATATTGGAAATTACATAGTGATGATATTCCTTGTGTGGAGCTGGTACATGTACATAATACATCTTAATTGACTGTTTTCACATTTTATTCTCTACCATAAAAGGAAATGCTTCATGGATAAGTATTTTCTTGATATTTTCATATGTCATTGGAAGTATTTTATCGTAGAAAGAGCTAATTATTCACCTAAATTATAAATTTATGTTTTAGATACTCCCATTTGGTGAGAATGCAAATAACAGAAATCTTCTTTCTTTTCATCTCATATCAATTCTGCCCTTCATTCAGAGCCACCTTCTAGGATAGACCTTAATATATAGAGTTGGCCAGATGGTCAGCTGTGGGACTGAAGATACTGGATCTCTTGTTCACTCCTTGGTAAAGTTGAAGCAGATGGTGAATAAATAGTAGATCATTTTTCTTTTTTTTTTGGTACCAGGGATTGAACTCTGGTCCTTGTGCTTGTGAGGCAGGCAGTGGCACCACTGAGCTAAATACCTGGCCCTTTATTATTTTTTAATGAATATTTCTTTTATTCCCAAATCTTCATTTTGTGAAATGTAATTTCTATATAACTTGGAGAATTAAATGCTATTGCTATGTGTTAAAATATAGAAAATAAAGAAATTACACAGTTTTCCAGAATTACTAACTTACTGAATATGTGCACTGAATTTAAATTCTATTAGGAGTTATCTTTTACTCTATCATAATGTTATCAACAATTCATCCATATTTTAAGATATAGAAATGTATAGCTAACTCTAATTATCCAAGATTACAGGAAAGTCTGTGAAAATGAGTTGCAATTCATAGGTAATTCCCTAGCCATACTTTGGCCAGTAAATTAAATGTTTCTACTTCCTAACTTTTAACTAGAGCTGCCAGAAAGAAGTTATTTCCACTTCTGCCCTCTCTTCCCCAGAGGAATTAAAAAGTATGACATGTTTAAATGGCAATCAGGAGGAAGAGGTATAAAAACAGGGCATTGCTGATCCACAGAAAATCCCTAAATAATTAAATACGCACTTGAATGAAAAATTCATGTCATATACAAGACTGTGTTTTCAAGCACACTGTATCCCTAACAGTTTGCCATGGATCTTAAAATTCTATCCTTTAATATTTTCATATTTTGTATTTTTTTTCTACCCAACTAGATTGTATGTATTTTGGAGACTGATATGTATATATCAAATACTAAACATAATAAATAGGTACTGAACAGTGCATAAATATCTTCCTTTTTTCCTAAACACGAAATAATTTGATCAATAGGAATTGATGTTTTGTGTTATCAGGTGACAAGAAGCCCTCTGTTTACTCCTTCTGCCACTGTCACGTGAAGAGCTGGTGTGGGTGCGGAGATGAATACCCTTCGGATGCTCTCCAGGGCCTGGTAATCAGTAGAAAGTGAGCTTCAGAGTTGCCGGGGCTTTGGCTCCCCAGGGTTCTACAACAGCATGAGAGTAACTGACTGACTGAAAAAGATGAATACATCTACAAGTAAAAATCTGACTTAAAAAATAAAGCCTTAGTTATATGCATATTTAGAGATAAAAATGATTACTGCTGTAAGCAAGGAGAGTCTGGAAAAATAATTCCCAAGAGATGACACAGAGCAAGATGATGAGGGATAATGTAACATGTATCAGCCAAAAATGTTGATTCAAATTCCAAAAAGAAGAGTCACATATGTGTAGAATTATAGAGACACCCTGTAGTTGTATATGCTCTTTTCTTACTAATGATAATATGCATCTGGACATTTTAATAGCACAAGTTACAAAGTAGAGAATCATTTATATAGTTGAGTAGCATGAGCTCACTATAGATATTTTTTTTAGTTTGTCTGTTTATTTTAGTTGAAGAAAGCCACAATCTTAAACACCCTCTTCCTCATATGTTTTCCCTTCTAAAACTTTTAGTCATAGTTTTATGTTCACATTGTTGTGGTCTACATTGTTTTCATTCTGTATTAGAATTCACTCTGAATTTTAGCCTCAGTGTAGAAGTAAGTAGAAGAAGTAAGTAGAATTGAATTTATAGCCAGTTCTTTGAAAACCAGTTTCTACACATTCCTGTGTTGGGGATCCCTGTGTCCTTAGTTGTTCTTACCAAGTTGCTCATGGTAATAATAGTTCCTGAATTAATATTGGCTTGGAAATAATTCATTTTCCTGGATACTTTAAGATTTTAAAATCTGATTTATAAATATTGAACATTCATGAATTGTACATTTTTTGTAAAGTCATTGTAGATATTGCACCACTGTTTAATAGTCCTAGAGATGGTGCATAAAAACCTGTGTGTATCCTTTTGTAGATGATTTAACTTGATTTACTTTTGTTTTATTGCTTTGAGATGCATGATGATCTTTACTTAATTTTGAATTCAAGTGAATATAATAAGATGTGATTCAGTGTGAAGAACTGTCACAATTTTCTGAAGGATATTAGAATACTTTTCATTTGCAAATTCAATGCTTCTTTTTTACTTTGAGGAAGTTTCTTGAATTGTAGACTTGCTTTTTTGTCTCATTTCTTTTCCATTTACTAGGGTTCCAGCTATGCATATTTTGAATTTCATGTGTCTGTCCACTTGTCTTTAACTCACTTTCTCACTTTTGCTAGCCATGAGTTTGTTTTCTGAGATGAGGATGCCTGTGAGAAGATGCCATGCATTCCAGTGAAGTCCAGTAGCAAGGGGGTGGGGTTGGTGGAGCTACTTGCCTGCTTTGTTGGCACGTAATGCACATTTGAATACATATATGCATTGAGTGGATGAGTGAAATGAATTAGCTTTGGTAAATCTCAGATGATTAAGCACAGGGAAAAACTCCCCTTCAGCATGGTCCCAACCACCCCGGCTCTGCACAGTCTTGCTTTTCAGGCATTTATATTTGTGTTTGTACTAAATACTAATCATCCTTTATGATCAGGGTGGGGGAAGATGAACTAGTGTCACCAGTGTGACTCAAATCTCCGTACAGTGCTCCAGGAGATCTTCCCTAGGGCATGAAGAAGAGACTGCCAGACACAGAAGACAGAGCAGCCTAGCACAGGACTTGGCTTTAGGAGAGCTCCCTTGGGCTTCCAGAGCCTCGGCCTCTCAGCAGCTCTCCAACAGTGCAGCTGAGACTGGGAAGGGAAGTGGGCGCAGGGCATCCCATTCATCCCTTTCCCTGTCTTCGCAGACCCAGGATTGCTCAAGTATCCAATGCCACACTAGCTAGGATAATGGCAGAAACTAAATGCACAGTAAAGGAAGAAAGATGTGAGAAAGCAAATGGATTTTGGCATCCATAAGGGCTGTCATTAAGGAGGAGCTGGAAATCAAGCCCTGGGCTGGGGGAAAGGTTGTGTCGGCAAAGGCTCAAATGAGATTCCAGAGTGTTTCAGCAGAAGGAGGAGGAGGGCGGATATTGCACTTCCTATAGCAACCGGCCATCCTGAAAGTAAATCTGTTCCAGTCTTTAACCAGGAGAGAGAGACTCACACAAAGAGAGAGAGGGCAAAAATGAAAGTCTTACCATTGATCTCTGAGGGTGAAGCAGGGGGGAAGAGGGAGGTGGAAAGAGCAGTGCTCCTTACCTTCTCTGGGCCCATTGTATTGTGTGTCTTCCAATTTGAAAGCCCAAGTATTTCTCCTGCCACTGCCCTCCCTAGACAGGCCAGACTGGCCAAGGGTGCTCAAGGTAGGCCCTGTCATATACTACAGATCCAGGTCTTGCTTCTAGTTGCTCACTGGGATGAAGCCATGTCCTGTGGAGCTCACTTTTTTGGGAGGCCAGAGATTCTCCCTTGCCCTTGGCAGCCTCCTGTATAGACATTGCATTTAGGTTGCAAATTTTCTAAATTTGTCTTTTCCATTTCCCTCACAGTTCATTATTCGTGCTGAGAAGAAGAGGAAATGGCTGTAGTCTTCATTATATAAAGGATACAATTTCTGTCTCCCACATTCTTTCCGGTATGCATCATTATAGTTTGAAATCACTGGTTGTAGGCCCTGCCTTTAGAGGGATTAGAATGACAAATGTTATTTTTATACTGATGAAGGAGGAATTACTTCAATAAACATGACTTTGACTAAATAATTTCAGCACGAATGTATCAACTAATCTCCAAATTAGCCATATTGTAAATATTGCTCCATATTTCCTACTTTATGTATAGTCTAAATACAGTTGTAGTGAGCAAAGTAATTTCACTGCTGTCTCACTTTTGGAGCTACAGCGAACAGAGTCCAAATTTAGATGAGCTCATTAATGAGATTTTTCTAGTAGCAGGTCTCTTGACAGGTAACAGTTGCTTAAATGTTTTCAGGTCCAAATGTTTCAAGTTGGAATGTCAGGTGTGACACTGTAGGGATTTTTAATTATTTGTTCATTTTGTATGGACTCAGAAGGGTCTTCTATATATCTCATCACTTAAAGAAGGTAAGGCATCATTTACTGATCCAAAAGTCATGGCTGCAGGTTTTAATGACTGGTGGAATAATTTGAATCTTATTATCTGTACTTCTTTGTGATATGTCAT
>NW_022900913.1:8726766-8822529 GCF_012274545.1 Fukomys damarensis
TATAATTATCCTTCCACAACCACACAGGTGATCTTTAGACTAGACCTTGAGAGATAACTTTTTAATTTTGTACTATAAATTATAACGAAGCATATTTTTTAAAAAAGTTAAGAAAATTGCTGTTTTTGTAAAGGCTTGAGCACACACAAGAAGTCAGGTGATTAAGAGCCACACTAACAGAGGTTGAATAATTTTTTTTTTTTTTTTTGTACCAGGGATCAGACTCGAGACCTTACCCTTGTGAGGCAGGCTGCAGAGCCATTGAGCTAAATCCCCGGCCCTTGGTTGAATAATTTTTAAAGGTAATAGAATGTTATTGGACAGTTAGAGGTAGATCTTTAAGTAGCAGAGTGGATCACAAAAAAGCACATTAGAAAGAGGTTTGTAGACTTATTTGGAGAAAACAGTGAAGTTGAAAATGTGGTTATCTAAAAGATATGTACTATGGTCCTGAGCCAAGCAAGCGGCAAAAGTCATGGCAAGAAAAACAGAATGTAAAGGTGGTACATTGTACAAGAAGACAACTACAAAGGTCTTGGTGGTGGCTATATTTGGTCTGCTATGACAAAATACTTTAGACTGAGTAGGTGATAAACAACAGGAATTTATTTCTCACAGTTCTGGATCCTATAAATGTAAAATCCCAAAAGCTGATTTGGGAGAGGGCGAGGGACTTTATCTCGGCTGCAGATGGCAGGCCTTGTGTCTTCTTCACACAGCAGAAAGCCCCCATCTTGCAGAGACCAATCGAATCACTGGGTTTCCAGTTGTGAGTTTTCTTTTCCATCCCTGTGAACTCAACTACCCACCCTGATGAAAGGCCTCCCCTCTGAATCACAGCACATGCAGGGATAGAGATGTCAATGTAAGCATTATTGAGGGACACAAATATTGAGTCCATAGCAGCAGGTAGATGGAAAAGGAGGTTAGAGAAGTGGTATATAACGACTTCCATGTTTTTGTCTTTGGTTGCTAAAATCATAGTGACACCCCCTGCATCAGGAGTTATATAGGAAAAGGGCAGTGGGGCACCTTAGACTACCACAGGGGGCACTGCCTATTCGACATTATGGTGGAGCTGGATATTTCGAGGGAAATACCGGGAGCTGAGGCTTCTGGAACTCCAGGTCGGACTTGGAGGCAAACCACATGGCAACCTGAGGACCAAGGGAGACTGGAGATAGCAAGGAGGGCCTGATGATGGAACCGAAAGGAAGCTGAGTGTCTCGGGGAGGAGCGGATATTCTGAACAAGTGCTACTATTTTCTAAGACAAAATTTAAAAATATGTATTTGCTAAAATCTGATCCCTAGTAGCTTGAAATAAATAACTATGGTGAATTTGATTTCTGCGCATTCATAAACACAGCAGATTTTGGAGGGTGATTTGACCTTTGGGTGAGCCTGTCTGACAGACACTGGGAAAGGAGAAAGTATTTTTAGTGGAAAGAGAAGAGGGAGCAAATACACACTGAGAGAAATATAGAGAATTTTTCTAGGATGACTCATATTTTGACTCTAGGTTTGCTAGAACAGATGAGCAAAAAGAAATATTTGATGGAAAAACATGTTGAAAAGCCATCAAGTCTGACTATTTCTGTTATTTAGACCTTAATTAAACAACGAACATTTTGCTACGTGGTATAAACTCAGATAAGGCAAAACTTGCCTCAATGATTAATTTACCCACCACTACACACTTAGCAGAAATCCCTTTTTGGCCTGCGATTCATTTTGATTTTAATATTACAGCTTATAAACATTGGAGGTAAATAAAATCTAAATTCAGAGATAAAGAAATATGTTGGCCCATGTTATTTTCTTTCCATCCAAAGGAGGGTGGTGAACAGAGCTTTACTACCAAGAGATCATCTGGTTTAGCATTGAAAGTAATAGTCTCAAGACTACCGAAGCATCTCAAAAGCAAGTTAGCATAAGGAGGACACTGATGTTTGTAACACCAAATAAAATACAATTCAAGTAGTTTTCATTGTTTAACATTGAAAAGAACGTCAGTTTTATGAACTCCTTATGCTTTGTGCTGTACCATGCAATTCTTTATGAGTATATTTTAATAAACTACTGGCATATTCTGGAAAGAATAATCAGAATTCTAAAGGTGTCACATGCTCATTCTTACAGCACTAAATTGAGAGTCTTCATAGCATAAGATTTTAAGACTCCGAAGCCTCTTTTTATCTGTTGATTATCACTGCAGTTCTGTAAGTAGGCCATTTGAAAAAGCATGTCATTTTATCACAAAATATTAAATAGGAAGTCTATTTGTTTGCACATTAAATGTTACATTAACCTGGAACAAAACTTAAGGAACAATACCTTAGGGAAAAGGTATAGTTAAACTAAAGCAGTGAAAAGTATTAAATGATTATTGACATGTATTTTGAGTAGTGTGAACATTTAATTTTGGATAATACCTATAAAGCAAATTTACAAACCAATAAAATACATGGCTATTTTGATCAAATATCATTATCTGGTGCATAAGCCAAATTCCCTTTTCTGATCAGATGTACATGCAAAATGGAAGAAGAAAAATGGAAATAATTTTTATAATTTTCAAACAAATATTGGCATAATATTCTCAAGATGATAACATTTTACAGGCTAAAATTGTATCTCTATGAAAATTAATTTATTTTCCTAAAACAGTTACAAACTGTGCAGAAAAATACAAATATTTCTCAAAGGCCAGGTACAGTAAGTTATGGCTAATAGTGTGGCTATTATTAAATATCATTTTAGGAATGTTCAACTAAATAATAAAGTCTGAAGAAGATATAGGAGGTATAAGTTCAAATAGAATTTAGAAAGATGTAAAAAATCATAAAATTAGGAAAATCTACAACATACTAACACTAAGAAAATATAATGAATATACAAAGGATAATAAACAGATATCATTAGTATTTTATACCAAAACGAACCAATGAAAAAATTCAATAATATCTTTATTTTTAAGTCAGCTGTCAGCTGTGAAGAACAAAACTGGATGGTTGCTATGTAAAAAATATATGCATACTTACTTTACACTGAAACACGTTATTGAAGCTTTTAAATAAGAAAGGGAAGGTGCACCTTTTGAAAGATGTAAGTTGTCTGTAAATGAGTGTACAAAACAAATGCAAATGTCAGTCAAATCTCAACAGAAACTTGGTGAGACTTGAGACACTGACTTGAGATTCATCGGAAGTTGTCCAGGACACGTGGGCTGTGTGAGGGGAATGCAGGCTGCCACCCAAGCAGATCTCAGAGCTCCACGGCATAGAAGACCGCATTGCCCACGTGGAACCGATAGAGTGAAGGCTGTAGGACACAAAATTCCTCTATGGTAGACGTAGGTTTATAAATCAGGGAGGAGGATTTTACGTACTCAACAGGTGGTACTGGAATAATTTGTTATATATGAGGGAAAATTAAATTAGATTTCTATCTCACTTGTGCATACATGAAAATTCAAACTGGACATATATGTATCTAATATACATCTAAGTTGCAATTACTTAGGAGAAATAAGTTCAGATGTCCCTATTGCACAGCAGAGTAACTATCAATAGTAATGTGCACTCTGGTTTAAAAAAAGCTAGAAGAAAGGATTTTGAAAGAATTAACACAAAGAAATGATAAATGTCTGAGGGGTTATGTAACATTCTGTTTTATATTTATATATTGCAACGTCAGATTCTTCTATAAATATATATGATTTTATGTGCCAATCAAAAAGTTGAAGAAAACTGATGAGAATATGTTTTGTATTTATCTCAAGGTCAAAAGACACTTTCTAGCCAAGGCATGCATATAAAGCATAAACTTTAAAGGAAAAATTTGATATATTTATCTTCAAACTAAATACAATTTCTAGTCTATTCTGTATGGCATTGATTATCAAGCCATTCATGATAACAACAGAAAACATGAAAATGGACCAGAGTCATTAATAAAGAAAAAAAATAAGTATTATCTGTGTATTATATGGGTTTAATTTTTTTGATACCAGGAATCGAACTCAGAACCTTGCACTTGCTAGGCAAGCATGATACCACTGAGATAAATCCCCAGCCCTGTATTATATGTTAATATGAGGTATTGTATTAATATTAGACAATATTACATAGCAGATATTAGGAATAAAATATATTTGGTAAACATAGTAGATATGAGAAATTAAAATTTATATCAATATATGCACAATATAGGTTAGACTAGAGAAACATGTACCAAAAACAAAAATTTGATGATACCAAATAGTTTCTCTGGTGTGAGAAACTGAAAGTGTAAATAAGGACTAAAAAGTATAATAGATAATGTGAAATAGGAAGAAAAGGGGCAAAGGGGAAGGGGAACTGGGAAGGGTGGGGGAAAAGAAAGAAAGAAATGGAATTAATATGAGAAAAAGAACAAATGGAAACAGAGTCTTTATAGATACGGAGGGGTGGAGGGGTTGAAGGGAGGGCAGGGGGTGGGAAAAAATAACCAAGACGGATTATGTAAAGGTGCAAATTCCCAATGATGAATGTCATTATATTGTATGCCTAAAATGTACCACTAAAATTAATTAAAGAATTGCAAGATAATACAAATAGTGAGAAGTATTTCTATAACGTATAACGAAGAAGATAACACTTATCCTCTTATTTTATCTTCCTCTCTGTTGGCATATTTATGGGGGCAGGCAGAGTTTCATCTGTAAAAGTGTAAGTAAAACAAAATTGCTGATTGAGGTAGGGATAAAATAAATAAAGTGACTAAGTTTATCTGGAATGTTTTCTAGAAAAATCTTACAAAGATTCCTTTTGAGACTGTGTGTAATGATACAAAATATAAATTAACACAAATTTGGAGTTGGTAAATAGGGTGGTATGCTGTTTTTGTGCTTTATGGTGTATTTCTTAATTTTCCTCAAATGAAATTGCACATGATGGTTAGAAATGATGAGTGATAAGATGTGAATCTGGGAGCAGAAAGCTTTGTGTTCTCTCTAACAGCACATATTCAGCATTACAAAGACGTTTAAATAAAACCCTCATGAAAAGCAAACAGTCCTGGCAGCAATGGATCAGAAACAGCAACTGTACTCAGCACACACAGCTCACCGCTTCATGGTTATTTACTGAGTCTTCAAAACTTTTCCATGAAAGGAAGAAACTAAATTGGCTAAAGTTATACGTTCTCAACCCAAGAGATGGAGTTCAAAATAGGATTTAAGTGTCATCATGTAAGACGAGGCAATCATATTTTTGGAGAGGTAGGTTTATGAACTGATTGGTGTCTGTTATAGTTTATAATTTTTTCTACTTCATTTTTATTGGGTTTTGTTTATTTGTAGTTTGGCTAATATATTTTGGTGGCTTAAAAACATGTATTGTGATGGTGTAAGTATGTACATGTATGTGAATGATATGTTGATCATACATGTACAACAGTTTGCTTCTCTCTAGGTAGACATGGAAACTGTAGTTTAATACCCAATTCTTCACTGAAAGGTACTAGGAGTTTCATGGTATGTACAGCCAACATGTAATAGTGTGAGCTCCAATTTTCATCTTTCAAGGTCATACTTATAATAGAAATACTAATTAATAGCACTTATGGGTATTTTTATATCCCTAAGGGCATCACCAACAATTAGTGTAATTCCCAAAGAACCATGCAGCCCACCTTCAGTAAGATGAAAGGAAGGTTACACTAGGCCACCAGGGAACAAATTTGATCCAAATATGTCTTCACATACATTTTCTGCTTCCATCAATATTTGCTGGGAAAATAAAAGGGAAAGAAAAAGCACATAACTCAGTTTTTCTTTATTGCAAACGTTTGTTTTCTAGAAAACACCCTTATTTTCCTTTTCTATAATGAAGATGAAATAAAATAAAACCTAAGTAATTTGTAGAATGTAGTTATTCTGTTTATTATGCTACTAAAATAAAGCCCTAAAAGAGCTAGAAATCTATGTAAACATCACAGGAGTTCATAAGTTTTTAATAATACATGTATTTAATTTTAAGATTGCTTATTCCTGATTTCACTTTCTTAAACCAGAGGCAAATGGCATATTTTGAAGCACAACTAGTCATATGGTTTCTTTTTTTGGTAATGGCTGTTTTGAGCCCTGAGAACATTGTGGTACCTTTGCTATGATATACATTTCTCACTATCCTGTTGGCTATTGACAATGAACATTTCACAACACAGTTGTACATAGGAAATGACTCAATGTGGTTTGCCTTCTTATTGGTGTTGTGCCTACAAACTTTGGTAAAGAGGTGTACTTGGGGAGAATGTTAGTTATGAAGAACTGTATTTATTGGCCTTTTTAAACTTTCGTATGATCTGAAAGACTTGTAGGTTTTTTCTTCTGATATATCATTGCAAGATATTTCTGTTTTATCAGTGCTGAAGGATCTGTGTCGCATATCATAAATTTACATAAAGGATTCACCTGAATATTTTGGATGGATTCACCTCCAAAATTAACTTGGCGTATGAATACCATGAGAAACACGGTTCTCTTCTCCACCAGCAGAAATGATTACCTCCCGTTCCTAGGAAAAGTCATTCTTCTCTGGGAATCTGACTGTCCGAAGCCATTGCAGATGCTCTCTTTGCTTCGAAAGAGCCAGGTGATTGTGCTCTTGTAGGATTCCGACTTAGTTCATTACTCCTACCAGTCAGATCAGGAACATCTCCTTTACCCTTGCTTCTTCCTTCTCTCTGTGCTCTTTCTCCTCTTCCTCTTCTGTATAAAACAGTGAGTCCTCATCATTCAGATTCAGCCCCATGCACTTGCTTTGCTGGAATTAACTCAGAACCCAACACAGGTGGCTTCATACTGCTTTGTGTACTTTGAGCCCATAATTTAATTTGGGATCTTTTTTTTCTGTACTAGGGATTGAAACTAGGGAACTCATACTGAGCTCCATCCCCAGCCACTTGTTTGTTTCCGTAAGTCACGAACTTGCCCAAGGTGGGATCAAATTTGTGATTTTCCTGCTTCATCTAGGAGGGCTTGGATTCCAGGCATGCAGCACTGTACCAGCATTAAGGAAATATTTAATGTGTTTTGCTGAAGAAGGGACAAAGTGAAAAGGTGAAGTACTTTAAAGGAAAAATAATTACTACTGAACAGAAGTTAATTTTTCACATGAAATCATCATGTATAGTTATCAAAGTTTTCAATTTACTACATAATTTATTGACACGTTAAGCAACTCTGAAGTGTTTGGACTAGATATATTTCACCTCCTACCCATACAATCAAATATTTTGATTAGCTTTTGCTTTAGTTAAAAGAAAATTAGGTAATTATGATTTTTTTTGCCATTGATACATTTGTCCAAAGCTACCTTTTATTTCTCAGGTTTTGTATCATTTGTCTAGTTTCATCAGCACTGAGGATATTGTTTTAGTAAGGAGGCGGTTTTATGCCATAATGGGTTTGCTGATGAATAGCTTCCAAAGATCAATTGATGTTAGTATTCTCTTAACACAGTTAAAAAATGTCACCCACCGGTTTACCTAGGGAAAGAATTAGAGGTAAATATTTTACTTTTTTCTGGAAAAAAAAGTTGTTTCTAGTGATGGTACAAATTTAATAAATTTTTGATATAAAGCTAAGGAAGCAGTTTTCCACATTGTCCCTGGTAAGATATCCTTTCCAATCTCTTTATTCAGAGTACTGTAGTTTTCAGAGTAGAGGTCTCTGATTTCTTTTGTTAGGTTAATTCCTAGGTATTTCAATTTTTAGGATGCTATTGTGAAAGGAATTGTTTGCCAACTTCTCTCTCACTGAGTCTGTTTTTTGTATAGAGGAAAGCTATGGATTTTTTATTTGTTGACCTTGTATCCAGCGACTTTACTGAATTTGGTTAAAAGTCCAGACGACTTTTGATGGAGTTCTCAGGGTCTTCTATACAGAGTATCATGTCATCTGCAAATGATGGCAATTTGACTTCTTCATTTCCTATTCCTCCAGCATTAAGTTTATTGGTACAATTAAAGCAAACAATAGTTACATTCATCATTGGGATCTTGTACTACATAATATGTCTTGGTTCTTTTTTACCCATATCCCTGGCCTCCCTTCATCCGCTTCACTCTTTCCTATTTACAGAGACTTTGTTTCCATTTTTTCCTTTTTTTCACATTGTTTCTTTTCCCTTATTTACTTTCCCCTACCCTTCCCACTTCCCCTTTAGTCATTTTCTTCCTATTTCACACTATCAATTACACCATGTGAACCTTATTTACACTTTCAGTTTTTCACACCAGAGAAACTAATTGGTATTTACTCAAATGTGTCCTATTTATCTCACTTAAGAATATGGCCTCAGTATGCATCCATTTAGCTATAAATGTCTCTAGTTTCTCATTCTTTATGGATGAGTAGTACTCAATTTTAAAGGAAAGCTACATCTTCTTTATCCAGTTTCCAGTAGATAGGCATTTGGGTTGTTTCCAAGTGCTGGCTGTTACAAACTGTGCTGCTATTCATTTCCTATCTTTACTCCTTTTATTTCTTTTTCTTGTCTAATTGCTGCGGCTAATATTTCCAAAACTTTATTGAACAGGAGTGGTGACAGTAGACATCCTTGTCTTCTTCCTGATTTTAGTGTGAAGGATTTCAGTTTTTGACCGTTTAGCATGATATTGGCTGTTGGTTTTTCACAGATGGCTTTTATCACGTTGAGGTAGAGACAAGCTATTCCAATTTTTTGGAGGGTTCTTATCATAAATGCATGTTGGATTTTGTCAAATTCTATTTCTACATCTCCTGCGATGATCATATGGTTTTTGTCCTGGGCTCTATTAATGTAGTGTATTACATTTATTGATTTGAGTATGTTGAACCATCCCTGCATTCTTGGGATGAATCCCACTTGGTCAGGGTGCATGATCTTGATGATCTTCTGTATTCAAACTACATCTTTTAAATTGATTAATTTGCAATAATCCTGAAATTTCTGTGATAAGCTAAATGGTGATCCCATGTTATCCATGTCTTAGTTTCTGAAACATGTAACTCTTACCTATTAGGACCACAGGGGCTCTGTAGCTGTGAGTAAGTTTGGGAAGTGGGAAGGGTAGGGGAAAGGAAATAAGGGAAAAGAAAAATATGAGAAAAAGAAAAAATGGAAAAAAAGTTTTTATAAATAGGGAAGGGAGGAGGGGTTGAAGGGAGAGCAGGGACAAGGGGAAAAATGAGAACCAAGACCTGTAATGTAAAGGTACAAGATTCCAATGATGAATGTAACTGTAGTGTATACCTAAAATGTACCAATAAACTCAACAAGAGAGAAAAAACCCAGAATGCAAAACTATAGTACAATCAGCTAAAATTACAATACTATATAAACAAGGTTATTGAACAACAACAACAAAAAATGCATTATGGCTTGAATTTTACTAAACAAGATGTACAGAAAATAAAATATAGGGAGTTTACCTTGAATTATCTGGGTAGATCCTAAATGCGATCACGTGTGTCCTCAAAAGCAAGAGACAGAGGCAAAATTGCTCCCAGGAGAAGACAACACGATCACAGAAACAGAGAGCAGGGAAGCTGAAAGACAAGGAAGGAAGGCAGTTCTCAGAGATGGAACAGTGATGGGGCAGAGATCCTCGGAGAGGTGCTGCTGGAACAGCCAGGTTAACGACTTAGCTTTATCTGGGTAAAGCTGATTTCAGAGTTTAGGCTCCTAAAGTGGTAAGAAAATGCATTTATGTTGTTTCAAGTCTTCATGTTTGAGATAATTTGTTATAACAGCCATAGAAACTTAATACAATATTCTTTAGTACCTCCTTTCCTCTCAGTTCATGCACATCATTTAAGCCGACAAATAACTGATCACATGAATATGCATAGAATGCTTGTTTAATTATATGTCTAGAATTATATATTGATAAGTAATTTTTGTGCTGGCACTTCATTGTACAGTGGGCTTGGAGTTTTAACTTGCATTTATTTCCACAGATTTTCACAAAGCAGTCACCAACATTTCAGTCTCCCTGTAGTGCAATAACTAACCTTATTTGTAGCGTAACTCATGTTCTAGATGACTATACAATTAAAGCAATTTTAATAATATATTCATCTCCAAGAAATGTGGTTCCATACAATGAAAGCTATTCTGCTTTGCACATAGAATATTTAAAAATGCATGCAAGAGAGAGCTCTGTTTTAAAATCTGCCTGACATTTCAATATCCATATTTGGTTGGGTAAATTTTAGTAAGTTGGAAAAAAAAAAGATGCAAGTCCCAAGGTACCATGTTGATAGCAGAACAGGAAGATTCTCATCACATCTATCATAGAAAACTCTTGTATCAACACTCTGCTTCTAGATTCACAGGCTTGAAATGTTAATACATTAAAAAATATATTCGCAAGACCATTTAACAATTATATAAAGCATAGAAGTTTAAAGTGTGCTTAATTTTATTTGATAATCACTACTGACTAGATGCAGAAAAAAATAGTAGCTATCCCACATTTAATTCCAGTTGAGCTGAGTAATATGCCTTTATATCTCATTTTCCCCCTAAAAGGGAAAGAATGGGGTATATTACCTCCATATGTATAAAGATTCTTTGGAGACTTATTGTTATTCTATGGTCATACTAATAACAAATGTCACTGCAAATGTGATCTCCAAACTCTAGTACCTATCACATAAAGGTAGTTGAAATCTTGATCAAGCTATTTATTAGGTTCCAAAATGAATAACCTAGTTGGCTGGTTTTCTCAGAGAGTTGTTTAATATTCTATTTATTATGTATATGAGAAGTAGAAGGGAGGGCAGAGGTATAGGGAAAAATAAGAACCAAGATACATCATGTAAAGGTACAAGATCCCATTGATGAATGGAACTGCACTGTATACCTAAAAAGTACTAATAAACTTATGAAAAAAAAGTAGAAGCAAAGCCTTCCAAGTGGACATGCTTACACAGATGGTGCAACTACGATTTTTAAAAAGTCACACACTTCATTATAACTGATGAGTGTCCTTCAGGTGTTATGAAGGCTCAGGTCATGTATCCATAAGCAATTCAGAAATAGAAGAACAACGGGAGTTTACATGATATTATGTACTCTGCAGCACTTTCAAACTGGTGGCAAAAGCTCAGCAAGTTTTGCCTGACTACATATGTGTGCAAGTGTGTGTGTGTGTGTGTGTGTGTGTGTGCGTGTGTACCTGTAAGAGGCAAGAGGTAGAGTGCAAGAAGGCTGTTCATAAGAGAATGGGATTTATACATGCTATGTAAGCCAACATTTGCTCATGATTTTAAGAGTTGGGTTATTCAGAGTGAGTGCTAGAGAACAAGGAAAAAAGATGAAGGGCCCTGGCAGGAAACTTGCTTCCAATGAGTAAGCCAGCCCAAAAAGATGAGCTGCAGACCACTGTCCCACAAAGTGTCTAGAAAAACATAGGCCTTCGCCATGATGGTGTGCAATGCTGAGTGCACCGGTCCCTGTTGCTGGTGGAATCTTGTCCTCTGAGAAGGCGAAAGAGTGTCCTGTGTGCTCCGTTCTCTTGATTCCCTTTCTCACTAAACTGAATGTTTCTTCTCTTGTGCCAAAGTCCACTGCTGCTACTGAGCTTGGCAGCATTTCTACCGGGAGGCCTTAAATTGTAGTTCCATTAATTTTTCCCTTTTGAGTCATCACTGGATAAAAGCATCTACCTAAACTGGGAAGGACATAGTAAACTGTTCCAATTTCACAAGGGGATGTCCTCAGAGGCAGACAAAAAGTACAAATCTGCATGAGACAAATGCTGTACCCTCGCGATCTTCACGGTCTATATTGTTTGCTTTTGTTATGCCTATTGTCTGAGTGGTTTGTTCGCTGAGGCGATTTGAGCACAGCGTAAGTGGAGAGGATTAAAACTGAGTGGTTTCAGGCACAGGAGCCCCATGAGTTGGACGCATTAATATTTTGAGCAATTGCAAAGGAGATATAATCACAATGGCATTTTATCCATTGTTTTCCTCGGTGGTGAACTCTTTACCCGCCAGAGTTTAGAAAGTCGAGTCGGGTCTTCCACTTCTTTTTGTTCCTTCTTAGGTGATCAAAAGTCTGATTGTCACTAAATATCACAAACACTGTGACACTGCATGTTGTCGTTATAATTTTCATACCAGGATGCTGATCAACACCTGAACCTTATGCCAGGTTCTGTTTTTTCTTGTCCTGTCAGAGTTTGGGCAGCAGCACTGAAAAGGTGCAGAACTGGCCTCTTTTTTACCTTTCCTTCTGCTGATTTATCTTTATCTTCTACCACAAGCCTGGTGGCCTTTTTAGGACCTTTCCAGCGAGAGCAGGAATGGGAAGAGTGCAAGCTGTAGCTTGAACTGGTGCATATTAGAACTGACATTCTTTTATCACTCAGGAAACTCTTTGGTATTTCTGTCACTCCTATGTCTGTTCCCCGTCACTTTACCTGGATCCATGCTCCTATGGCTCGGGGACTACCTACGGTTTGGTAGTCATGACCAATGTCTAGGATACATTGTGTTCTGATCTCTTGTATTCTGTTGTGGCCTTTAATCGCGATATCTTGACTTGAGTAAGAGCCATCTAGCCAATTAGGAAAGTTCTGGGTATGTCTTGAGGATGATTGATATGTAAGTTGCAAACTGAGGAGCAGAGATCCCCCAAGGATGGGGGTGGTACCAACCAATAGGGTTGTAGCATGGACAGAAAGAAAAAGGAATTCCTCCTCCTCCCCCTCCTTTTCCTCCTTCCCCCTCCCATCCTCTACTCTCTCCCTTCTCTGCTTTGGTCTTCTCTGTTACCTTTGGACATTGCCCTCTAGCTTCTTCAGATTTCCAGCATATCCTGACCAGTCTTCCAATACAGACTTTTTGGCTTTCAGATACTCACACCCACTCTTTGCAGTGAGCTGTAGACTTTTGCCCTTTTGACTAGACTGTCTGACTCTTCAGTGCACAAGTGGTCATTTGGGATTCTTCCACCTCTGATTCACAGGTGGACATTATATGCCTATGTAGTAAAAAACACCTTTATATAACCACTTATGCAATATATATGAAATCTATTTCTCTAATGCACCTTAACTGTTACACCTACTAACATAACCCAAGGCCATCTCTATAGCTTCACATCTACCCCCTTGGCCTATTTTAATTTTCTCCTGTTGGGCTTCCATAGAAACATAGCAATCATCTTCATTTTCTGACTGTGGAGAACTCATGTCCAGGCAACTGCCAAGAGGCTGCTTGCTCCCATCCATTCATACTATGTGAATTAGTCAGTCTAGCCTTGTATGAAAAATGCTTCTCTCCAAAAGATAGATCTTCATTTTTTTTTCTCATTGAGTTTATTGGTACATTTTAGGCATACAGTGCAGTTACATTCATCATTGGAATCTTGCACCTTTACATGACAGGTCTTGGTTCTCATTTTTTCCCCTTACCCTTGCTCTCCCTTCACCCCCTCCTCCTTTCCATATTTACAATACTTTAGTTCCATTTTTCATTTTCTCATTTTTTCTTTTCCCTTATTTCCTTTCCCCTACCATTCCCACTTCCCCTACACCTTTAGCCCTTTTCTTCCTATTTCACATTGTCAATTACACCATTAGGATTACAATTACAGTTTTTCACACCAGAGAAACTATTCGGTATTGACACATGCATGAGTTATTTATTTCACTTAAGAGAATTAAAAGAATCACATTGCAGTAATATATGCACACCCATGTTTATAGCGGCACAGTTTGTAATAGCTAAAACTTGGAAACAGCCCATTTGCCCACAGTTGGAGATTGGATAAAGAAGATGTGGTTTTTCTGTAAAATGGAGTAATAGCCAAAAAGAATGAGAATAAGAGTCACTCATAGATCTTCATTTTTGATCTCCAATTTCTGACCACTTTTTGTAGGTTGGAAGTTGTCATTGATTCCTCGAGATACAAAACAGTTATGAACAACTTTTGTATAAATTGTGCATTAGAAGATATTTCCCCCACTTGATTTCTTATCTGACATCCCCTGTTTGAATGCCTTAGTCTAAGCAGAGGAAAGGCAATTCTTAGCATCCTAGTGATAAGAAATTATAAGAGAGTGCGGAAAGTGAAAAGATGGGTATACCAACAGCTTATTAGGATGGAGACAAGGAGAAAAAGGCTGAAACAGCTTCAGAGTGAGTGTCCAGAGAGTGTAAAGCTGAAACGATGTGGGAGAAAAGCAGACATTTTTGAAAGACCCTGGAGTATGAGTTTTCGGCATGAAACAAGTTCTGCACCACTGACTGTGTCATCAAGCCGATAATGACTGCCCAGACTGAGACTCCTTCAGGTGTGATTTGAAAGATCAAACCAAAGAATTCTCCCATTGTAGAACTTTCTACTTGCCACGTTAAAATGCACCACACTCTCTTACACTAGCCATTCCTCCTGTTTCATGCATGTGTTCTTGAAGCCACTAGTAATTCAGTTTAAATCAATAGCACAGTATTGAATAGCCACTAAATTTACAGCACAATGTAAGGTTCTCCAAGGCATTCTACCCTAAATAAAAAGCAACTTAGTTATTTGGAAGTAGATAATTCAGGACAGAAATAACCTGGATTGAAAAAGAAAAAGAAACATTCTTGAGAATTTAACTGGTCCTAAATATTTTCTGTTCAATTTCAAATGGGGTATGATTTATTATTTGCATCTCACAGGTGAGGAAAAGAGGTGGTGGATAACTGAAGTAGTTGTCTGAATCCCAGGTGGAAGGGCCCAGTTGGGCCTGAATCTTCATGTGTCTGTTGCAATCTCCTTTCCTTTCCACTGTGAATTGCTTGCCTTAAATGTGTACAATGCAGGCTGTCATCAGCGGCATATCTGCATAACCACATTGATCATGGGGCCCTATGTAACTTCAAGAGAGGAAGGGAGTCTTTGTAGAGAGATGGTGTTTGAAGGATGCAAAGAAGGACTCCTGTATTGGTCAGCGAAGTCAGCTGGGGCAGCAGGAGGAGAATGTTCAGCCTAAAGAACAGAGCAAAAACTGTAAGCTGGTTTTATAGGGAGAAAGAAAGCCATGCAAGTGTTCCAGAAAGCAAAGTATGTGGTTTGAGATCTGAGTGTCATGAGGATGGCATATTTAGAAGACTTGTAAGCAATCAAGCTCTGATCACAAGGCAGATGTTTTCTTAACTGGGTGGAAAAGTGAGCATATAGTAATACATTTATAGGGGATATAATAATGAAATCCATGATTTATGGACAATAGTGTGGCTGCAGAGTGAAGCATTAGCAAACTCACACGTATGCGTGGACGCACACACACTAAGCTTGGTAAAGCAGAGGATTAAGTTTTATTTGCCTTTGTTCAACAGCAACTTAGGTTGACTCTACAGATGGCATTGGGACCAAAAATATGCCTTAAAATATTAAAAGAGTGACAGCATGAGATAAAGATAAGAAGCTTTTATGCAAGTCACTTAAAACCAATTAAGATCGAGCAGGAGAGACACAGTAAAGCCTGGGACTAGGGGAGATAAGAAATATTTAAAGTCTGTGATGTAGTAACCAATATCAAGAGAACAGAGCACTGACTCAAAGTGAGTCTGAATTCTCTGATGTCAGACTTCCCAGCACAGCTGTAACAAATGAGAAAGCTAGGAAGAAGGCTTGCTTTGAGCCGGAAGGGTACGGCTGTTATTCCTGTTTAGCTTCACAAGATTAGTTTGTTGGATTAGTCTGTGGTCATTCTAGACACAGACACTGGTGGGAAGGAAGAAGGTGACAAAGAGAAACAAGTCCAGGGCTAGGCAGCCTGGGTCTTGTGGTGCTGGGGCTGGGAGGAGGAGGGATCGCAAAGGAAAACCTTTCAGATGCAGCCTATTGTCCTGGCAGGAATCAGCACCAGGAAGAGCAATGAAAAGCAAGCTAGAAGCGCTGCAGGCCCTTTTTGGAAAACATCAGTCACTTTTCTGAATGGAGAAGGAAGCAAGCATTGATGTTTAAAATCGTCTTCAAACAGCAGTGTGATGATAGATGAACGGAGACCTGGGATGCAGAAAAAGAAAGTGAATAATACAGGCACTTCTTGACTGGCACAAGCGCAACAAGTACAGCGTGACTAATCCTGAACACACTGTGGAGAATGGATCGCCACTCTCCACGCTCTGATCAGGACAGAGGGAGGGGACGCAGGAAGGAGGGCGGTGTTGTGATCCGGAAGAGCGGCGCTATGGAGGCCCATCTCCTGATTAGAGCAGAAGGACTGCCTCTTACAAAAGTGACAAGGGGAAAGCAAATTTTAGGATCCTCAAAACATGGAAGGTACATTCATTTTATTTTACATCATTGCAATGCGATAGAAGATGCTGTGAGCTAAAGCGGCAAAAAGGTGGCCTCTGTATTTCAGCCCAAGAGGCTATGACTGCGAGTTCCAAGGACACATTGCCTAGACGACACTCTTAACAGCTTGAGGACCTAGAAGACAGGGGCTCCATCTCTGTTCCTCCAATTTTTAGTCAGCAAAATGGGGACACAGTAGTGCTCACACCAACTACGTGATGATGGCGAAGTTTTCTTTATATATATCTTTAGAACAGCCATTTTTAACATAAGTATGAGTAAAGCAGGTAAGTGAACAGTGGGGAAAAGTGTGAGCCCAAATGCAGAGAATACATTTTGGTACGAAGAAGAGTTGGCAAAACTCTCCTTTTTGCTTAGAAATAACTCCAGTCCCCGGGGTGACCCAAGCAAGCTCCATTCTCAAACTTTCCATCTGGATATTTTCTGAAGCCCAGAGAAACCCAGGTGGATTCGGAGGGGCATGGTGGGTCCGTTAGATTATTCCTCGTCTCCATAATGCTTACAGCATCTCCCGGGCTTCCATTCTTGCCCAAAACAAAGAAAAGGCCAGACAGGAGAAATAAGAAGAACGTGATGAAATAGAAAATGAAACTGCATTTGTGTGTGACTTTCTGCCATGGCTTTGTCCCCTTCTTTATTCTTTCCATATCTCTATTGTAAGCCACAAAGATCTCGTTTTCAGTCGGGTCCTGAGGGTTAAGCAAAATCATTAAGGAACTTCAGAGTAGAGAGAATTTAAAGCACCACTATTCTCTGGGACTGTGAAATTTATCACTGTCTGCCTAGAGCAGACTTTCCTTGCTTAGAAATTGTCAAAAACATAAATTATGAAGATTCATTCCACAGAGAATTATATTGATCTCATTTTCAAAATTTAAAAGATTTTTGTAGATAAAAATCCGAGGTATACGTATTCTCCAAATGCAGACATTAAATGAGCTGTGATAACTTTTGGAAGGCATGTACTCTTCTAAGAAGACAACCTTAAGAGAGCATTACATCATATAACCTGATTATTTGGATTTTCCACTTGTGCCTGCTATTTCACACAGTGGCATATTAAATGTCCTTGGTTTGACCCCAGTATTTCTATTGGCGTCTTAATTGTAAATGTAATCCAGAGCAAATTTTATAATTCTGAGTTTACTGTGAGGCAAAAATGACTTAGAGTTAATGAGCCTTTTATTCCTAAGTACAATTTCTTTATCCACTTTATCTCCTAGGAAACATTTATGCCACAGGGAAGTAGGGAAATACTGAAAGGGGGGCACAGTAGGGATGGGGAACAAAACACACTGGGTGATGTTAACCATGGCACGAAAACATTTCCATTTTAAGAACGCCTATAGAATTTGAGTAAATGTGCCTAACTGAAGGGTTCTTAACCTGAAATTGGGCTAATATTCTCAGGTGTTTCAGAGATGATATCTGATTCAACAATTTGTCAACACTGATCAACTAGCAAAGCCAGTGTGCTTTAAAAGTTCTCAATCTCAAGCCGTCTTTTCATTTTCCTTACCCAAAGTTTACATGTGCAGGTGCATTCAGCAAGCTAACTGGTCTTAATCTACAGAGGCAGGCGGGTAGGAAGCACGAGATAATGTGCCGTGCACTGTATGGTGGCCACAATGCTCCCTCTCAGAGTTGTTCAGAAACTAAGCAAAGTGTGAGGGGCTGGCGGTGTGCGAAACACATAGAGCAGATGTGTCTGCAGTTTCTTAGCTGAGGAAGCCACCTTAGCAAGGGTATGAGACTTCGCAAAGTTTCACAGGTATGAGGGCCACAGGCACACCGAAGAAACAAACTTATCTCACTCCTAACCACACTTTTCTAAATTCCCAAAGCATCTCAAAAATGTGGCTCTTTGTTTTGACTTTGAGCATGTTACAACTTCTTATCTTTGATGGTGCAAACTGTAATAAAATGCTACATTGCAGATTTTGAACCCTGATTTGACTAATGCTGAGATAACTGCTTCATTGTTGTGGCTGAAGATTTGAAGAGGCTGTGATAACAGCAACTCCTCACTGGATATTGTCAAACACACGTATCAGGTCATCGATGACATGCTTAGAATGCCAAAAATATGCAGAAACAGTGGTAATTATTATTTAATAAAATTAGTTCACTATGGATTATTTGTGAATATTTTATTTTTTGAGTTATCATTAAAATAAAACGAGCCCTATATATTTATATAAAATGAAGGAAAGAAAAATTCACTTATAATTTAGCCTACTCCAAATTATCACCTTGAACTAACTCACATGCTTTGTATCATGTATGTAAAACTCCCTCACTCTTGTTTCTTCCCGAGTGGTAATTACTATTATAATGATGGTCTTCCTGGTGCCTAAATATTGTTTTGTGATTTGTATTGCTATTCACAAAATACAACATTCTTTTTTGTGTGTGTTTACAACTTACATAGCATAATTTGAGTATGTGGTTGCAAATTTTGTACTTCAGTACTTATCCATGCCTGTATTGATCCAAAGTCTTTCTTTTTTGATGTTTGTTTGTTTGTTTGGTTTGGTTTGGTTTTGGTACTGGGGATTGAACTTGTGCTTGCAAAGCAGGTGGCAAAAATCACTGAGCCAAGTCCCTCTCCCAATGTCTTTCTTTTTGCTACTGTAATATATTTTATTGTATGAAAAAACTGCCACGCTTGTGTCACTGAGAAGGAGTTAAGCATTGTATCTGCTTTGGTATAACAAAGAAACAGTGCTGTAGAGAAGTTTCTGGGCTGTTTCTCCCTGGGCCAATGTGTGAGTTTCTAGTGGACAGAGCACTGGAGCCCTTAGTGTCGGAGTATTTGTTTGCATCTTCAGTTTCTTAGGTGTTGTCTAATTGCTTCCCGGAGGAAACTGTCAATTAATATTTCACTGACTGTATATTAGTGTTCATTTTTTCTTATCCACTGAGTGCTTGTATGCATATCAATAGCTGTGTAGTGACTCATCCTGTCATTTTGCATTTCCTCTATTAAACATGAAGGTCAGAATTTCGCATGCCAGTTTCTGATTCAAATTTTCACTGCTCTTCATTTTGTGGATGGTACCCTCATCCATTTGATTGTAGCAGACAGAATTCTAGAAGTCATTTTTGGCCCTTTGATTTCCTTCACTGATAATCACTTTTTCTTAATGCTTTATTGCAAATATGTTTTATTTCACTTTACCTATTGGCAACCCCATCAGCATGATTTTCTCTCTCTTTTCACTTGCACGGCCAGAGCCAGACACAGGCCAACATATCTAAAATAATAATTTGGTTTTCTCAGCCTCCATTTACTTACCCCTTGTTTAAAATCCAACAGTATTTCTAGATATCTCTAAATTATTAATGTAAAATGATATTTTGACATAAAGAATAAAATGAAATTATTTACAGTACAATCAGACACAATCATTCTAACTTCTGAAGTTTTTCCTTGAGTCCTGACATAAAAATATTTTGTGAATGTATATTTATAATATCTTATGTATCTTTTTCAAAAGTCTGCAATACCATCTTGCACGTCTATGTTAACATATTGTCAGACAGAAATACTTCCTTGCAGACAATAAGATGAGAATATATAACTTTGACACGGAGGATGTAACATAAATTAAATTATTACCAATCTGGCTAAAGCTACTGCCCTGACCTTGAAGTTTTATCAATTCCAAATGAATTATAGGATAACTATGCCTGAAAACAGGAGAGTGTTCTGAGGGGAGTTATGACCATGCAAGTTTTACTGAAATAATTTAAAAAGTTTACACAGACATATTTTTTGATCATCCCTTATAGGAAATCAATAAATATGACACACATTGTTTGAAGAATGAAATCCCCTAGAATCAGTTGAGTATGCTGTTGCAATCTGCAATTCTAGTCTCATAAGGCTGAGGGAGGATTCTAAGTTCCAGGACAGTGTGGGCAACATAGCAAAGTCCTATGTAAACAAAATAAATAAGGGTTGGGTAGGCTGGGGATTTAGCTCAGTGGTTCCACCGCCTGCCTTGAAAGCACAAAGACCTGAGTTCGATCCCCAGTACCAAAAAAACAAAAACAAAACAATAACGGTTGGGGATGTGGCGCAGTTGTGGAGAGCTTGTCTGTCATGATTCAAAGCCTTAAATTCAAAGCCCTGAATTCTATCTTGGTTATGAAAAACAAGCACATAAGCAAATAAAACTCAGAAGTTATCATTTTAGGACCCAGAAAGGGTATGTGATACAATACACCTCTCATGGTAAAATCTCATTATGTTTTACCACTTTCATTCAATATGTTCTTGTAAATCCTAGCCAGAGTGATCAGACACATACAGAAGACAATAGAAAAATAGAAGTCCAATTGTCATTATTGGTAGATGACCTGCTTTTATATATAGTACACTCCTCCAAAAACTTTAAAACTAATAAGCAAATTTAGCAAAATTATGTGATACAAAATTAACATGAGAAAGGCAACAGCATTGGTATATGCCAACAATGAATTATCTGAAATAGAAATCAAGAAGCTAAAAGATAAAATACCTAGGCATAAATGTAGCCAGTGAAGTGAACGGGATCTTTACAATAAAGGCTGTAAAATATTGATCAATAAAATGTAAGAGGACACTAACAGAAATGATAACTATTATTCTTAGAATAAGAATTTAAAAAAGGACAGTGTTAAAATATCCATATTAAAGAAATGAATCCACATTTCAATACAATCCCTATCAAAATTTCCATGATATTTTTCACAGAATTAGAAAAACAAATTCTAAAATTAAACAATAAATAATTCTTAAATAATCTAAGATGTTCAAAGTCATCTTGAGCAAAAAGAATACAGTTGGAGACATTACATTACCAGATTTGAAAATACTTCACAAAGCTACAGTCATTAAAACAACATGACTATTGGCATAAAAACATATGCATAGCCTAATGGAACAGAATAGAGTCTAGCAGTAAACTTGATTATCTGTAGCAAATTGATTGTTGAAAAAGGAACGGAAAACTAACACTGGAGAAAGGACAATCATTAGAAATAGTTGCTGGGAAAATGGGATATCCACATGTTAAAAAAATGCAGCTAGATCACTGTCTCTTACTAGCTACAAAAATCATGTTAAAATGGATTATAACTAAATTTAGTATATTAATTATGAAACTAAAAGAATAAGACATAACAGAAACTCTTTAGGACATTGGAATTGCCAAGGATTAGGGGGGCAATATTCAAATAGCACAGGAAAAAAATCCAGAATCAACAAATGGGACTACATCAAATTAAAGGAAATAATGAACAGAGTTTTAAAAAAAATACTTACAGAACTGGAAAAATATTTGCAAGCTAAGCATCTGGCCAAGTGATTCAGAACATACAACAAACTCCAAAATCTCAAAAATAGCAACAACAAAAACACAAATATATTTTAAAACGATCCATTCCTCGAAAGAACACATACAAATGGCCAAGAATGCATTTAAAAATGCTCAGCATCTCATGAATGAACAAATGGGATTATAAAAAATTAAAAAGTTTCTGCACAGCAATGAAAACAGTAAAGGGATAACTTAGAGAACTAGAAATTTTTTTTACCAGTCGCACTTTGGACAGAGGATTAATACATGGAATATATAAAGAACTAAAAACTAGATGTTCCAGAATAAAAAGGGAAGGGAATCCAGAGCTTTTGGGAGAGGGAGAAAGAGGAGAGGACATAAAAAGAATTAAGATGTGTTCATTTTGTACTGTAAACATGCACTGACTTAAAAAAGAAAAAGGGACCTAGAGAAAAAAATGCTCAACACCAATAGTTATCATGGATTTGCAAAAAGAAATGACAATAAGTTCACCACATATTCCAGTAAGAATGTCTGTTATTACAAACACAGTAGCCTGTGGAGATCATGGAGAGAAAAGGAAATCTTTGCACTCTGCTGGCAGAAATATAAATTGGTACAGTCATTATACAAAAAGTGTATGTTCTTCAAAATTGAAGTTTCATGTGATCCAGCAGTCTGGCTCCTGCATAAATACCCAAAGAAAATGAAATCAGTATGTCAGACATCTGCACCCCTGTATCTACTGTAGTGTTATGCACATAGCCAAGAAATGGAAATCACCAGAGTGTCAATCAAGTACATAACAAAAATGTGGTATATATACCCAGTAGAATATGATTCAGTTAGGAAAAGAATGGAATTTTGTCATTTGTGGCAACACAGACAGAAACAGAGACCATTATGTTAAGTGAAATAAACTAAGCAGAAAAGATCGGTATTGCATGATCTCACTCATAGTACAATCTAATGAAGGTGAGAAAAGAATGGTGTTTACCAGATGCCTAGAAGAGTAGAAGGAAAGGAAAGATGGGGTGAAGTTGATAAGTGGGTGCTGAGTTACATTTAGAAAAGAGGGAGAAATTCTGGTGTGCTGCTACACAATAGGGTGCTTATAGATAAAGATATGTGTTTCAAAAAGCCAGAAGAAAATATTTTGAATAATGATATTTGAGGGGATGTGTCTATTTGACCTGATTTAAACATTATATAATCTATTCATATATCAAAATATCATATGGTACCTCATAAATATGTATACTTTAGTGTTTTTAAAAATATAAATTTAATTTAAATTTAAAAATGGAGCTGGGCATGGTGGCGCACACCTGTAATCCTAGCACTCGGGAGGCTGAGGCAGGAGGATTGCTGCGTGTTCAACAGCATCCTGGGCTACATAGAGTTCTAGGTCAGTCTCAACTACACAGTGAGAACCTGCCTCAAAAAACAAACAAACAAAAAAATTGATTGTTCAGTGTAGAACTTTTTGGATTGTATATCTTTCCCAGGGCTACAGTGACAAATGTCACAAACCAGGCAACTTCAACCAATAAAAATTATTGTTTCACCATGACAGTATTGGTTGGGCCATGCTCACTCTGTTCTCTCTAGGCGTGTATCTTTGCTTATATTTTCCACCTTCAGGAGGAGTAGGTGACTATTTGCATTTCAACGATGTAACCCCAAAGCCCGACTGTCCACATGTGGACGTCCCTGCATATGTTCATCTTAGTTACTTTTCTTATTGCTGGAACAAAACCCCTGACACCTACAAGTTAAGGCCGGAAAGGCATTGGCTCACAGTTTATAGAGAGGCTTCAGTTCATAGTCTGCTGGCTCCAAGACAGGTTTGCATGGCAAAGGAGCGTCTCAGAGGAGCAACAGTCCACGGAAAAGCAGGCAGGAGGCAGCAGCAAAGCTGCCAGCCTACCTTTCTTTTTATCCGATCCTTTTGAGTGTTGCCATCCGCATCCAAAGCGGGGCTTCGCATTATTCACACCCAGAACTATGCCAAACCAATAGACAGGCTAATCAAATACCACACATGCACGCTTAATCCCAGCATCACAGACTTAACCCACATTCACACACCCTAAATCCAGCCCCATCTGAAAAGCCCACCTGCGACTGCATGAAGCTTTGGGGGACATCTAGACACAGCCCATAGCAGTGTCTTCTCACGGTACGCTCCTACATTTGTGTGTGAGTGTGTGTGTGTGGGTTCAGTGTCCCCCTTAGAAAGACCAATCCCGATGGATCCAGGATCTTTTTTCATTGATACTCTTTCCAAAAGAAGTTTATATTTGGAGATATTGGTGCTTAGGAGTTCAACCTTTTTTTTTTTCCTTTGGAGACACAATTCAAGCATAACAGATGGCTAACTCATATATTAAATATTGATTGCTAATTATTAGGTATGTGAAAGGTCAATTATAAATCACATTTCTTGTAGAGTAGAATACAGTTATTTATTTTTGCGATTTAGAAATTAGTAACATAAAAATGTTTGCTCGATTTATCCAAAGAATAGTTTGTATACACAATGTGCAAGTAAAGTTGCTCCCTGCTATTGATCAACTCAGTCAGGAAAACACCCATAAAATCACTATCACTCAATAATCAACTAATTATTATTCCTTAATAATTTGTTGTACAGTGTTCTTTAGTTTGTTAAAGTGAAATAAACCTGATGGCAGCCCCATCACAGTGTTTTTGTACCGTGCCACTGAGAATACCCAAGAGCGGTGTTTACAAACCTCTCGGAGCTTTTGATGATATAAAGACCCCACTGAGGTACCTGTGCCATACATTCACCAACAACGCTCGATACATTAAAAGCGGGATTGTGAAGATGGGCTGCACGATTTGGAATCCAGACTCCATCACTCACAATAGTGCAAACTTGAGCATTTTGCTTACCCACTCTCCCGCTTCTATTTGCTTAAATGTACAGTGAGAATAATCATAGTAGTTCCTGATAAGACTGTTTCTAAATAAGGCAAATCTTCGGAATTAGGTAGAAAAGATCTGACAAATAGAAACTTATTAACAAGTACTTAGTTTTTATTCTAGTTATTAGTAAAGTAATTGATCTTTATTTGATATGTGAAAAAATATTATTTAGATAAATAGATTAATTACATAGACTAGTTACACTTAAGTAGAAAACTGGAACAATTTCCATACATTTCACCAGTGCTATCCGTACCTGTCCCTGGTGGGACTGCTGTTACCTTAGAGACCTTCCCACCTTCCTCTTCTAGCTGTTCCACATCTTTTGCAAGGTATGTGGCATGGCTTAATGAATGTGGTAATTCCTTCTTTGAACTAGTGCATTGTGATTTATTTTCCTACTCTCCCTCCACTGCCCCCATACCAGGCCATGAAAACGGGACAATGGCTCTATATTCTTTTAAAGTCCTGACTTAGTAATTCACAATATGAAACTAATGGGTTATTTAGAACTCTTATGAGTTCAGGGTGGTTTTTACACTTACATATTATCTTTCTTATGGTTTAGATAGAACAGTGTCCCCCCCAAAACCTCTTGTGTTTGGAAGGTGGTAAGATGACAGTGGCCTTCTATGCACATTAGCATTTTAGTCCATTGATGAGTTCACAGGTGACTTGCTAGGTGAAGTCTGGTCAGGAGGGGTGAATCACTGCAGGCAGGACCTAGAGAGGTGCATCTCCCTCCGGGCCTCCCTTCTTGCCCCCTGCTTCCTGGTCACCATGATGTGAGCGGCTGTCCTCTACCCAGACCCCTGCTCCATGATGTTCCTGCATTTGAGCCAGCCTACCATGGACTCTTCTGTAAGTATCTTGTCACGTACCTATTTTTTTAATTGCAGTAAATTTCTGTAAGCAAATGATGTCAGGTTACAAACTGTGATTGTTAATTTTACAAATACTCTTTAATTAGCCTCCAAAATTAAGTAAAATTAAATAAGCCTCTTAAATATTTGCTTTTCTTTTTGACCTGATGTCTCTTTAGTATCTGCTAAAATCTTTTTGTAGACATTTTTCAGAGCTACTTGATAGACTCCAAATATTTATATTTGGAAATATGATGTTAGGACAGCTATTTTGCTATTTGCCTGTTACATTACTGTACATGTTCATAATGTTGAAGATAACTTTCTACATTAATTACTCATTACATTTTTTACAAATTGATTGATCTAATATTTTGTTAAGGTTTATATTGAATCATCTACCATCAATTTGTGCATTTCTATGGGCGTTCATTGTTTTTTTTTTCTGTAGCAGACAGTAGTCTTTGTTTTTTTCTGTTGTCTTAACTTTTCTGTATTATTTTAGAGGTCAGCTTTAACTCATATTTGAGAACATTGATGATGTTCGTGTTTTCACAAATTTCACAAAACAGAGTCAAACTTTTTATAACTTTATGAAATATTTTCCTGCACTTGTTTATTCACATAAAAATTTAATCTACCTGAAAATAAAATTTGAGATATTACTTAAATATACTTTTAAAACACATAAGTCTTACTGTTGAGTATCTACATATAATTTAGTAGAAATACACATTTTACAATGCATAGGTATGCCACATTCCCAAATTGTATCATTGTCTTACATGATATAACTCATTACTGCATGAAATAAGAAACATTAAAAGTTACATCCTTATGGTTTCTATACTTTGTTTTCCTTGTTTTGGTGTTATTAAAATTAAACAAACAATAAATATTTGATATTAATTTTATAAAATAAATTACCCTACACATATTTTATTAATAAAAATAACATCCATACTTTTGAAGGGGCAGTTCATAATTTTTAAAGGTTAAAATTTACTTTGAAGTCTACAAATAATAACTATCAATGGGGTGCATGGCTTCAATTTATGTAGTGTATATTAAGAAAAGATCAAATTAGGATAATTAACATGCACTTACATGTCCATGACTTTTTTTTTTGCTAAGTATATATAAAGCCCAGTCTTTTATTTATTTTGAAATATACAGTTCATTATTTCTGTTATAGTTACCTCACTCAATGCAAACACCAGAATGTATTCTTCTACTTAACTGTGACTCACCATTCCATTTCCTATTTTCATGAATTTGACTTTCCTTAGATTCCATATATGAATGGGACCAGTGGTGATGTTTTTCTATGCCATGCTTAATTCCCTTAACATAATATCTTATGTGCTCATCAATATTATTGCAAATGACAAGATTTCCCATCTTACAAAAAGCTGAGTAGTATTTTATTGTGAATGTGTAAAACAATTAAAAGTCCACTTATCCTTTGATATACATTTGGTATTACTGTATCTTGAATATTGAGAATGGGGTGGCAATAAAGGTAGGGATGCAGACATCTCTTGGGCATATAATTTCAGTTTCTCCATGTATATACCTGTAGTGAGATTATGGGGTCATAGGAGCTTTGCATTTTTAGTTTTATGAGGCACCTCCACACTGTTTTTTGAAATGGCTTTAATAGTTTACAGTACAACTAATAATGTGTGAGGGTTTCCTTTCCTCCACATCCCATTAGCACTTGTTATTTTTTTGTCATTTTAGTAGCAGCAGTTCTCACTGGAGTGAGTTGATATATTTTTATTTGCATTTCACTGGTGATTAGTGGTATAAAGAATTTTTTTGCAAACCTGTTTATTATTTGTATCTCTTCTTTTGAGAGATGTCTATTCGAGTCCTTTTACAAATTTTTGAGAGGGTTATTTTTTCCTTGTTTTGAATAGTTTGATGTCCTTATGCACTTTGGATGGCAGTTCCTTATCATGAGAATTTATATAAAATATACAATATTATTTTGCATTGTTAGATGTAAGAATAATTTTTACTTTTGGGTGAAGTTAGTGGGTATTGATTGGAAGGTACTTTTCAAGGCATTTCTGAATACAGTTTTAGCTGGACCAGGTGCTGCATTCTAAAATCTGAGGATGCTGCTATTATGGAAAAGTGAAGAAAAAAATGACTTCTAGTTCTTAATACCATAGTCACTGTGCCAAGCTCTAAAATCTGGACTTTTATTAACTATTTCACTTCATGGAAAGAAGAGTCTGGTGCTACAGACTGAGCTGCAGACAAGGTAAAGAGAAGAATAATTTTATTCTAAGAAATTATTACCATGAAGACATTAAGTAAATTTAAATTACAAAAAATTACTATGATTGACGAAATTCATGCAACACCCCCCCAGGGAAAGAGTAAATCCATCTGGACCAATATCTCTCTTATGAAGATTATAAGTTGTTCATTTGCACAGTCTTTTATGGGCTAACAGACAAGCTTGTGGCAGGAGCCTGGCCTGAGTTTGTCAGTCATACAGTATTAGGTGACATATATTCTCAGTCAGAATCTCTCTGTCTAACCTTGAAACATCTGGTCTTAAATCATTTGGAATAATACATCAAAAATGTATAAACAAATCTTCCCAGAGTTTCTTTCTCAAGCACTACTCAGTTCTACCAACACCTCAATCTTTCTGAGGTAAGAGGAGAGTCAAACTCTCAGCAATAAAATGTCTCTGCTGACACAATCCTTCCCAGCAAGTACAGGGCAGTCACAAAGGTTTGCTGATTAAAAACAGCACAAATCAAAACAAACACAGAACCTATTCGTTGTTTCCACTGAGTGCTAAGCCATCTTTTCTTAGAGTTAATATACATAGATATCCTTATTTGAAGGAAGGAGTTTCCTTGAGATCAGAGTAAATAGCTTTGTCAAATTGAAATACTAATGTATAATTTTAGTTGTTACTATAAAAATCAGCAGGAATACATTGCTGAGATATCTGGACTCACTCTCCAGACACTTTCCCCTCCTACTAAAACACATGAAAGCTCTAATGGCTTGCCCTTATTTCTCTCTTAGAAACTTCCCTGCTCTTGCTCTTGACTGCTTACTCTGATCTGAGTGAACTCTTGCCTTTTATTACTCCGATTTGGTAAACTCCTTTCACCACCCATGTCACTGGCCCTCCATAAGCTGTCTTACACAGCACTCCTTTCTTGCAGTAATTCTTGTCAACATATACTGACATAAATATACTAATACAAATATACTAGCATAATTTTCCTCACAATTGGGACAAAATATCTGACACCTGCAAAGTAAGTGGGAAAAATTTTATTCCACTCATTGCAGAAGTTTCAGCCTCTCGCCAGCAGTGTGGTGGAAAGGCCAGGGCAGAGGAAAGCTGCCATGCCATGATGGTCAGGAAGCCCAAAGAGGGCAGAGGAGCCACAGGGAGGGAGATGCACCCTTCCAGGCCACACCAGAGTGATCTCACCTCCTGACAGGACTTCATCCGAAAGCCCATGCGGACCAATCACTGACGAGTATGCCACTCTCACGATCCAATCTCCTTCTAAAACACAAAATGCAAGTCCTTGGTGTGATATTCACATCAAAACCATAACAGTCAATATGTATCTGTCTGTCTGTCTGTCTTTCTCTCTATGTACCATCAGTCTATCGACCTGTCATCTGTCTAGCATGGATCTGTCTTACTTGTGTGTATATATCATCTTTGGTGGTCTTTTGGGTGAGTCATCAGTCAAAATCTTATTTTCTAGGCTGGAAGTCCATATCACCAGTTCATTGTAGGCTTCTATATGAAGGTATAAGGTATAGAGGCATTTTAGGTAATTTATACCGTATCTCTCATTATATTAAAAAAATATAAGAGCCTTCACTGTACCCATATTACTCAACTACAAAAAATCAATTTGGATAAGTTCATGGCTAAAGTAATGTTCTTAAGAAAAAGATGGATTGCTGTAGTAGAAGACAAGCTTTGCTTCCTGCTCTTGGAAGGAGGATGGGGCTTGCTAAGTCTCCCTTTTTGCTATCTATCCTGGCTGTTATGAAAGGCAAATGAAGGGGCAATTCCCTCTCTTAAGCATCCCTGACCACCAAAAGGAACATAGACCTACAGTAACTCTTTTAAAGAGAGGTAAAGACAACCTGCTCCCTTGTAAATGAAAAAGGCAAGAAGGCGTTTGGTGCTGGCATTTGTCAGCACTCTCACTGCTGAGACTAGATGCCTGACACTTGTCCTGCAAAGACGAGGTTCAGTTTTGCTCCTGGTTCCAGGGATTCAGTCTACGGTGGGCTGGCTTCAAGGCAAAAGCTTTATGGCAGAAGGGTAAGGTGAAGCAAAGCTGCGTATTCCATGGCAGCTGGGAGGCAGAAGAGGGAAGAACACCAGAGAGGAAGGGGTCAGGGATCAAACACGGGGCCAAGATCGCACCAGCATGAGCCACCCAGACACACCCAGAAGTACCTTCCCCAGTGCCCAGCAGCTGCCAAGCCAGGGAAGTCGACACAGTTAAGCTTAACCATCGCAGTATTCATTCATTTCTCAGTCTACTTGGCCCAAGGAAGCATCTAAGTTACATCCTATTGGAAATCCCCAGCTCAGCAGTGCTCTTTTCACAAATAACTTCAGGACTCCAGTGTGAGTGAGAGATCTTGATAATAGTTGTTAACTAATAGGACTTGTGCTGTGGCTTTGACTCATTTCATCCAAAGTGCCAGTTATTTGACAAATTGTGGCATTTAGAAAAGAACCTTTAAATTATTAAATTATTAAAAAGTAGGCATTTGTTAAATTTGCTAAATTCTCAAATCACCAAGAGACTCATTTTTCTACTAAAGAGAACATTTACGAATCAGGGCCTATTACAATATTCACAGAATTAGCTTTAGAAAATACTTGTCAAAATGAGTATATGTCCAAAAGAGCCATTTGTAAGTCCTAGATTTCAGTAACAATTTGTATAGCTAAAGCAAATATAAACTGGCATCTAAAGAGACTGAAAATTCACAATAGACTTTCCTTCAGAGAACTGTTTCTTCATGATGGAAACAGTGATAATTATTAGAGCTGACCATTCCTATTATCTGACAAAGCACATCACCATAGGAATGCACTTGATAACCTCAGAATACATTCATTCTAATCCTACTGATTACTGTGTGTTGAATGCCATACAACTCAGCTACAGTGAATGAAATTAGTGGCTGGAAATTTTAGAAATAGAAAGTGATGTCACATTTGTTTAAAAAAAGATTTAAAAACAAGTTTCAAAGCCAGAATTTTAGTTTATGCTCTATAAGAGTATTAGTAGTGTGACTATTAAGCATTATGTACATTAGGTATTTCATATTTTTTAATCTTATACAATTTCAACATGATTGTGAAAACTGGGTTTATTCTAAAGTAAATAAGGAAAAAGTGAAAAAATGAGTTTGATTTTCTTTTGAATCTCCTTGAGGATTATACTTTGAACTAGAATGGTTCTATTTAGGTTAAAATAAAGTGTGATAGTTAAGGTGGAACGATAATTTGTTAGCTTGGGGTCCACTGTGGGGATGAGAAAAGCATATTCCGATGCGTCTGGGTGGCTCATGGAGGCTGGACCCTGGGATCAATATCTGGGCCTCCTTCTCTCTCGTGCTGCTGCCTTGATTTGCTTCCCAGCCACCATGAACTAAATAAACATCATGGTTGTTCTGTGCCCTTCTGCCATGAAGGTCCTGTCTTGAAGCCAGCTGACCATGGACCGAATCTTCTGAGACCATGAACCACATAAGTCTTTCCTTTAAGATGTAGACGTTAGGTAACTTGTCTCAGAGAGAAAAAGCCAACTAATGTGCAAAATATATTTCCATATTCTGTAGCGCACAGTTGAAAATAAATAAATAAATAAATAAATAAATAAATAAATAAATAAATACTTTTGATATCAAATTAAAGTTTCCTTGAAGTTGATACAACTGTGAGTTACTTACAATTGAGGGTTTACTTCATTAAAGTTGACTTTTTAAAAGGCTATGAATGTTTTGTGCCCTCATTCAAATACCAGTTTCCAATGGTGAAGGAGATGAATGTCACAAGATTGTACTTCATGGTGATAACAGAGGGAAAAGAATGTTTCAGGTACGGATGTGCAAGGCAACAGTATGGGTGTGGTTTGCTTGTGGTCCTCAAGGTTCAATGGGTTGGATTTTGGGGCCCAAGAACAGTGGTGTGAGAAGTGGTGGAATCTTTAGGGATGAGACTCCATGGAGAGTGATTAGATTACTGGGCTCCACACTCAGAAGGAATGGAGGAGATTCTTATGGGATTCTGGTTGACTTCTACTAGAGCGGGCCATTATAAAAGATCCAGCCTGGCTGCTTCCCAGCCTCCAACTTCCTGCTCACTGTGTGACTAGTTGCACACACTCCTGCCAGAATTGTGCTATGTGTCCTTTGTCAGAGCTGGGCAGAAGCCAGTGCCATATTCCTGGCTCTCTGGAACTGTGAGTTAAAGAATCCTCTTTTCAATTACCCAGACTTTTTCATTTATTATTAAAGAAATACTTTCCTAATGTATGTGATATATAGTAAAGGGCATATTGGATCCTGAATAGTCTTGCTTCTCAAATATATTACAGTTCGGCAAAGATAACAGAATATTTGTTTCCAGTTAGGTAAATCTTGCATGGGTAATATAATCTCAGGTTTGAAGTAGACCAAGGCAGGAAAGAAACACTCTTAGTGTTGCAGAAATATCTCAGGGAAGGTGGCATACAGACTAAAGAATTTCTATGGATTAATCATCAAGAGAGAGGCCTTATGAAATGTGTATAATCAGCCAACCTTGGATTTGATGATGTGTTTCTCAGATTCTCCAAAGAAATCTATGTGTGTGTATTTTTCATCAATTACAGTAATTGGTTCACTAAGTTATGAACCTGGAGACTGCTCTCTGTAAACTGAAGAACAGGTTAGGATGGCAGGTTGCTTTGCTGATATAAATCCAGAATCTGAAGGCCCAGGAACCAGGAATTCCAGTGTTGGAGAGTAAGACAAGAGCGATGTCCCAGGTCAAGCAAACAGAAAGAATTTACTCATCCTCTGCCCTTTGGGAAGGGCATCTCCTTTGCAAATTCTTCTGATGCAGATTTGCCAATCTCTTCCACAAAACCCTCACAGACACACTTGCCAAAGTGCTTTTCCAGGAATCTGTGGATTCTTAGCCTGCTCAAGTTGACACATGAAATCATTCATTGTGGGTATAATGAGGGCTGCTGTGCACAGGAGAAAGACTGTTGGGGACCTACATTGGGCGGGAGTGCTCCCGGCAGGACCGGAGAAGCATTTTGGTTAGACATTAAATGTAGTAGAGAAATACTGTGTTTTAAAATGTAAACCTAGCCCCTTCTTAAACATATTCTGTATTAAATATATAAATCATACTTGAATTCACACGTGGAACCCTGACACATAGTAGGGATTTAAGAAACTTTTCTTGACTTTTATCTAAAAGCCATGCTTTCTCAACTTAGTACACCATTGCACCACAGCAGCCCTTCGGTGAAAACTGGAGACATTCCAGCTGTCACAATGGAATGATACCTACTAATTGGAGGCCAAGGATGCCAAGGTGTCAATGTCCCTTACGTGAAGAAAATTTCAGTTGTACATACCCATGAAGTCTGTCTTCCTTATAAAACTGCTCGTTATGTTATAGTGTTAATAGCAAATTTTCTGAACTTGTGATCATTACACAAATAAGGCCTTAACATTTAGAGAAGATATTTAGTAACTCTTCATCATGACTGCGGCCATACTTACATTTTTGACTCTGATCTACTTCCTGATCAGCTGCATTTTACATAATTCAAGCACCAACAGCTCTTGAGTTTGATATTAATGAATATTGCTCTGGTCTTGGAAAATGTGCATACCAGTGATCTTTGCCTTCCTGTAATGCAGCAGGAGAATCCTAGTGGCTAAACTCAATTACTCTAAATCATTCATATTCCTAAAGCTGTTACCCTGAGCTCCAAACATGTATTGAATTCATGTCATTTAATCATTTAATTGAGCCATGAACACAGGGTCTAAAACCTGAACATAGATTAGAAATAAAACATTGTATTCTGAAAGGGCACATTTAGTATTTTGGACTAAGATTACATCTTGACACAAACAATTTTGGAATAAAGTTTAGAATTGCATGCTTACTAAAAATGAATATTGATAGCTGAAGTCACATGATCTATAAATCTTGATATAGTTCTGCAACTTTCTGAGGGTTAGTTTTCTTTTGCTGTGCCAAATACCTGAAATAATCATCTTATAAATGCACAATCTGGGAAGTTTTGCTCATGTCATCTTGGCCCTGTTGCTACTGGGTCTGTGGTGAGACCACACATTATAGTGAGGAATGCAGGGCAGAACAAGCTGCTTACCTCTTGCTGGCCAAAAACACGGAGAAGAGGAAGGGCCCAGGTCCCCACCCCTTTTCAGGAGCATGGCCTCACATGAGTGGAAGACTTCCAACTTCACTTCAAGGGTCTGAAACTTTCTAGTAATGCCATGGGCTGCTCCAAGTTTCTTTTCTTCATTCATTTTATGGGTACATTTTAGGTATACAATATGACATTCATCACTGGAGACTTGTACCTTTACATGATATATCTTGATTCTGATTTTCCCCTTTCCTCGCCCTCCCCACCACCCCTCCACCCTCCCTATTTACAAAGATTTTGTTTCCATTTTTTCCTTTTCTCATGTTAATTCCATTCCCTTCTTTCCTTACTCCTACCTCTTTTATTTCCCCTTCCCCTTTGTTTCCAGCCCATAGCCAAAGCCTCATTCCTCACTCTGCTAAGTACAGTATCATATCACTAAATTTGGGGAGAACTGTGTTTTAATCCAGAGGACAGGATGCTTATCCATTAGAAGATGCGGAAGATGCAGATCCATTAGAAGATGTGAAAAACCGGGAAGGAGAAACTAGAACAGTCCCGATATATCAGTACATAATGCAGACCTAAAGGGAAAGAAATGATGATAGTCACTCTTTAAAAAGCTGTAAGAAAATCAGGGTTCGGACAGCTCTCAGCAGGAGACTAATGGGCTAAATAGTATAATTCTAGTTATTATAGTAAAATAAGTGATCAGGAAATAATGACTCATAGGGAAATTCTACATGCTCTCAGGATGCTGGAAATAGGTGACCGTAAGGCTTAGAGATGACCAGACCCTGGGAGCTCTGAATTTAGAAGAAAGCATTTTTAGATTTACATATTAAATATAGGGGGACTTTGTAACCATATGGTAGCCTAATACTTGCTTTTGGAACATATTGTTCATTATAGAAGAAAGTTTAATATTGAATACAAATATATTTATGATGTATATATAAAATACATAAATATAACTCAAATTTACACTGGTGTTGAACTATTACTCTGCTTCTATGCTTTTCATTTTTAATTTATATTTTATCAACTTATTGATAAATTGCTTAAACTTACTAATTACCTTTAAGAGTATCTTCTCTCTGTAATTAAACCAAATGAGGGTTTAGCTGCCTGTGTTGTTAACTCACAGATAAATGAGGTTTTTACAGCCCTTCTAAGAGGGAAGCAGGAGCTGGTTTTGGGGTTCTCACCAAACCTTTAAATTTAGATACCATGAACACAAAAGCACACTCATGGGATGAACCCACTCCACACAAACCCACTGAGACACAGCACAGGCCGAGAGAGGTCATGAGCATGTTCACCATCCTAGTCCTCTCATGACAGGACTTGGTGACAAGTGATTGTCAGTCACTTGGATGCTTCTGGTGTTTTGTAATCAGGACTTCACTAATAATCGGAAGGCATATATGGATGGCTGTGCTTAAATAACAATAATGTATTATCAAAACTGGCCAGTATTTTTAATGAATGCTATGAACAAAGGCATACATTGTGATTGATGGGCCAATTTTGTTTGAGAAAATATTCAGTGCATATTTTTGAGGGAAGTCTTGAATAAAGGTTATTATTATTAATAATAGAGGATTCTGATTAAACTCCCCAGCAGTCCCAGAAGCACAGAGAGCTCAAGTACAGCAGAGAAACAGCCAGGCAAGGCGGGTCTTTTCCTTAGCAGATCTCCAGCACAGTCACTCTCTGTAATGTATTGGTAAAGTGATCGGGACTGGTTAGATTGAGCCAAATAGCTTTCATTCTTTGTAATGTCCCCAAATGAATTATAAGCTAGAAAGCATATTCCACAGATCTGTAAGACACATTTACTTGAAGAAATCTTTTTCTAAGCCAGATATAAAAAATACCCAGAACTTGAAAGGCAAGACAGGGCAGCCACTCCACACTTCCCTCCAGAAGCAGAGGGAACCGGAAGAAAACCCAGAGATGTCTTCCAGGGTGGAACACAGAGGTCGGTCGACTCAGCATTCCAAGCTCATCACATCATTCACAAAGTCCTTTTCGGGAAAATAAAGTCGAACAGGATTTGTCACGAACAGAAGTACCTGTGTGAACTACATCTTTAAGGTAGAAAGATTAGGATACAGTTTGAAAACTTGAAGATGCAAATTTGAAAGGTTGTTCAAGAAGACAGAGCTGTCCATAACTATCGGTGGACACTGTCCAAAAGTGTGCTGACCGGAACTCTTGGGGCTTACAGTAAAGAGAATGAAATCAAATGACAAAGGTGGGGTGTGAGTAGAGAGAGAACAAAAGTAATGAAGGTGCTCAGAGATCATTGCCTGATCTCAGAAGCAGTAAAAGTGCTACAGTTCCGTAATCCAAGGACATGTCTTATACTTTCTGAGCAATCATTAAAAAGTACAATAAGACAGCCAGGTGTTTTGGGGCACGCCTGTAATCCTAGCACTCGGGATTCCTGCTGAGGCAGGAAGATGGCTGTGAGTTCGAGATCAGCCTGGGCTACACAGTGAGTTCCAGGTCAGTCTCACTGCATAAGTGAGACCCTGTCTCAAAAAACAAACAAACAAACGAACAAACAAACAAAAGTACAATAAGAGGATCTTGTAATCTCATATATCTAACAAGCTAATAGGAGAGTAAAATAGTGAAAAACAGTTCAAGAGAAGTTAAAGAAAAGGATGATTGAAAGGAGAAGGCAAGGCTAGGAGAAAGGGAGGTGAATCTGTGTGCTAATAAACAGGTTAATTTAGTGCAGCTGAAGGGCAGTTTATCAGACTGGCAGCACACATCTAGAAGGTAAAGAATAAGTGGTGTGAAAACATTGGCTAAGCGGGAGTGGTGGCACATACCTACTATTCCAGCACTTGGGAGGCCGAGGAAAGAGGATCACTGAGTTGGAGGCCAGCCTGGCTGCATAGGAAATTGAAGGCCAGCCTGAACTATGGAATCATACCGTGTCTCAGAAAAAAAGAACAGAAAAAGCTCAAAATATTGGATGATGCAGATTTACACTTTAAGCCATAATTACATTGATAAAAATCTATTATAGCCCCCAAATGAAAGGATGTGTGCATGCATCTTTCTAAAATTTTCTCAAAAGCATTTGTAGACTCTCACTGCATACGTTTCTAAATGTGCAGAGTAGCAATAACTATTTATGCACAATATCTAAATCTACTCACTACTGTCTACTCGAAATAGTGCTGACTTTCATGTTTGTTTTAGTTACTTTCTCTTGACTGAGGGAAAAACACTGATATCCATAACTTAAAGAGGAGAGGCTTATTTTGGTTCAAGGTTAGTAGAGGTCCAGTCCATGGTCTGCTGGCCCCAAGGCAGGGAGCATGGCAGAGGAGCATCACAGCGGAGAAACAGCTCAGGTCGCAGTTCTATTATTTCAATATTGCTATTGTAGTAATGAAACTAATACATTTCTTACATAATCTATATTTCTGGATTGACTGAAATGAAATTGTCTTAAAAATACATAGAATAAATTGGAATATTACTCATCCATAAAGAATGAGAAATAGATTTATTCATTCATAGGAAAATGGATACATATTGAGGATATACTCCTAAGTGAAATAAATAAGTCACACATGTGTAAATACCGAATAGTTTCCCTGGTGTGAATAATCTGCAAATAATACATAAGATCCTAATAAGATTACTGACATTTAGAAAAGGGGAGAAAGGAGCTAAAGGTGTAGGGAAGGTGGAATGGGTAGGGGAAGGGTAATAAGGGAAAAGAAAAAAATGTGAGATAATGAAAAGATGAAAATAAAGTGTTTGTAGATGGGGAGAGGAGGAGGGGGTGAAGGGAGGGCAGGGGTAAGGGGAAAAAATGAGAACCAAGACCTGTCAGGTAGAGGTACATGATCCCACCAATGAATGTAACTGTACTGTATCCCTAAAATGTACCAATAAACTGAATTAAAGCTGAAAAACAATACATAGAAAATCCGTAGCGGAATTAAGTCTTTGCTTTATTCTTTCTTTTTAAATTTTGCAATTAAAATGTGGCCACCTCTGCTGATGTGGACTGGCAAGGCGTCAGTTGTAATGGATTGTCTAAGTTGTGAACATGGTTGGTACCAGAGCAGGAAGAGGCACAGAAACCCCTGGGGTTACTTCTTAGAATACAAAGTAAGGAATGTTGCAGCTATGTTACAAACAGGTAAGGAAAGAATTCTTTCTTTTTAAATTTTGCAATTAAAATGTGGCCACCTCTGCTGATGTGGACTGGCAAGGCGTCAGTTGTAATGGATTGTCTAAGTTGTGAACATGGTTGGTACCAGAGCAGGAAGAGGCACAGAAACCCCTGGGGTTACTTCTTAGAATACAAAGTAAGGAATGTTGCAGCTATGTTACAAACAGGTAAGGAAAGAGAAGATTCAAAACATTCTCCTTTTATAAAAGTAATTACTTGAGTAGCCAGTTACAGAGGGAGTGCACAAAAATGAATACTTTATATACAACAATCAGCCCTGCATATCATGTGTGTAGCCCACAGAAGACTGTTAAAACAATTCACAGATAGAAATAGAGCCACCTCAGGAGTAGCATTGAGTCAGGATTTGGTATCACCTTATCAAATAAATCTTGTCAGGGGGAGGGCAAGTCTCTCTAGCTTTGGAAATCACTGTAACAGTTCAGGTGCTGTAAAGTAACTCCCGTACGGAGCGAGCATGGGGGTGAATGATTGCATTCCCAAGTACATCCTTCATTTTAGGAAAAAATAAAAGCACTGATCACTTTAAAGTGGGTTTTCTTAAAGTTCCCAATTTCCTCCAAACAAATTGAACGCAGCTATATATCAAGGAATGCTTTGTAATACCCAGATTCAAGGCAAACATTTGATTGCAGTTCTTTTTTTCCACCATTCAGTTTATTGGTACATTTAAAGCAAATAATAGTTACATTTATCACTGGGGTCTTGTACCTTTATTTAATATGACTTGGCTCTTATTTTTTCCCTGTGCCCTCCCTTCACCCCCTTCACCCTTCACTATTTAAAAAGACTTTGTTTCCATTTTTAACTTTTTTCCCAATTTTTCTTTTCCCTTATTTCCTTTCCCTTCCTCTTCCCACTGATTTGCAGTTTATTACAATTATTTCACAAGATCTGTGAAACAGAATCTATATCTTCACTGGTACAGATTCTAACTACCAGTAAAATCATTGTAGGAGGATACAAACATAAGAGACTACCAAATAATTACCTTATTATTTATGACCTTGAAACACTTCATTTGATAGCAAATAAACACTATTTTATTTTTTCTGCATTAAATACATGTGCATGATTGAAGGCTCAGTTTTAGAAGCCCTATATGGAAAACTGATCCCCTTTAACAAACATTTATGGAGCAACATAATTTGCAAGCTGAGATTTCTACTAAAATTCATGTGAGAAATTTATCCTGTGTGTGGTTGGTTGGGATCTTTTTCAATTTCAGAAATTCAGGTCATTCAGGTTACCTAGCTTTCCATAATTATTGTGAATATTTCCATGTAATATCTTGAAACAGTCATAAAGCTCCCTCCTTCAGTATTTCCTTGTGCTCTATGACCTTTTTCCAACCCAGGTGCTTTTCTACCTTCATTGTGTCAGAGAAAAAGGTTATATAGGATAATATTCAGGCAATGATTATTGAAATATTTTAAAGATGCTTTTGTTGGAGGAGGAGGAGGAGGAGGGAGAAGAAGAGGAAGAGGAGGAGGTGGTGGTTAGGGCCAACTTCTTGGGCCTGGGTAACATATTTTGTAAAATACTTAATGAAGGATTCCTGCTCCTGAGTCAGGAAAATAATCCCAGGTTGTCAAGAGTAAGAGTTCAGCTGGAATGTGGTGATACTGAAGAAATGCTGTGCCATTCAGGATAAGAGACATTGGTCCCTCCAACCAACTCCCTGCCTAACAAAGTGTCACTCACAGCTTTTGTGAGCGGGGATCAGTCGAGTAACTGGAAATCCAAGGAGAAACCACGAATAGAAGCAAAATGCGTCACTCTGCAGAGTAGAGGCTCAATGACAATATAGGAAGATCCCGTAAGTGTGACTCGTGGTACATCTAAAGGCGTCACAACCTCGGACAGCCAAGGTTTAGAAGAAGCTGAACATGAGAAGATCCTGCGATTCAAGAGGAAGTGATGTGTGGATCCATCACCCAGGGCTCTGCATCTAAATTTACACACAAGTGCATGTATCTGCACACGTGTGATAGTACATGTACATATATATCAGTGGAAGCCAGTGGACATGGGAAATAACATTCTCTGTTACTTCACTGGCAGTGAGGCCGACATCCTCGTCCCACTTAAACTTCCTAGAACTTGACACAACCTCTGAGAACGAGTGAGGATCGGAAATTGACCGAGCCTGAATTTCCACCATGCATCTAAATGGGAGCTTCAAATAGAAATAATTCCAATTGTTTTAAAAATAATAAACGATGCCATTTGACTTTGTCAGGATGAGAAAAGGTACTGGGCACAGGAATGGGTCTCAGAGAAAGAGAGCCTGAGGCAGGACGGCTCTTCATCAGGACACTGTGGCTGGTGACGGTTGGTCAGAGGCTCGGATAACGCCGTGGGAGCTCCGGAAGTGGTTTTTTCAGCTACTTTGTGCCTCCTATGCCCTGCTCTAGTGTTTCAACTGCGCTGTGACCCAATTTATGCCTGGGTGTTTCTGGCCAACCACAGAGAGTCCCTTACCTCCCCTCTGCCTCAGGGTCTATTTACAACTTTGCTAAGGATGGATGTACTCTTGTGTTTCTCTACTTTAACATCCGCATATTGTTTTTCTCCATTTGTGTGATATTTAACATTGCTTCGAAATTGGATTAAGAAACCAAGCTGTATACTGTATTGATTTCTGCTATTGGCTAGAACATTCTTTTCAAGCTATGCTTGAACTAAATTTTCTTCTTTGACTAATGACGGAGTCATTCTGGGTTTCAGAAAGATTATGATGATGCTGGATTCTGTACTGACTCTCAAAGGCTGGGTATAGAGGCACCTGCAGGTATCTGGTCTTGCTGAAAAAGCTTGTCTAAAATTTGACGAAGCTGGACATAAGGAAGCAAGTTTTTGTTTATTGCTGATCCTGCTGCTGGAACAAATGTTCACAAGTTTGTTGATTTCAAACAACACAAATGTATTAACTTACTGTTCTGCAGGTCAGAAGTCCAAAGTGGGTTGGCAGGGCTTCTGAATATTATGGAGAGGCCAATCTATTTCCTTGCTTTTGTCTATTTCTGAGGCCAGCAATGCCATCCTTCCAACCCCTCTTTCCATCACCACAACACATTCTCTGAGTGATTCTTTGCTTCCTTCTCCCAAGGACTTGTGTGATTATACATAGCTATAGTGATCTTTCCGTGGTAATTCAGAACAATCTCATCTTAAGCTCTGTAACTTGAACACATCTGTGAAGTTTCCTATGCCATATAACAGAGACAGGACCTAACTGTGATGTTGTCTATAGATTTTGTGATCCAGTCATTTATAATTATCTACCTATCATCTATTTATCTAGCTATCCAATTACTTTGTATCTTATAATCTATTATGCTTTTCTGCCTCAAAATCTTCCAGCATATAAACAAAATAAAAATCATGCATGTGTATATTATAATTTTAAGGACTTTCTTTAGAATAATCTTTAGTACCCAGGACAACTTTAAGAACAAGAAAAAACTTTAATTAATAAACAGATACAGTACTTTATCTGGTAATCATTTGTTTAAAATGAGACCTGTTTTACTTTTCTATAAATGCTTCCTCACTTCTAACTCTCAAATCTTGCCTAATGGACAAAGGTTGCTTTTGTTTGCATTGCTTGCAAATGCTCTATTTCTCTGGCTTAGTTACCCTTGGCCTGTACCTTGACCTTCTGCTGCCCATCTCGATAAATTCAGAACACAAGCATTTACCTGCAGCAAATGCAAACGGTTCCTTCAGAAATATAGCACCCTATAAAAACTAAAGCCAAAGAAAAAATGAAGGTGAGGGCAGGTGTAATTTTCTCATCACAACCTTCCTCACTTTTTCCTTTTATGCTCAGACCCTACGCTGACCTCTGTCTGTTTTTATGGCTAAATTAATTCTTCTATTTCAATGGGTATGAATTTTCAGAATCATGAAGTTGGGCTGACCTCAAAGAGTGCTCGACCTCTAAAAAAATTACATGAAAAAAAATGATAGAAAGATGAAATTTTGAGTTGTAGGCCAAAGGCGTACCTTACAAATCATCTTATTCAGCTTTATAGTTTTATAAAGAAGGCGAGGAGAGGACAATTGTATTACAATCTGTTAGGTTTGTGTCTCTCTCATGTTAGTAGAACTGTAGACTCAATTTCAATCCTACACCAAGTCAGGCAAGTAGGGGGAATCTCAGGCTAAGGGCTGAATAATTCAGATGAGAATTAAATGAATGTTGGAAATTTAGCCTGGGCCAATCCCTGCTTTGGGCATTGAAACTGTTCCCGAGTGACATTTTGCTCTTCTTACTTAAAATGTTGCCTTGCCACACTGCATAACATCCTGCACGGCTTTGGTTCTGGCTTTCCCTGCCCTCTGGTATGATTGGGCCCCTGGGGATATGCACCCCCAGTGGATCGAGGCCCTGCTTGTCCCCAGACTCTTTGGTGTTCATGGTCTGGTGAAACACTGGTTGTGTTCTTTATGCAGGACCTTCCACCCTGTGGACCTGCACAGGGCCAGGCCCCACTCTCCTTGATAGGATCTTCTACTACTAGCTAAGGGCGTTCCATGAATGCCTGACAGTTAGAGACATTCATCTTTCAAAAACTTATCTTTGGGTTTAGAGTCCTACCTGAAAATTATTTTCTACTATTTTGTAACTAACTAGTTTCCCTTTGGCCTCAATCCTGGAGAAAATCCTAGAGAAAATATAACTTGGAGAGTAATGCAAGAGGAACAAGGGTGAGGACAGCCAGTATGTCAAAGTGTCACGTTCAAAACGTGGGGAGAGAATTAAAGCTGTTATGAGACAGATCTACTGTGATCTCCCAGTTCCATTCCTTAGTTCTCCTACTTCTGTCTCCCAAGGGTGCTTTAGCCATGTTTGGTTCCTGAAATGACTTCCCTCCCTCAGGCGTAATAACTGTGGTAGAATTATTTTGTGATTGTTATGTTTGCTTTAAAAAAACACCACACTATTGTTACTATTATATAAGACACATGAGAGGCACTTAAACTAAATACCTTTCCTGAGTTTCACAGACTATAACTGAAAATAATGCTTATTATCTTTCAAGCATCACACAAACATAAAATGTAAGACTTCCTCATAATGAAAAGAATTAACATATACCAACCAAGCAACATTATAAACTTGAAATGTAATTATTTGCATGTAGCACAATTTGAATACTTACTTTAGAGATGGTTACCAAATATTTTCAATTTTTTTCTTTTATGAAGCCTGTTTATAATTCCCACTAGCTACTCAGAATGTTAGAGAAAAACAGTAAGAATGAAGTAGGACACAATAGATAATAGAATGTGTTTTATTTTTATTTAAAGATATCATTTGGCAATACAATCACAGCATCACAAAACATACTCATGTGAAAAAAATGTAGTTTGCATAATCAAAAGGTTTTTTAAAATCCCTGAAGTTTTTTTTTTTTCTTTTCTTTTTTTCTTCTGGTACTGAGGATTGAACTACTGACCTTACACTTGCTAGGCAGGCACAGTATCACTGAGCTAAATCCCCAGCCCCCAAATATCCCCGTAGTTTTGCCTGGACTCTTTTAGGAAAAAAAGAAGATATACCATAATTCACTTTAAAAACAAGAGTAACACTACAAATACATTACATTTATGCTGAAGGCGGTGCACGGTGTAAGGAAGGTGTGACCTTTCTAGTTTGTGGAATAAGATGTATATATGTGAAAATACATAGGGCCCTGTGTTAGTAATATGTACGGTGATATTTATGTGTAAAACAAACAGGAAATTCCACGTCTTTATTTATAGACAGTCATATATTTATAGCAGGATTATTAATCTATGAATAGTTTAATACTGCAAGTAGTGAAACAGCGGGATATTGATCTGAGAAAATTACTCATCCAAGACATTAGAAAGACGAAAATAAAACAAAGCAGCAGAACAAAATTAATGTTTTAGTTTTTTTTCTCTTTTGGTGGTAGCAAAGCTATGTAATCCTATGAGGAGTTACATTTTCAATCACTTCTGTGAATCTAAAAAACAATTTTCAAGAAAATTGGGTATTGGAGAGCAATACAAAAAAGCACATAAAAATGTATAGTATTATTAGGAAATGAGCTGAGAGATTAACAAATGAAAATATATTCCTTTAAGGTCATGATACACAGTGTATTTATCTTTGTTATTCTCTAATAATATTTATTATGAAAAATTATTTTTCATATAATGGCTTTTGTATTTTTTAATATCTACTTTTATTATATTAAAATAAGAAATTTAAAAATAGAGTATTGATATAGTGTTTAGATTTTTATGCATAAAATTATTTTATCATGATAATTATTTTACATAAATGTAAAGCCCTGCTACATAGAAAAATACTACTAAGGTACAGTAGGAGTAATTATTTTTCATTGACTAATTTGAGGAAAATATTCTCATAGAAAAGAATAATATGATATTACTTGATTTTTAACCTAGTTTGTATATCGACTTATTCTTAGTGCTATGCCATGAAAAATATTTACACTTTAAAATTTTTATATTAACTACATTTGGTTCCTAACATAAGGGAATGTTCTGTTCTCTTAAAACACCGATATTGTTTTGTGTCAGTAAACTATTGTTGGACAATAAACCATACACAGCTTGGTGACTTCATACAATACAAAGTTATTTCACTCGTGTGTGTTGACTTGGCAGTTGGGAATGACTTGGCTGGGTGAGCTGGGTTGGATTTACCATAATTTCTTTATCTCTGGCCCGGTGTTGGGTCAACTAGGAGCTAACTAGTTTGAGCAATCCTTGGCGAAGAGAATCAGTCCAGGCAGCTTCACGTGGGTGTTGGGGGAGCAGGATTTCGCGGGCTTATTTCTCATCAGGAGTGGGGCTCCACTGGGAGCAGAAACCAGCCTTCTAGGGACTGATGCAAATTGCAGAGTTAGTGCAGGTTCAAGGGGAAGAATCTCAGAGATGCATCGCAAATAGAAGATGGCACAGAAATGTTCGGACAACAGATAACTTATTTTTGGGTCATCAACCACATATCTTATGGTTTAATTAATTGATTATAGATTTTTCAGAAATTGAGAAGGGATTTTTTTTTTAACAGAGAGTAACTCGGTGTCAAAGAATTTACACTTATTTTAATATTTTCTTTATTTTTTAATCCTTTTGCAATTTGAGAATTAATGTTTTAAGCTTTTTATTATTTTCATATTTTGATATCTTATTAATTTTGACCATCTAAAGCAATATGTTTTGCACACATGAGTTCAGTTTATCAGGGAGACAGGGAGACACTAGAAAGAAATACATCAGAACTTTTTAAATGCTGCATAAAATTCTCTATGGGAAGCATGAGTGCTCAAACTTGTGCTTCCCGGCTGGGACTTTGATCTGCAGCTGAGGAGAGGAGTAACTCTTCTCTGTGGAAGGGAAGACGGGACCTGCCAAGGCAGGGAGGGACAGGGAGTAGGTTACGACTGAGTAGCCAAGCCACTAAGCAGACTCACCAGTGGGCAGAAGGACTGAGAGGAAAGATGGAAAGAGGGTGGGACTAGAACAGAGAGCTTTAAGGCCCTGGCAAGGATACAGGCTCAGGAGGACCGGCCAACCTGTGCAGGCGCAGACAGTCAAACCCGGACTGCCTCATGAGAAACCACATGTTCCTTGTAACGTCAAGAAAGCGTATCTTTTCCTATCCCACCAGACTTTTCTCATAAATCTTTACCTAATCTGGCTTTAGACTTTAAGAATGCATTTGGGCCATTTTCTTGCCTTGTCTTCTTTTCTTTTTAATAGTGTACTTTGAACGTAATCCATTGCAAAAACCTGAAATCCAAATGCTCCCAAACCTAAAACTTTTTCAATGCCAATCCAGGGCCACAAGTGAAAAGTTGCGCACCTGACTGCATGAGAGAGGTCGCAGTCCGAAAACAGGTTGCTGATTGTATAAAAATGCCTTCAAAGTCCATTGATAAAGTACATAGTGAAGGGTAAATGGATTTTGTGTTTAGACTTGGGTCCTACCCATAACTGTGGCTTCTGTCTTCTCTCTGCCATAATGAGCCTAGCAGCAAGGTAGCTTAGATGAGCTCACGTATGACTCTTTTTTTTTGTACCGGGGATGGAACTTGGGTCTTCACGCTAGTGAGGCAGGCGGCGGAACCACGGAGCTAAATCCCCAGCCAGTATGATTTGTGGTCCTCACGGCTTCAGCTGTTATCTCCTGCTGCTAGTCCGACAGCAGAAGGATGCAATTTGGTTTTGGGCCTTAGAAGTCCAGCATTGTAAGTCTATAAATCTATTTCACATTCAGTAACACAGCTTTTCCCACAGCCTCACATTGAGGTTTCAGCACTTGTTCCATTAGTAGAAGATGTCAGCTCGATACCAGAGTTAATTTGGTATGTGGTGAAAGTAGGAAACTTTGGAGCTAGAGGGATGCTGTCTTTCAATTTTGAATTCCCTGATATCCAGGGTGGTGTCTTATTTTACTATTATTATTATCATTATTATTATTATTCTTAGCATATCATTTTTGTTCTAAACTAATTATCTTGTTCATAGTATTGAATGAATACCTGTCCCCTAAATTTTCATATAAAAAATTGGTGCATGTCAAGGACACAAGGTCCTCATTTTATCATAATGTCTGTCACTCATCAAGATGTAATTGCTGCAAAGTTTTCCTGGGTATATTTCCTCCAATTCTTTTGTCAGTTTGTACCTCTTTCTTGGCATGTGATGAGTGTTTTGGTGTTGATCAAATGTTGGTCAGCATTATCGTTTGTAGGTCACTTTTCTCTGAAGCTTTTGGTAACCCTTAAAAACTACTGTATTATAGTGTAGTTATGCATATGTATTTTTACCAAGAGTGTCTTGACTACAGATCACAAGCCAGCCCCCTATTGTTCTACTGGAGAGGCTGGTAGGACAGTAATCTCTTTTCCATCCTAAATTTACTTTAATAATTTTAGTAGAGAAGCTAATGATGACTTCTATCTCTGTACCCACTCTATAGATATTATGCAGCCAACTAAAGTTCCAATAATCTTTCTTTTTCATCTGCTTTCCAGTAGAATGTAAATCTTTGAGTACCATAATATAACGCCTTAATCTGAAAAACCTAATCTATGTGCTATGAAGTGTAATTTATTCTAATGTTATAAGCATTTGAACTTGAGACCCTAGACTAGATTTTTAGATGATGAATTTGTGTGAGCACTCTGATGTAAAGCCAGAGTAGATCTTATTGCATGTGTATATCAGCTTTCCCATTGCTAAAACACAACATGTGATGTAATTTAAAGGGAGAGAGGTCTAAGGTAGCTCAAGGTTTCGGGGGATCCAGTCCATGGCCAGCTCGCTCCAAGGCAGGGTGGGCAGAGTAAATATACTTAGTTCATAGTGGATGGGAAATAGTGGGAGAGCAGTGGAAGGAAGAAGGGGCCAGGACCAGATGTAGCATTCAAGGTCACATTGCCATGACCACCCAGCCATGGAGAGAAGGGTAATTTACTAATCTCCTAGGTGGCTCCCAATCCATTGAAGTTGAATCAATTTAAGCTTAAGCACTACAATATGAGGGAGCCAGTGAGCCGCTGAAAAGATACACCTCATCAACGAACTTGTGATTGGAGAGTAGAAAAATGCATTAACAACATAGCGAGGCACAGAAATATAAAGGGGAGAGGGCTTCGGTTTTTCTCCAATTCCAGACCCAGGTGGGTTGGGTCTGTATTTTTCCTTGTTCACAAAGTCATAAGGTCATATATGTTCTGTACCAAAAACAAATTCTTTTCCACATATCAGCATCCGTGACACCCTGTCCTTGCTGTAAATAGGAATGGAATAAATAGTAGTAGACCCATTCTAGGTTTGTGGAGCTTCTGTTTTAAGTCCACCATTAGAATCTCCTATTCTGAAGTGTTTTGCATATGTTTCTATGGTTCATTTGTAGAGAGTATTAGTGGCATTTTTGAAGGTGGCGGTTTTCAAACTACTCTTCTTTTCTACAGCTTTCACGTGACCTTTGGCTATAAAGGCATTTCCACTGTCTGCTGGTATATTGATAAAGCCCCCTCTCCAGGTGAGCTACCAGGCATTGCTAAGCTAGTTTGGGAAGCAGGCTTCTTGCTTAATTTTCCATTCTGAAAATGTGCTTCGGCTTTCAAGGTCAAGAAGGATACCACAGGGAATTTTGATTGCATTACCCTGATTTCTCAGCTATGAGTCACTTTCGTTCCAAAGCTTTAGAAGCAAGGGCTCTAAAACAAATGTAGTCATTACCCCTTATGGTATTACCTCTATGTCTCTGCCTATTTGAGAAAATACCTGATATTGGCTGACACTGGAAAAGAGCTTTCAATTTTGTCTTGAAAGAAAAAAGACAGGAGATAAAGCACAATTAATTTTCACATTTCTACTTTCTATTGTTTGTTAGTGACTGATTTTAGAACATGGATTATATCTTCTTTAAAAGGCCAAATCATTACACCTATACAATTTACTGTATTATAAATCAACCAGTTTATTCATTTATTAAGATACATAACATTTTAATATGTCATCATTTCTGTAGGGTAAATCTAAGTCTAAGCTTATATATTTTGTTATAGATAATACATAAATGTGACACGAAAATAGCAGAACAGATGTTTGTATATATGCTCGTGTATAATATAAAATTAATATTTTATCTATCTGGTCACATGGTTTAGAATGCCTTTAATGTAAAAATAAATCAGGTATCCATGGTTAAGATATAATTAATTCTTGTACTCCTCTTTTACAAAAGTTTATTCACTTCATTTCTTTTAGTTGATGCAAATATCATTTCAACAGCTCATATAAAACATGGATCTTTAGTTCCTTTTTTTAAAAAGAACTTATCTATTTATAATTTTTCTCAGGTTCATTTGTATTCAAATATTCATCCCTAATATCTTGTGTACAGAAATAACATTCCTATATACTACTTTTCACGAATATATTTTCACAAGATTATTGTTGCTTTTGTGTTTTTGCCTCTCCTGATCTGGTACATTCTAAATTTCAGCATGATCTGCGATGGTTTAGTGGGGTTTCTGTCTTTCTCTTTGTCATTATGACCACTCCTATACTGAAACTCCCCTTCCTCGGCTCATGTATTTTTGGCAGAAGAATCATGAATGGTACGCATTGCCCATTGACTAAAGAATAGGTACTAAGTCCAAGTCAGGGCGTTGGTGAGCAAATATGAATTTGAAATGAGCTTTAATAAACATAATATTGTAAGGTAGAATATTTTGTTTGCTGTCACTTATTAGCGTTTCTTCATTTCTGATCCAATTTTGATTTATTTTTATTCAATTTCATTCATTCTCAGTCTCTCCCTGGGCTGAGGCTTTTGAGAGTGTTGACATCACTGATTATAATAGTGATGAGTGTGTAGGATGTGCACCCCACAGAAATATGTTCCTCTCCCTGGATTCTCATGGGAATGTACGTTAGGGAGACAAAATGGAAAGCAATGGACTCTATTCAGGGTGCGAATAGGAGTTCTCTTTTGTAGGCTTTGTTATCCTACAAAAGATTTCTGGAGATGAAAAGCAGTGAAAGGAGAACAGCATCCTGTGTGCTTCCCACTCGCATGTGGAGGAAGCAGAAGGAAAAGGAACAGGAGGCCAAAATACATTGTGAACCTTGTGATGTCAAAGTAGAGTCTCTGTCCTCCTGACATCAGAACATCCTTTGGAAAATAAGGTAGGAACTTTGTTTCTAAACTTGGGTGTATTTTGTATTGGATATTTTGAGTAAGTTTCTAGACTGAGTAGTAATATACTAGAAAGTACATGCTTTGAAAATGCATCATTTGATGGAGCATGGAAAAAAGATCTTCAGATCCTCAAAATACAAGGTATGATTGAAAAATCTGGAGACTGCTTCTATTTAAACAAACATCACTGTGGTCAAAGACACCTGTCATTCATCCCTCTCAAAACGCTCACCTCTCTTTGGACACATTTACCTCACCATTCTTTTCACTTTTTGAAGCAGCGCTGGAGTTTCTCTTCCGGGATCGACCACCTCGGGGAAATCACAAGGACAGTCACAGAAAAGGAGCTCCAGAGTGGCCGCAGAAAGGGACAAGAAGGGTGGATCAGTGTGTTTGAGGAAAGAGGAATTTTTTGGCAGGTTAATGGTAATGTATCTTTTACTTTAATAGAATTTTAAAATGCAAACATGCTCCATATTTTTCAGTCACACCTGGTAGAGCAGAAGCCGAAAGGCTGAGACGAAAGCAAAGGATACCTTCAATGTTTCTGCCACAACCTGGAAACCTAGAATTTGGACTACAATGGCACAAACCACGGCAGGAGATGAAGAAAGGGATGAATAAAGTAGATCTTACCATGAAAGAGGCACAAATTAAACTCATCTGTATCAATTTAGAGGCAGAAAAATCTCAAATGAGTACATGTGAGTAATGCCCCAGACAATGATAGAAGTAAATAAGAATACCAAAAGTGTCCAGTTTAAGCTTTAATCTTACTATGTGGTCCCTAGTGAAGTTTAAGAAAGACAAGGACAACAATGAAAACATAAATTAGTAAATGAGAGAGGCGACGATAGTACCAGTCCTCTGAAACAGGGTGGCTTAAGATTTACAAGGATTCCAGTTGACATGACTATAATATAAATATACATATACCCATATGTTAGAAGGGTGGCTAGAGAAACCAGAAAGTGAAAGTGGGAAGAACACGGTTATGTAAAATGACCAGGCAGGTAGGAAAGGGAAAAGAAGACTTTAAAAAAAAGTAACATATTCTAAATTTAAATTTAATCTTTAGATTTGAAATACACTGTGATTCAAACACCATATTTAATCACTCAGTTGAAAACACAGTTTGAAAACTCTAACATAAATCTGATGTTGTTGTCACAGATGACCCCAGAGGCACAAGATGGAAAAATTGACATGAATTTTGGAAATCTGGCTAATTTTTGTCTACCCAGGGAAGTTCCTGAAAGAGCTAGATAATCAAGAGAATGAAGCTGAGAAATCTAAATAATACGAATTTTTCCAGTCTTGATATATTCCAGAGAAACTGCAGGATACCAAAGGCAGTACAGATTTAAAAGATGTGAATAAAGTTGAAGAGGTGACTACTTTAAAATAAAGAAGAAATATTTCACTTAACATTATGTCTTCCAAGTACAGCCATTTTGCTGCAAAGATCTCAGATCTATCCTTTTTATAGCTGAGTCGTATTCCATTATGGACAGATATCACATTTTTTACCTATCTGGCTACTGATGAACATTTGAACTGCTACCAAGATTTAACTATTATGAATTTTGCTACTATAAACATGGGTATGTGTATCTTTGTAATGTGGTTCTTTTTACCTCTTTTGGGAAGGTACCTAAAAGTGGAATGTCTAGGTCAAATTTCTGTTTTTAGTTTCTTTTGAGAAGTCTACATAATGATTTCCATAGTATAATAGTTGTACTAGTTTACATTCCCATCAACAGTATAGAAGCTTTCTTTTTTCTCCACAGCCACACCAGCCCTTGTTATTATTTGAGTGCACCAACTACTCTCAATATATATAATCTGTACATGTTAGAGACATAAACTAAAATAATAATAAGAATGAAAATAGGGCAAGGGGATCTAAGGATGGAGGAAGCTAGGTGGGTAAGGAGAGTAAGGGGAACAAAAAAATCAAGATATGTTAAGTATATGTACTACTCCATAAAGTGAGTATAAATATCACATACTCCAAACACACACTAATTAAAACAAGAAGGATTAGCTCTCCATAGCAATAATGAAAACAGGACATCATGGAATTTCTTGTGTGCTGAATGACCCCAAATGGCTGTACTTCTAGAATTCTACTTGACACATTGCCTTTCAGAAAAGAAAGACATTTTCAGATAAAAACCCTAAGTTTACCACCAACCGTTCTGCCTAGACAAGAAAATGGATTGTCTCCAACAAAAGAAGGTATAACTAAGTGGAGGTATTTCTAAACATTGGGGGTATGATTTAGTAAATACTGATCACATAAAAGCAAGAACAAAAATAAGAGGCAGAGAGATAATTTCATGTGAGCTACGCTGAAAAGAGTATGCTAACACATAAACACGAGCAAAGCTGGCCATACGTATGACACACAAAGTAGAGGACAATGGTTAACATTTGAGAGAGGAAACGATGCAGATCTCTGTCAACACACAGGAGCTGGGAAAGATGAGGAGGGTTGGGAAGAGGGGCGTACGTCAAGGTCCTGCTGACACAACAGGTATCCCACGTCCCCTGTGAGCTGCCCTGGACCTCACCTGGCACTCTGCAGTTAGAACCTGAGAACTCAGACCTTACATCTCACTGCCAAGTTGGGAAAAATAACAACTGGGAGGCAGTAATTAATTGGGAATAAATCTTTTTTGGTAGAAAGAGCTAATGGCAATGCAAGTATGTCTTAGGTGAGCGAAGTCTCTAGACTTTAGCTTTATCTTTACTGTCGGCCTTTTAAGAAAATGTAGAGGCATTTTTAATTGAAAAGTGTTTCATACTACAATGGTATGCAATATTAGGGGTATTCTGATTTCTACAGGAAATATAAAGTGAAAGTTATTGGAGTTTGTTCTGTCATACAAGTCAAATATCCCTCACACCAAGTGAGCTTTCTTCTGTGTGTTTCACTGCAACTTTTCTTAAAATAAAGGAATACCGTGTAATACTCTCCTCAGAATTTGCGCTACTGGAACTGAGTGCTGCTGTTACTGCGTGTAGCCCTCACCGTGAACAAAATAGCACAGCCAAAAAGGGGAGAGTTCTTTTCCACAGGTATTTAGAATTCAAATGTTATTCTACTCCGTTAGACGTCTTTCATTTCCATTTGATGAATTCATAATAATATATTCGGTGAAATGTGTTTAGAAAACTGCCCTTTTGTATTTATTTGTTTTCCTAGACTGGTGACATTAATTGATTAGATAATGAAAATCTACTTTAGAATTTAAAGGACTTAATTAAAGTAATTAGAATGCTGAATGATTTATTTGATTTGATTAATTCGATGCATTATAGTGCTTTTATTTAGAGAAATAATAAAAGTAGGTGAAATTAACAGGCAATATGGAACATTATAGAAATTAAACAGAGATTTTAGAAAGGTGAAGTACTAAAATTTATTTGGCTGTAACATTAGAATATTTTACTTTTAGGGAGCATATCGCCGAATTTCTCAGCTTTAAAAAATATAGTTAGTAAACAATTGTATTTATTTGTGATATACAACATGTTTTGATACATGTGTGTATTATTGTGAAAGGACTATGGTAAAGTTAATTAAGATATCCACAGACTAACTTTGTTATTGTTTTTGTGAGTGTAGTGAGAAAAAAATTTAAGAGCTGCTCTTTTAGCAGTTTTACAATCGATTACTGGTCGCTGCGGGCAGGATGCTGTACAGTTGACCTGTAGAACGCACTCATCCTCAGTTTTTATGCCCTTCGATCAAGCTCTCTTTTCTCCCTCTCTCCCACGCTTAGTCTTCGAAGCCATCACTCTTTGTTTCTAAGAGTTTTCTTCTTTTTAAATTCCACTTTTTAAGTATATGTACTACTCCATAAAGTGAGTATAAATATCACATACTCCAAACACACACTAATTAAAACAAGAAGGATTAGCTCTCCATAGCAATAATGAAAACAGGACATCATGGAATTTCTTGTGTGCTGAATGACCCCAAATGGCTGTACATCTAGAATTCTACTTGACACATTGCCTTTCAGAAAAGAAAGACATTTTCAGATAAAAACCCTAAGTTTACCACCAACCGTTCTGCCTAGACAAGAAAATGGATTGTCTCCAACAAAAGAAGGTATAACTAAGTGGAGGTATTTCTAAACATTGGGGGTATGATTTAGTAAATACTGATCACATAAAAGCAAGAACAAAAATAAGAGGCAGAGAGATAATTTCATGTGAGCTACGCTGAAAAGAGTATGCTAACACATAAACAAGAGCAAAGCTGGCCATACGTATGACACACAAAGTAGAGGACAATGGTTAACATTTGAGAGAGGAAACGATGCAGATCTCTGTCAACACACAGGAGCTGGGAAAGATGAGGAGGGTTGGGAAGAGGGGCGTACGTCAAGGTCCTGCTGACACAACAGGTATCCCACGTCCCCTGTGAGCTGCCCTGGACCTCACCTGGCACTCTGCAGTTAGAACCTGAGAACTCAGACCTTACATCTCACTGCCAAGTTGGGAAAAATAACAGCTGGGAGGCAGTAATTAATTGGGAATAAATCTTTTTTGGTAGAAAGAGCTAATGGCAATGCAAGTATGTCTTAGGTGAGCGAAGTCTCTAGACTTTAGCTTTATCTTTACTGTCGGCCTTTTAAGAAAATGTAGAGGCATTTTTAATTGAAAAGTGTTTCATACTACAATGGTATGCAATATTAGGGGTATTCTGATTTCTACAGGAAATATAAAGTGAAAGTTATTGGAGTTTGTTCTGTCATACAAGTCAAATATCCCTCACACCAAGTGAGCTTTCTTCTGTGTGTTTCACTGCAACTTTTCTTAAAATAAAGGAATACCGTGTAATACTCTCCTCAGAATTTGCGCTACTGGAACTGAGTGCTGCTGTTACTGCGTGTAGCCCTCACCGTGAACAAAATAGCACAGCCAAAAAGGGGAGAGTTCTTTTCCACAGGTATTTAGAATTCAAATGTTATTCTACTCCGTTAGACGTCTTTCATTTCCATTTGATGAATTCATAATAATATATTCGGTGAAATGTGTTTAGAAAACTGCCCTTTTGTATTTATTTGTTTTCCTAGACTGGTGACATTAATTGATTAGATAATGAAAATCTACTTTAGAATTTAAAGGACTTAATTAAAGTAATTAGAATGCTGAATGATTTATTTGATTTGATTAATTCGATGCATTATAGTGCTTTTATTTAGAGAAATAATAAAAGTAGGTGAAATTAACAGGCAATATGGAACATTATAGAAATTAAACAGAGATTTTAGAAAGGTGAAGTACTAAAATTTATTTGGCTGTAACATTAGAATATTTTACTTTTAGGGAGCATATCGCCGAATTTCTCAGCTTTAAAAAATATAGTTAGTAAACAATTGTATTTATTTGTGATATACAACATGTTTTGATACATGTGTGTATTATTGTGAAAGGACTATGGTAAAGTTAATTAAGATATCCACAGACTAACTTTGTTATTGTTTTTGTGAGTGTAGTGAGAAAAAAATTTAAGAGCTGCTCTTTTAGCAGTTTTACAATCGATTACCGGTCGCTGCGGGCAGGATGCTGTACAGTTGACCTGTAGAACGCACTCATCCTCAGTTTTTATGCCCTTCGATCAAGCTCTCTTTTCTCCCTCTCTCCCACGCTTAGTCTTCGAAGCCATCACTCTTTGTTTCTAAGAGTTTTCTTCTTTTTAAATTCCACTTATAAATGATTCATGTAATGCTTATCTATCTGTGCCTGGCTTACTTCACTCAGCGTATTTCATCCCTGTGATCAAAGGGTTTTGGTTTTTGTGGCTGAATAGGGTTGAAGAGTATTCTATTTGTATGACTATATATGTATATTATATATAATTTTGTTTTATCTATTCATTGGTTGATTGATTTCTTACCTTGGCTATCATGAAGAATGCCACTGTATATATGAAAATGCAAATATCTCTTTACCATATATTACACATCTTTCATATATATATATACATATATTTTATTTTTTTAGTGGGGTTCATGATATATGAGTTCTAGTTTTAATTTTTTAAGGAGCTTCCACAGTTTTCTCTAGTGGCTATGGTAACTTGCATTCTCTCCCACAGCATACAGTGATTCAGTTTTCTCAGCCTCTTTTCTGACGCTTGACAGCATTCATCATTTGTGACTGGGCTTTCTACCAGGTGCCGTCTCATGCTCACGCTAGTTTGCCCTTCCCTGATGACAAAAGATGTTTCATACACCCTTTGGCCATTTCACTACTTTCAAAAACATCTGCTCAAGCCTTTTGCTCTTTTTCAATAATGTTTTACTTATTGTTGAGTTTTAACATTTTTTATGCAGTTTGATTATTTGCCTTTCATTACATGTGTGGTTTGCAAATATTTTCTCTCAATTCTTAAGATTTGATTTGATTAATCAAACACTCTTTTCAGCATGCCCTTTGCTAGTCAGTAGCTTTTTAATTGGGTGGAATCTCAATGATATTTTTGCTTTTGTTACCTGTGCATTTGTGGTCGCATTAAAAAAAAAAAAAACTTTTCCCAGAGCAATATCAACATTTCCCCTGTTTTCTTCTGATCACTTATTACACGCTTAAGTCTTGTCTGCTCCAAAGTGATTTTTTTGTAATGCATGAGGTTAGGATCCACTCTCTTTCTTCTGAATGTGAAGACCTAGCTTTGCCAACACCATTTTCGGTAGAGCATGTCATTTTCTCATTGTGTATTCTGATAACCTGTGTGGAAGATCAGTTAAGTGTAAATGCATAGCTTGTTTTGGGGCTTTCTGTCCCATTCCTGGTGTACATGTCTGCATTTTGTATGGTAGTAAACTTTTATTACATTACGAAGCAGAAAATGTAGTGCTTCCATCTTTAGTCTTTCTGCTCAAGATCAACTTAGGTATTTGGGGCTTTTCTGGTGCAAAGAATTCCAGTATTTTCCTATGTTTATGAGAAATACAGTGATATCTCCATCGTGCAATGGCTCCTAGCTCAAACTTTCCACTGGTCAAACAGCAAAGTTCAAAAACATCTCAGTGTTTGTAACTTTGTTTGATAGTAGAACTGAAAATCCAACTTGGAAAAAACCTGTATGGGCCAAGAGGGAGTCACACTGACTTCCTCCTGCAGTCACAAAGGGATTGAGGCTTCATTGTGAGTGCAGTTCTAACTTCGACAAATTTTCTGTGAGAAAAGTTGAAAAAAGACCAAGAGAAAAGACCCCAGGAAGTGTACCGCCAGCAGTCGTTATAGAAGATTCTTCTCCCCAGAAATAACATTTCTCCTCTTCCTCCAATTTTGTGCGACTTCCAGTAAGCCAGGAGGCCTCCCAGTCAAAGTCAAACCTGTACAAGTTAAAATTTTATTTTTCACTGTATTGTGTTTTGATATTTAATATACTGTATTTATTGTGTGTAGATGTTTTGGGAAGTATTTCCACAACCCAGGGCTGCTAACTTTGTGTTAAAGTCCTGGAAAAATGTATTTGAAAGTATAATTTGTTTTTTTGCTGCAGAACCATTAATTTAGTTTTCCATTATTTCTCTTGGGAAAATATGCTCAGATCTAGAACATTTTGCTCTTCAAACATGAATTTGGAACGAATTGAGTGCTACAATGGAGGCCTCATGGTATGTACAAAAAATATAAGCATATGTACATAATTTTACTTATACAAGCATATTTACATGTTAATTCGTAGTATAACTATAGAGAATACTTTTGTCTCTGCTTATGTGCTTCTATTGCTAATTAAATAATGCAGCAGTGGGCTCTCTGTGCGATGATATAATATTTCCTCTTTTGACAGGCTTGGGTTTGAGTGTAATTGTACTTCACAGTTCTCATGCTGACATCTGCCTCCCAAGGCTACCATTTAGAGAGGTGCAGGGAGCTTGAAGAGGTAATTTGTGCACGGAGGCCCTACCCTTCATGAAAGGACTGTCTTTTTGAAGAGATCAGACCAACTCTCAGAAGAGTGAACCCCCACTCCCAGGCCAGAGTTGTGCACCAAAAGCAGTCACAGGTAGGCCGTGTTGTCCCTCCCCATGCCCTGCGCGCTGCTCTGCCCTCTTCAGCACACACCTGCTCTCCACGCCCACCTGTGACGCTGACTGCCCGGAGGCCTGCAGCAGAAGCTGAGTGGAGCCTGCCTGGTAGCTGCTCTTGGACCTCCGTAACTGGGAGCTAAAGAAAGGTGTTTATTAATCATCCAGCATCAGGTACTTTACAAGCAACACACAATGGACTAGTTTCCTCAAAATCACCAGCATAGTCTTAAATTTCATATGAATCCTATCTAAGCCCCTTTCCCTGAAGTGCTCCATAGTTCCCTAAGGGTGGTATTCATGCTTTCTGTGCTCCAGTAAATAAACCTGACTTTATTTATGCATTCATTTCCAGTTCTACTCTAGGCCAGACCATCATCCAGTTAACCAGATCAGCTCTTCAATCTGGAGCGTGATACTCATCTCTGTGTCTCCTCCACAAGGCTCCCTGCACCCACTCCAACTGGAGAATCCCTATCTGCAGTGTGGGGATCACAGTGTCAACACTTCCTCATAGGGATTTCACATCAAATTGTCTGTGAATTATAAAATACTACCCACATTTCAGATTATTGTTATCCATTATCCTGTTCTTTAGGTGGAATTCCATTCCACTCATCCCACCGCCTATGGATGTCTGGCCTTTAGTGCTCCCCTCCCTCGTGGAAAATGCTATCTTCTGCAACCTTCGAGAAAGTCTGATTGCTTGAGAAGTGGAGTCATCAGTGCCTTACCAACGAGGTGGGGCCCCAAGTCAATTGCTGTGGATTCTTCACAAGCAGCAGTGGTCTTTGTGGCCGGTGTGTGTGTGTGTGTGTGTGTGTGCGTGTGTGTGTGTGTGTGTGTGTGTGTGTGTGTGTTCTATCCTTGTTTAAATAGATTATAAAGTAGAGAACAATTTACTGGTTCTCCTATAATAAGAGTATTATGGGCTGAATATTTTGTGTAGCTCTGTCTGCTTGCCTAGCATGGGTAAAGCCCTAGGTTTGATCCTCAGCACAGCAGATCCAAACCATAAACAACAGCAATAAAAAGAGTTTCATGTTTAACAATACTTTATTATTTTAAACTAACAAAGCACTCAAAAAAATAGCAGATTTTATAGTTATATTTCCCTTGCAGATCTAATAAATAAATATCTCTGGGGAATAAGAACTATAGTGTTTCAAAAGTACCCCAGATTCCCAAGGGCAGTGAAGTGGTCTCTATGGTCCAGTCAACAGGGCTGGTGGTAGATCTCATCTGCTTCTTAAATCAAGAGAAAAAAGTTTCACCTGTGGCAGAAAAGTTTACCTTCCAATCACAGAAAAATTCTTGATGAATTAAAAAATTAGCAAATCACCTGAACACTTTGTTTTGTTTAGTTTTGTTTTTTGTTTTTTTGAGTCAGGGTCTCACTACGTAGTTGAGACTGAACTGGAGCTCACTATGTAGCCCAGGCTGGTCTCAGACTCAAAGCGATCCTCCACCTGCCTCAGCCTCCTGAGTGCTGGGATTACAGGCATGCGCTGCCAAGCCCGGCTTTGAACACTTTTTAATAAAAAACAAAACAAAACAAAATAAACCCCAGAGCATTCTTAGGGAAAAAAGTAATAAGGAAAATTAGAAGCGTTTTACTGCAAAAGCGAAATAATTATTCAGATGTGATTTGTAACATCTGTAGTGCATTGAGTTTTGAAAAATGATCTCAATTCTCTGCCTTTGTAATAATGAACTTTGCATTATTAATCCTCTCAAAAAGTGTTACCAGAACGCTTTCTGTTGTAACTTTTAACATCTGTGGAAGCTGAATTACTGAATCCTTCAGCTGTCTCCCTCAATTCTGTACTGAGCTATAAAGAGGCTCTTCACATGTCTGCTGTTCTTGGTTTCCTGCCAAACATTGAGACGAGGAAAGGATGTGATTGGTCAAGGAGAATCCGCTGGGCGTGGTCGTCCTCGGCACCCCAGTCCTCCCCAGCCGCGCTGCCACCCGACTGCGCATGGACAGCTTTCAAGAGCTCTGCAGACGCAGCCAATCAGCGCTGTCCAGACTATCTACAGAATCTTAAGCAATAATAATGTTCGTTGTTCTATGCTGCTGACCTTTCAGGTTGTTTAAAACATAGCAATAGCCAATTCATATATCTCTTTTAAAATTTAGAAAAAAAATCATGTATAACCAAATTGGCCTATTACAATTTACAAGTGTATATGTATACATATAAATTATCCATATGTAACTAAAAGTGTTTGACATTCAGAGAAGAAAATAGAAAAAAATGAATAAACACTGTCTAATAATGTTTTATTCAGATTCTCCAACAGCAGTACTACCGTTTGTATCAGCTTTAAAATTTATTGTGTTCCCCTTTGAACAGGCAACAGAAAATTTTTTGTTTGCCTCTGATGGTCAAGCAGTAAATACTTTAGGCTTTTTAGGCTGTACAGTGTCACGACTACACAATGCTGACTAACTAGCTAGTACAAAAGCACGGTAACCACACACGAGCAGGGTTGCAATCCAATAAAAATTAATTTGTCAAAACATGTACAGGCTTTCATTTCCTGGCCCTCGGTGTAAGAGTTAATCTTGTTTTTAAGGTACACAGTTGTGAATTTTATGTCCACTGGGATTTTTAAGACCACAAACTTGGCACAGCATGGAGGATATAAGGATTAATGGGTGACTCACAGAATTTTACACTCTTAGGACACATATTTCTGAAATTTTTCCCCTAAGAAGCCCTGTATTGTTCTTTTTGTTTTGTTTTATTTCTCTAGCATCTATCTTATCTTCAATCTGTGTTCTAATAATTATAAGGCAAACATTATAGCTAAAAGAGAATAGTTGTTTGCCAATACATTTCTGTGTGAACTAGTTTAGTCATAAGCAAAACAGGTCTTTGATGAACATTATTTGCTTATCCAACATCATTTCAAAGAATTACTTTCAGATGCTGGCACTTCAGCATGAAATATTGACCTGGATGTTAATCTTTCACTATATTTAAAATAGTTGAAAATAATGTGTTTTGACTCAGAACTGGATCATGTAAATACTTAGGTCATCTGTCAAATTTTATGGTTTCTCAGTTGAAAATATTTTTATGATATAAAAATGATAAAACAAAAATGCCTTTCCTTTGCCTCAGCGAGGTGGACTATATGGAGGGGAAGGGGGAGAGGAAGTAAACAGGGCCACAATGCTATATGTGTATTTATTATAAATACATTTATTATGTACCACACATATATGCTACTGAAGAAAAAAAACAAAAACAAAACACTCCAGAGAACACATTCTAAACCTCTTGCATTCTGATGCAAGTCACAAGTAAAAAGAACTTTCCAAAGGTCTTAAATTATCCAATCACAATTTTTTTTTCAAATTTTTCACAAGACTTTTTGAACTCTAGATAATGCTTTCTGTGTTTATTCAGGAAGCCATGAGCTCTTTAAATCGGACTTCTTCATGATAAACATTACCATTGCAAGTTGAAATTTCTCTCATTGTTAAATCGTGTTTTTTTCTCTGATAGGAAATATGGAAACACAGCGCAGCTACCTACAGTGCTCAGCCTGGTAAACCCTCCTCACGCCTTCCGGTTCTGGGTCTCTGGTGGGGATCTGATGTGTGTCAGGACGGCTTTTCTCTTGCTGACTCTTTTTCTGTGTCTGTCTTAGAAACATGAATGCCTGCATGCACTATCTATATTTCCTTTCCCACCAGGCTAGAGGCCAACTGCTACTATCCACAAATTATAACTGCTGAGAAGTTGGAAATCTCCTTTCCTAGAGGAGTCTAGAGAATATTGGCGAAACTAGATGAGGTGAGTCAGAAAATGAGTTCATTGGGATTCTAGGATGTCTCAACTGCACAGCTGAGAATTTACCTTGTGTCAATTCCTATGTCAATGCTAAGGATCTCTTTTGGTGGCAAAGAAATTATTGCATTGTCTTCTATCTATTTGCATATTTTTCCTACAGGGGTTTTTCTCTTTTGGCTTCTTTTACCTAGTGCTGGAGTTACAGAAATAAGAACCTGAGTTCCTGTTTTTATACTGATGAACTTCCTCCCACTTAGAGAAAAGGATGTTAATTAGTAATCTACAAAGGTTTCTGTAAAGGTTCCTTTGATTGTTGCAGACTGTTCTTCTAGGTAATTTTGAGGTTGTCAGGTATGCTTATTATGGTAATGTCCCTGAAAAAGTCATTTTAAAGAAGAGAAAATACATACAAAAGTGTAAAGTATGAAACTTCCTACTCTTAGAAGTGCTGAAAGCTCAAATTTCTTTTCTTTTTCTTTTGGTACTGGGGATCGAACTCCAGACCTTGCACTTGTGAAGCAGGTGGCAGAACCACTAAGCTTAAATCCCCAGCCCAAGCTCAGATTTCTTATGGATTTTTTTTCTGACTTATATAACCATTGTATGCAATAGCTTATTTGTGTGTGTTTTATACTTTGAATTATATTTTCTTTTCTTTTGGTACCGGGGATCGAACTCGGGTCCTTGTGCTTGCAAGGCTGGCGGCAGAACCACTGAGCTAAATCCCCAGACCCTATATTTTATTTTCTTGAATGTAAAACTTTATGCATTTATTTATTTATTTGTCCCCATTTAGAGTACTTTTATTAGTGTCCGCTAATTTTACAAAATCTTGGGTTTCAATGTGGAATTTTCTGTTTTGGGGGGGAAGTTTGAGACAGGGTCTCACTATGTAGTTGAGACTGACCTGGAACTCACTATGTAGCCCAGGCTGGTCTTGAACTCACAGCCATCCTCCTGCCTCAGCCTCTGAGTGCTAGGATTACAGGCGTGCACCACCACGCCTGGCTTCAATGTGGAATTTTCATACATGCATGTATGTTGAACATATCCATTTTTGTCATTTTCCCTTATAACCTCCTGCCCACTCCCCTACTCCCTTTCTCTTGTCTGACCAGAGTCCCCTGTCTGCTTCATGATACCTTTTGTAGATTCCACACATTAGGAAAGACATATGAACCTCGTCTGTCTGCTTCTGGTTTATTTTGCTTAACACAATGATTATCTTCTCTATACATTTTCCTGCAAATAATTTTGTGCTGTTTTAACAGCTGGATAATATTCACTACGTATAAATACTACCTTTTCTTTGTCCATTAATCTATTTATTTGTCCCTTTTTTTAGATTAGGAAGCAGAGTTACTAAGGTTAAATAATTTGCCCAAGATCATGTAAGAGTGCAGCTGGGATCCCAGCCCAAGTGGTCTGGCCTCTAAATGGACGGGTGTCTTTGCTTGGCTGTTTGTTCGGTTGGTTTTAACGGCTTTGTTGTGTCCTGTTCCGTGGTGGTGTTACTGGGGCCTTTCATACTGAGTGACATCCCTAGCTCTTCTTAAATTGTTATTTATTTTTAAAATTTTGGGGTAGGGATTCCCAAGTTGTCCATGTTGGGCTCAAACTTGCAATCCTCCAGCCTCAGCCTCCCAGAGTGCCAGGATTACAGGAGTGACCACCACACCCAGCCTCAAAGGGGGTCCTTAATGATGGTTTCTGTAGGGCATTTGCTAAGATTCCTGTTCTCATGTCTTTGGTGAGTTTCTCAGTCCTGGCATTTAATTAGAATCATTCAGGTAGGTTTATAAAATAAATGGTGACCTCTGGGGAGTCCAGCCCAGGCCTGGGTACATTTCCCAGTCTCCCCTGGAGCTCCTAGTGTATAGCCAAAACTAGTAAGCTCTGCTCTCATCCTTAAAGTGCGAGCTGCTCTCACCTGTGTCCTCTCTGTGCCATTGTGAACGGTTTCTACAGAATGTGAAGGCAGTTTAGCAGCCTGTGGGCTGCAGGTCTCTGCTTCTTTTAATAGAACAAATGTCATGAAAATTGTCTCAGCACTGACCAGTCACCACTCTTCTTAAATGCCTCACCCAAGTTATCACTGGTGTTACTTTAATGACTTTCTGTCCCTGGGAGCGTTAGGCCTTATGACCTTTCCCTATCCAACTATTCCCTGTATCCTTGCCTTGTAATGCACGCTTGTCCTTTGCCGGTCCATGGAGGAACCTCTGTGGTTGGGGTGGCTTGTCAACTTTATTGGCTTTGGGATCCACTTGGAGGATCGATAGAGCATGCTTCTGGGTGTGTCTGGGTTGGCAATGAAGGGTGACTTTAGATCCGTTTTGTGTCCCCTGCCCTTTCCTCTCTGCACTTCCTGTGCCTTTCTGACGTCATGAACTAACCACCTTAGCTTCACCACACCCTTCCGCCATGAAGTTTCCGCTCAGAGTCGTTTGACCATGAACCGAACGCCCTGTAGCAGTGAGCTAAATTAAATCATTTCTCCTTTACAGTGTGGGAGTTGGGTATTAGAAAGCTCATACGGAAAACAAACAGTAAGCCCTTCCTAGCAGGTAAATACCTGCACAGCCTCATCATTTGATTTATTGTAAAGGATTGTTTCTTAAGGAACAAAACCACAGACCATTATCACGCTCGGGGTAACTTTACAAATTGTTTATTGTCGCGATTGTCCAGTTGCATAGAAGTGGCTGTCTGCATCATGATCCAAATAAATTTGGGACCTTGCATTTGGCCAGTGTGAGTCTGAGGAATAGCAGCTTTCTGCTCTGCATCATACTGTTTGCTTGTTAAAGAAGGTGGAGAGGGCATTTGGGTTTTAGATTGAGATATTTCTATTCTCTTCTCATTTAGGATGCCGTCTCTCTCCACTGTTCACGAGACCTAGGGCACCAGTTGCATTTGGACGCTGAGTTCTAGCAAGTGAGCTTTATAAGCATGTGTGTTTCCTACAGTAGCACTGCAGGAGGTGCATAATGCTTGGTTGTTCTGCTTTTAGTGGAGAAAAACCAATCCTTTCTTGCCGGTCTGAAAGCTCCACTGAATGCTTCCAGATCAGCCTGTTACTGAACGGCTTCAGGAGCCTTAAGATAGCCACAAGATCAGTTAATGCACCGGATCTTGTACAATGGTGATACTCTCCTCCTGGATTGATTGGCCAGATTTCTTCTACAGAGGAGAACTTCTTACTCCTCAAATACATCTTTAATCGCAGTCCGCTGGTACTGAAATTGCAGAAAATATTTGATATTTTGTTGACTACCAATTTTCAGAGCACCGAATTTTATATCCTGGCAACTTTTACCGTTAACAGTTTATATATGCATAGGAACACTTTAAACATTCACCTTTAGGTGCCCTGGAGCTGTTCTTCCTTCTGATGTCCTCATGGCCCCATGTTCAGGTGGGAAAGCCCCTTTGAGCTGACTTGCACACTCTTTTGGCATAACCTTAGTAAACTCTGGCTGTATCTGTGCTTTTAGGCACAACAAGATACCTAGGTACATACTGAGTGATTTCTGCTCCAGCCCTGGAATCTGCCTTGGTTCCTTTCAGGCGAGAAGTGGAATTAAAAGATTGCAGTCAGGGCCTTACAGATATTCATTACTACTTGATTGTCCTTGATTTTAAATCCTTTTAATTGGCAGATATGATATTTTTTAAAATTCTTATATTTATTGGTTTATGTTTGCAATTCCAATGATTTCATTCCCCTGGGTAGGTGGTCCAGGTAGACAACAGATTTCAATTCTTTCATTCATCCCTTCTGTTCCCTTCCCTCTATCTCTGGGCTTCCTTCCCTTTTGCAAGAGATCTACCTCCCTGCTTCCTCCTATTATCAATCTTTTATTTTGTACTTTATTTATATTTTGGGCTTCTCGTATAAAAGAAATCATGTGATATTTAATCTTCTGTGTCTGATTTATTTCACTTATTATTAAGTTCTCCAGAAGTGCCCATTGTATACAAAGGATGCAAGCATATCCTTTTTTAATTAGACGATTTCATTAACATTTTTTTATTTCATTAATATGTTGGTGGCCGTATAGGCTTGTAAGATCCAGCTATCATGAGGTGTGCTGCTGTAAACATAACTGTGTGTTTATACAGTGATAAATGTATCACTGTACTATGATACCTTCAACTCTTTGAGGAAGATATTTAGAAGGTGAATAGCTGAGTAAAATGGATTTTCTATTTTTAGTTTTCTGAGCAATCTTCACACTGATCTCCATCATGGTTGTACTAGCTTGCTTTTGCACCAACAATTTGGAGGGGCGACATTTTCCATCAGCCTCTCTGGCATTTGTTATTATCTGATTTTTTTTTTTTTTTGGTTTTTTTGAGACAGGGTCTCATTATGTAGTTGAGACTGACCTGGAACTCACTGTGTAGCCCAGGCTGGGCTCCAACTCACAGCGATCCTCCTGCCTCAGCCTCCCGAGTGCTGGGATTACAGGCGTGCACCACCATGCCTGGCCTTTGATTTCTTGATGATAGCTATTCTTTCTGGAGTAAGAATATCAGTGGTTTAAAATTTGTATTCCTCCAACAACCACCTTTTTTCACATATTTATTGGCCATTATACTTCTTCAGAGAAATGTCTGTTCATTTCAGTTGTCCATTTTTTTCCACTGGGTCTTTTAGTTTGGAGGTTATAATTATTTTTTAGTCTTTTATGTACTCTAGGTGTTTTCTGTCCAAGAAATAGACACCAATTTTATTTATCCCATTCTGTAGATTATCTCTTCACTCTCTTGGTTGTTTCCTTTGTCATTCAGAGGCTTTTAAATTTTATATGATCCCATTTTTTGATTCTTGGTGTTATTTCTTGTGCAATTGGGGGTCTTTTCAAAAAGTTCTTACTTGGACCTGTATCTTCAAGAGTTTTGCCCAATGTAATTTCCAATGAATTTTTTCTACTACCATGCAGTTCTTTGATTCATTTCATTTTAGTTTATTATCACCTGACGAGAGATACATATAAATATCCAGTTTTCACAGGACCATATGTTAGAGAGTCTAGTTTTGCTCCAACGTAAGTTTTTGGCCCCTTTGTCCAAGATCAGATGATTTAACTGTACCTTGTAATTGTTTCTGCATCCTATAGTCAGATACATTGATCCTCACATCTGTTTTTGTGGAAATATTATGCTGTTTTTATCACTGTAGTTCTGTAGTGTCACTTGAAATCCAGGATGGTGATGTCTCCTGCTTTGCTGTTGTTACCCACGATTGCTTTGCTACTCTGGTGTCTTCTTGTTTCATGTGAATTTTAGGATTGCTTTCTCTAGTGTTTTTAGGAATACTATTGGTATTTTTATTGCAATTCCATACATCTGCATATTAGTTTTTGAGGATTAGCCATTTTGACAATATTGGTTCTGCCTTCCAGGAACACAGCGTATCTTTACATTTTATGATACCCTCTTAATTTTTTTTTCAGAGTATTATAGTTTCTATTCCAGAGGTCTTTCACTTCCTTGATTAGGTTAATTCCTAAGTCATTTTTTTGGTGCTATTGTGAATGGTGTTGTTTTCCTAATTTCTTTCTCAGTGAGTTCATTATTAGTGTACAGAAGTGCTATTGATTTTTTATCCTGCTACACTACTGAATTTAGTTGTTAACTGTAGAAGCCTTTTGGTGGATGCTTTTTCAGATTTCTGTGTGCAGGATCATGTAATCATGGCATCTGTAAGCTTGTCTGTAACCTGTAACTACATAATCTGTAAACACATCCCTTTATTTCTTTCTCTTGCTTGATGGCTCTGACTAATGTTTCCAGTACTATATTGAACAGGAGTGGTGATATTGGATTGCTGGTCTTGTTACTGATTTTGGAAGGAAAGCTTTGGCTTCTCCCCATGTAGTATGATGTTGGTTACTGGTTTGTTCTAAATGGCTTTTACTGTATACAGAAAAGTTACTTCTATATCTATTTTCTTCTGAGTTTTTATCATGAATGGATGTTGGATTTTTTCAAAGGCTTTTTCTTCACCAGTTGAGATGATTATGTAATTTTTGTCTTGCCTTCTGTTTTGTTGATGTATTGTGTTTATTAATTTTTATGTTTTGAAACATCCCTGTAACACTGGGGTGAACTCTACTTGATCTTTGTTGCATTCTTCTTAAGGATTTCTTGTTCATTCTTGTTCAGGATTTCTGCATCTATATTCAGTAAATTAATTGGCCTGTAGTTCTGTTTTTTGTTGGATCTTTGTCTGGTTTTGGAATCAGGTTAATGCTTTGTTCTGAGAATGACTTTGCAAGGACCCTTTTCCTTTCAATTTCATTAAAGAGTTTGAGGAGTATTAGTATTATTGTAGACTTCAGGGATGCATGCTTCAGGACTTGAGCTTTTTTAGTTGATAAGGTTTTTTCTAAAAAAAATTATTACCGCTTCAGTTTTATTACCTGTCATCAGATTATTCAAGATTTTTACATATTCTTGTTTTAGTTTTTGTATTTCATATATTTGTAGTAATCTATCCATTTTTCTGGATTCCCCAGTTTTTTGGAATAGAGATTTTTCAAATTATTTACTAATGACCTTGATTTTCTCAGTGTCTGTTGTGATTTTGCCTTCATTTCTAACTCCAATGATTTTTTTCTTTCACTTTTTTTTGTAGGGTTGGCTAACAGTATATCTAATGTGTTTATTCTTTCAAAGAACCAGCATTTCCATTTGTTGAGTCTTTGTGTATTTTTTAGTTCAATTTCATTAATTTCTATCCTAATCTTTACAATTTTCTTCCATGTATGAGCTATGGATTTGGATTTTTCTTGTTTTTCTATTTGAGGCTCATCACTAGAATATTTATTAGAGCTTGCTTAATTTTTCTGATGTGGTATTCATAGATATGAACTTAATGTTTATGACTTCATTATATCTCATATTTTTTTAGAATGTTGTCCTGTAATCATTTGATTCTAGGAACTGTCTAATTTCTTGATTTCTTCTGTGACTCATTGATTATTTAAGAAAATATTATTTGATTTCCATGCATTTGCACAAGTTCTGTGTTTTCTTCTGTTACTGAATTCAAATTTTTTGCATTATGATTGATAATATGCACAGTACAATTTTTATTCTTTTGCATTTATTTCAACATGCTTGAGGCTAGCATGAGGTCTGTTTTGGAGAAAGCTACAAGTGGTGCTGAGAAGATTGTGTGCTCTGTTGTGGTTGGGTGAAACACTGTATAGATATCTACTAGATCTGTTTGTCTGAATGCATGGTTCAACTTTTTTATTTCTTTGTTGGCTTTTATTTAGTTTGTCTCTTTGTGGCAGTGGGGTATTTAAGCCAGCCACTGTCCTTGTGCTGATGTTTATCTAATCTTTTATGTCTAGTAGTAGTTTTTTTGTGAATTTGTGTATGCCCATGTCCAGTGCAGAGGTTTATGCTTATTATCTCTGCCAGGCGAATTGTTCCATTGACCAATGTTTTGACAGTCTTTGCTTCTTCTGATCAACTTAGGCTTGAAGTCCACTTTATATGAAAGGAGGGGAGATATTTCTGCTGTGATGTGTTCCTGTTGCATGGAATACTGTTTTGTATCCTTTGACATTTTAGTCTGTGAATTTCTTTTTAGATTAAATGTATTTCTTTTATGTAACACATCGCTGGGTTTTGTTCTTGAGCCGTTCTTTCCTTCTGTCAATATGTATCTTTTGCTTGGGAAATTGAGACCATCAGCATTGTGAAAGGTATTAATTTATTCCTCTCACTGCATTATTTTTTCTTTTACCTATTTACATTTTCCCCCTGTGCTTAATTTCTCATCTTGTGTGGTGTTTTCATTCTGCTGGGTCTTTTTGGGTATTCTGGCTTCGTTGTCTCTTTCCAGTCTATCCTTCAGATGTTTTTGGAGAACTTGTTTGGTGGTGATGGAATTTTTAAGGTAATATTTGTCAAGGAAGTACCTTATTTCTACACCATCTTTTGAAAGATGGGTTTGCAGAATATGTTATGCTGGGTCAGACATTGTTTTCTTGTAGGGCTTAAAACACTTTACTCCATGCTGTCTTGGCCTTTATTGTTTATGTTTAGAAGTCTGCTGTAATTCTAATGAACTTACCTTTATAAGTGATTCATAGATCTTCTCTAACAACTTCTAAAATTCTTTCCTTCTGTGGGATTCCTGAGATTTTGTCTATGATGTTTCATTGAGAAGTTCCTTTCTGATTGTGGCTATGCCTCATTTTTCTGTGTGTTAAATATTTTTCCCATAATGGGAAGCTTTCTGCTATTATTTCTGTAAGCAGTTAATTTATGCCATTTGTACTGTCTTCTGGATTTTCCCTAAATCCAGTTCATCTTATTACTCCTATTTGTTTCATTTAGCAGCAGTTGGATACAGTTTTCATGTTCTCTTTTTGTTTTCAATGTATCTCTGAATAATTGGTTCCACGTCAATTGCATCTTCTAGCTCTGACACTTTGTCCTCACATTTTGTTGCCCATATTTACAATAAAATTTTTAATCTCCTAGATTTCACCCTGGCATCTTTGGACTCAGATTATCTTTTAAACTCATCATTTGTGTTTTGTATTATTTTGTTTAGCTCATCTGACTTTTATTATGTCTTCTGTAAACTCACTGGTGATTTTCTTTATTAAGTCTAATAACTATTTTGTTTTATCTTGTTTGAGCTCATTGAGCCTGTTATTGATCGGTTTTTGAATCTTCTCTTTTATCATTCAAATAATTCAGTTATGTGGTTTATTTCCTCTCCCTTGTTGTCCCAGGCATCAAATTTTGGAAAGCTGTAAGATTTTGGAGGCATTTCGTTGCCTTGTCTTCTCATGCTGCTACTGTGGCTGTGTTTTTTGTGGTTGGTGAGGTTTGTGGGTACTTATAGTGGAAAGGCTATGTTGATAATATGGAGATCCCTTTGGTTGGTCTCTGCTTTTCAGTGATGCATTTTTGGCATGCCTCACTCCAGGCATCTGCCTCTCTTCCAAGATTCACCCAACTGTGTTAACTTGGGAGGGTTAGATGCCATGTCACTTTCCTAGTGCCCAATTCTCTGGGAATAGGCCACAGTATTGTGAATCATGTGAAAGCAGTCTAGACATTGGGATGCAGAGAAAACCTATCAGTATCAATAACTGCATTCCCTGGCAATAGCAATGAAATCAGCCAAAATGATATTGTCAAAGACAAACTCATATTGACATGCCATAGAACTAATAATGAGCCAGCCTTAATAATAAATGCAAAAGAAATATATAATTTATAGTATAAACACAAAGAAGAATGAAATATTGACATGCATTAGGTATCTACTAAATGCAACAACTATACTTCAAATAGCAATAGAAGTAAATTTAATGGTAATTGCATGGAGTTATCTATCTAATGCTTAATAAAGCTTAATGGTTACAGCAGTAAAGGTGGAATAAGGAGTGGTAGAATGAATGAAGAATTATTTGAAAACTTAGGCTATGGAAGATGAAGATAAGGAAAGAAGAGTCCTATTAAAGATTAAAACAAATTAATAGAATTAGGTAAAGGTAACAGATAAAATGATGAAAAAAGATAAAAGAGAAAACATATGAAGAATTAAAAAAGAACACCAAACCTCAGAAAACCCAGGAAGAAGAAAGGGAAAATGACTCAGAAAAAAAATCCCTCTGTATTTTTGAAAGCGTGATTTTTTTTCCAGGACTCACACTTTTGAAATCCAGCAAGTCAGTTACCCAGTGTAGCTTCACAGTCTGTGGCTCTGTGAGGTACCCCCTGTTTCAGAGGCCTCTCTCTCCATTCAACCAAGGCTATGACAACTGTCCAAACCAAGGCTCATCTTTGCACACTTTGGTAGATGAGCAAAGCAATCAGACTTCTCTGTGCTAGATATGGGCAGCAGGCTGAGGGTTCAAGGAAGCTACCATACTTATTACCAGCCTTTTCAGCCCTGGTCACCAGTGAAAGTCGCACATGCTGGCCCTATCTTCTCACCATGGAAGATGGAGCCCTGTGTCTTTCCCAGCTTCAGCCTAAACGTCTCAGAAAGTTTATCATTAGTCTGCACCCTCCCTGTGACTGTCTCCTGCTGCTGTCTTAATTCCAGGCACTGTGGGAGAGTAATGCTGTGGAGTGGTTTTGTAACTTTCTGTCTCGGCCTTAAATAAATCATCTTTCCTGAATGATACTTAATTATGCTAAAAAAGAAAAAAATGGAAACAAAGTCTTTGCAAACAGGGAAGGGTGAAGGGGGTGAAGGGAGGGTAGGGGTATAGGGAAAAATAAGAAACAAGATACATCATGTAAAGGTACAAGATCCCAGGGATACATGTAACTGTATTGTTTGCTTTATTTTTATTTTATTTTATTGATTTATTTTTTGGTCCCGGGGATCGAACTAGGGTCCTTGAGCTTGCAAGGCAGGCCACTGAACCGCTGAGCTAAATCCCCTGCCCTTGTTTGCTTTAAATGTACCAATAAACCTAATGGAAAAAAAAAACCCTAATCTGGAAATATGGTGGGTGCTGTGCTAGATTTTTTTCTCTAATTCTGGCCTGCTGTGTGGAAGGAGTCATTTTTGGAGTAAAACTCCACCCTGTTTTTGCAGTTCAGAATAACCATGGGCTGTTGGGAAGACTGGGACTGCTGACCTAGTCTATTGTTTCACCCTGGAGTGTCTGACCTGGGTGCTTACCTTGCGCCTACAGAAACGTTTACCTGTCTAGAAGCTGCAGTGAACTGCCGTAGTGGTTTCTACTTTTCTCTGCACTAAGCTGCATTTTTTTTTTCTTCTTCTGTGTAGCTTCTAAATTTCCTGTCAGTTCCCAGAAATGTGTGTGTTCTGTGGTGGGGTTGGGGATTTGTTTGTTTATTTTTTCTCTCTACCAAGTTCTTATTTTCCTGATTTTGGATTGCAGAAGGGCTGGATTTTGCTGCTGCTCCGCCATTTTGGTTCTCCTACACTTTGAATTTTAAATTGGAAAAACTGAAGGGAAAGGATGATTCACGTTTTCCTAGCTTTGCCATAATTTTCCATTACCAAATTAGAAGCAGAAAAGTACTGAATGCATTTTTGTTTCTTCATCTTTTTTCATTTTTTTTAGAAGAGATGAGGAAGTACAAAATAGGGAAATGGTGGTTACCTGGACGGATATAATTCACACACAGAACAAAGCATAAGGCAGAGAGAGAGAGAGAGAGAGAGAGAGAGAGAGAGAGAGAGGCATGAAGCAGTTAAGCAGTTATCTACTCGTCTGAGTTTACCTTCCTGCCAAGGAATTTTGTGAGAATCTTTCATGTGTAAAATAATTTCTGGTGAAATCTTTTTCCAACAGGAACTTAGAAAATGCACTGCAAAATATCTCAAAGCCAAAAGAGAGCTCCTGTCCTGATTAGCTTAGAAAAGACTGATAAGAATTCATTGAGTGTAGGATAGGAAAGTCTGTAATTCTCAGAAAAATAAAAGAAATTGAGCATAATTTTAATATGGAAGCCATATGACAAACACTCTTTCGGTGGAAATTTCCTCCTCATGCTATGTTAATGTAATGGTGACATTCAGTTGGTGGAATGAAAGATAAAGATGATTATTAACATTATTATATTAAAAGTAGTCATAAGTTTGTACAATAAAATTTCTAAAATATTTTGATATAGAGGAAGTAAGACAAAAATTATACAGTAAGAGTTGATAAATACTTCTAGTCCAAATTGAATCCTTGAACAATACTACTTTAATAATATTGGTTTAATACATATATGTCTCTTTCAACACAATGTGGAATAAGATTCAGACTTGACAAACTAATTTTGTAGCATTAAAGTTTTTTTTTTTTTGGTAGAAAGCTGTATTACTTTAAGCTTTTAAAAGTTTCTATGCAGTTTTTTTTTCAGCTTTAATTGAGTTTATTTGTACATTTTAGGGATACAGTACAGTTACAGTCATTGTTGGGATCTTGTACCTCTACATGACAAGTCTTGATTCTCATTTTTTCCCCTTACCTCTACCCTCCCTTCACCCCCTCCTCCCCTCCCCATCTACAAACACTTTATTTTCATCTTTTCATTCTCTCACATTTTTTTCTTGTCTTTTTACACTTCCCCTACCCATCCCACCTTCCCTACACCTTTAGCTCCTTTCTTCCCATTTCTAAATGTCAGTAATCTTATTAGAATCTTATGCATTGTTGCAGATTATTTACACCAGGCAAAGTATTTGGTATTTACACATGTGTGACTTATTTATTTCACGTAGGAGTATATCTTCAATATGTATCCATTTTCCTATGAATGAATCTATTTTCTCGTTCTTTATGCCTGAGTAATATTCTGTTTTATAGAAAAACCACAACTTCTTTATCCAATTTCCAACGGATGGGCAAATAGGCTGTTTCCAAGATTTAGCTATTACAAACTGTGCCGCTATAAACATGGGTGCACATACTTCTCTGTGATATGATTCTTTTAGTTCTCTTGGAAAGATACCCAGCAGAGGGATGGCTGGGTCAAATGGAACCTCCAGTCCAAGCTCTTTGAGGTATCTCCACATTGATTTCCATAGTGGTTGGACTAGTCTGCACTCCCACCAACAATGGAGAAGGGTTCCTTTCTCCCCACAACCCCGCCAACATTTGTTATTGTGTGATTTCTTGATTGCAGCCATTCTTTGTGGGTGAGGTGGAATCTCAGTGTTGTTTTCATCTGCATCTCTTGAATGACCAGTGATGTGGAACATTTTTTCAAATATTTTCTTGCTGCTTTTACTTCTTTGTCTGAGAAATGTCTGTTCATTTCAGATGTCCATTTTTGAATCGGGTCTTTATATTTGGGGGGACTGATTGTTTTGAGTTCTTTATATATCCTTGATAATAGTCCTTTGTCTGAGGAACAGCTGGTAAAAATTTTCTATGCAGTTTTTGAGGTGTAATATAGTTGCTTTGTTTCAATTAAAAGATTTGATATTACACTACCATAAAATCTAGAATTCAGTATGAGTATCTTTTGGAAGTGTGGATTTCCGTGGTCATCAGTTAGAAGTGAAAATCACACGGGATCCTCTTGTGCACCTATTCTATTGGACAGTGGCAAACAGTTGCCCTTTCAGTACAGTACACTCCAGCTGCCATCTGCCAGTACATATGATAATTTGCCTCCGTTACTTTTAGGTTCCTGAGTCTGTCGTACCACCCATGTGCACTGTAGAAAGCCAGGGAACTGACACTCTCCAGGAGCAGCCTTGTTTCAATGCCTGTTTGGAATTGATGAAAAATAGTTTTCTTCTTTTGCTCTTGAATGTGACAACACCAAGGAATTTGCTACTTACTGATTCCCAGAAATTCATATGCAGATTTAAGCTCTTTTGACCCACAGTGGTACCTGGTATGAAAAGCAAGTTTTATTATCTTCCTGTTTCTATTTCATTTCCATACTCCTGTTTCCTTCATTTCTCAAATGATCTACTTGAGCTCCCTTTGGGCATCTGCTTCAGGTGGAACTAAGTCACAGTGTAAAATCTGTAAACATCTGTCTTACACAAACTGTGTTAATCTGACAAATCAAAGCCAAATATAAATTTAAGTTGACTTTACAGTTTTGGACTATAAATTAAGTAAACATTGACTAGGCAACTTCTGAAGGAGAATAAAATGTGTCAAGAGAGAAAAACCAAAGTATTTTGTCATGGCAAATTTCACTTGCTTTCTTATTTGTAAATAGACTACCTTATAAATAGGAGTGTAAATTCTATGTGCTATATGAATTGCTTATACCTAAAGTTAGTATTTTCTGAAGCTGATATTTTACAATAGGGTTACTTTTATATTTTAATAAATTGCACATTCATATATACTATTGTTCATCAAAGTAATCTTATAAATAAGAAACAGAAAAATTAGCTTAGAGGAAGATTTATTGAATAAAAACTGCACATACCAGTAAAAAACTCTAATTTTCTGAAAAATGTTTATTTTCTTTCTAATATAAATTTTGTCCTGGTAGTAAATCACTTAAATAAAAATTTTCTGGCTTCTGCAGCAGATATTTATAATTATTGGTTTTCTTGATTTTAAAAATGTTGACTAACAAATTAATGATATAAATCCACCTGCATATGTACATATCTGTCCACACCAGCAGGTCTCCTCTGATTGCTTTTCGATATCGCCTTTCAGAAATCAAGCTTTGAACTTTTAAAAAGCTCACTCTAAGTAAGGTGAACTGTGCAGCATGACACTCACGAGCAGGGAGGATGCTCAAACAAGCAGGTATGAAAAAAAAATCTGCATTATTGCTAAAGACAATTGTTTCCTCTCAACATTCTGAAGTCTTATCCACAACATGATAGTATTTGGAGATAAGACCATTGAGAAATAAGTAGGATTGCATGTGGTCATGAATGCTTCTCCCTGATGACCAGATTACTGGCCACACATAGTTTGCAAGTCAGATAGAAGGCCCTCACAGGGTACTGTGTAAGCCAGCATCTGACCCTGGACTGCCCAAGCTCCAGAACAGCAGGAATGAAGTCGGTTGTCCAAGTGACCCGTGTCAGCATGTTTTGTCATAGCAGCCCAAAAAGACTCACAAAGATTTCGGTACTGGCACTCTATGTCCTAACTTATGGAAAGGCTATTGAGCTGCAAGCCAGCAACACATGTGAAAATGTGACTCTGGTGAGGTCCCAGAAAGAAACAAGGAATAGACTTCTGGAAACTAGAGAAAGTGCAACTCTTGTTTTGTTTTGTTCAATTTTTTAGCACTGGGGAATTGGACTTGGGCCCTTGAGCTTGCAAGATAGGCAGTGGAACCACTGAGCTAAATCTCTGGCCCCAGTGCAACTCTTATTGTAGTGGCAAAGAACTCAGTTATCCTATGGGTTTTTTAAAAATTGATTTTATTGGTATTTTAAATGTATAAAAATAATGACATTCATTGTTGGAAATTTGCATCTTTACACAATCAATCTTGGTTCTTACTTTTTCCCCATTCCCCTGCCTTACCGTAGAATTTGGGAGTGATATTTAGATGAGGTTATTATGAAGAAAATTATTAAAAGAGTACATCAGTTTCTCCTGATTGTTAATAGTAAGTTGTATAAAGGAAGATGAACTAAAGAAATTGTTAAGCAGAAAGAATGAGAACTTGAAGATTGGGAAAATTTTTAATGTATTCATATCACAAAAAAATGAAGCATCTTTCAATAAAAGGAACACTAATGGTGTCACTGAACATCCATTTGATTAGTTACTGAGACAGAAGCCAGAATAAAAATGTAACCACAGCAGCAAAGAGAAGGCTAGTTTGCAGAAAAGGGGACATAAAATTTAAAACTAAGCAAGGAAAGGTTGAGAGACCTAGATCGTACAGGGTGGTACCATAGAACCATTTGGAAAAGGTACACTGTTCTTCAAAAAAAATGAAGAAAAATCCAAAGCATCATTTGGAGAACATCTCGATTGATGCTCAGTGTGAGCACATCAGACAGCTTCTGACCTAAATTTTGGAAGTGCCGCCAGAAGCCAGGGTGGGGGAACACACCTGTGTGTAGCAGAGAGGTGGGGATGGGGCAGCTCCCCCAGTGCGTACAGAAGGAAAAGCACTGAATTTAAGAGAATTGCTCTTGAGTCTTTAAATATGATAGAATTTTCCTGCTATGTTTTCGAATATCTTGGGTTCTTTCTTTCTCTTTGTTTCTTCTTTCTCTCTCTCTTTCTTTCTTTCTTTCTCTCTTTCTTTCCTTCCTTTCTCTTTTTTCTTTTCTTCCTCTTCCTCCTCCCCCCACTGCTCCTCCCCTCCCCTCCCCTTTCTGGAAGGTTAATACCTCTGGATCCTTGTCATACCAAGGTATTGGGAACTGCATAACTTGTTTAGATTCACAGACTCAAAGTTGGGGAGAAATTTTTTTTTATCCAGATAAATCATACCTCCATCTACTCATACAGGGTTTAGGTGGTATTTAGAAAATACTTTAGGCTTAAGAATTAATATGAGAATAAATTAAAGCTTTTGTGACTTAGGGAGTAGCATTAGTGTATTTTGTATACAAGGAGGAAATGAATTTCTGGTGGTAGGGACATAATATTATAGACTAAGTTCTACACTCCCCAAATTCATGTGAGGAATCACTACTGTGGAACTTGGTGATATTTGGAGTTGGAGCCTTTGGAAGTAAATTAGAAGGATTAAATGAAGTCATGAGTGGGAAGTCTTCTGGATGTCCAAAGTGGGTATGTGAGGAAAAAGAATGGAGAAAGACAGCTTCTCTTCTATCTACCATGTGTGGACAAGACATGCAGAAGACACTGGAAAGAAATCACCTGAACCTCGACGCTGGAGTTCCTACAGCCCAGGACTGGGGAAAATTCATCTGTTGTTTCTCATCCAATCTATGGGGTTCTGTTGTGGCAGCACAAGCAGACTAGTACACTTTTGTGAATTCCAATTCACTGAACAAAGCAATGAAAAGATTTTTTTAAAATCCAAAATATAATTATCATATATATATATATATATCAGCTATTTTATTTAAAAAAAACCTGCATATTCATTGTAATTTACCTGGAACATAGAATGAAAATATATCAGCAAACCGACCTTAAGAAAATTTTGTTTCTGAAACTAAAATATACTTGTAAATATTCAAAATCATAACATATGCTCCATAAACTAGAAAGCCAGAGAGATTTGAGAATGCCCTTATGAATCATAGAGTCTTTTTTACCCTCCGGGCAGCCACTGTATTTTTTTAAAATCCAAAATATAATTATCATATATATATATATATATCAGCTATTTTATTTAAAAAAAACCTGCATATTCATTGTAATTTACCTAGAACATAGAATGAAAATATATCAGCAAACCGACCTTAAGAAAATTTTGTTTCTGAAACTAAAATATACTTGTAAATATTCAAAATCATAACATATGCTCCATAAACTAGAAAGCCAGAGAGATTTGAGAATGCCCTTATGAATCATAGAGTCTTTTTTACCCTCCGGGCAGCCACTGATTATAACATAATAAAAGGTGCTATTTCCCTCCCTTCTGACCCTGAGTAGGTTGCCAGCATTCTTTTCTTATTTCTCAAAGCTCCTGCTACACATTACAAAGTAGAGGTTGGATTTCTTGGGAATACCAACAAATACAGCTAGCTTTTCAGAGTGTGGACAGAAAAGCTTGTACCAAATACTCCTGATGGGTGACGTGAGATATAGACTCTTGGGTCTGGGCTGTCAGTACCAGATGACAGGGTCTCCAGAAGCAGATGTCTCCTGCTGGGATTATGCCCGGATGTTCAGGGATATGGAGGAGGCTGCTGTTTTCATGAATGGTTGTCTGAAGATCAGAAGAATAAATATTAGTTATGCAGGCTTCAAGGGAACTCAAGGGGAGAATTCTTTGTTTTAAAATACTGTTAATTTATCTATTTTATTTTTATTTTTTTACAGGAAAAAGCTTTACTAAGGAAGCTTATACTTTAGAAAAGTGGTAAGAAATTTCAGTTTGATGGGCTGACAGGGATCAGACCAGCCCTTGACTAAGGAAAGTAAGGAAAAGAGAAAAGTTCTACGGCTTGAGCAGTGGGACACAGGGACACTCTGACGAAAGGGTTCAGCCTGGGCTGTCTGCAAAGGCAAAAGGCCAGCTTTAAGAATCAGCAGGTAGGCTGGGGTCCAGTCGATCACTGTCTCTCTTACTTCCGGTTCACAGCATTTCCCTGGAATGGATGTCTGTTCCTGGTGCTTTCTGTCTTGGGAACTCTGCTTTTCCTGGAATCTAGGTGATCACAGGAGTATGATCCTGGCTGGAGACTTGGGATCATCAAATGTCCCTGTAAAGACCTTATTTTCGTGCCCTCATTCTTGGAAGGGAAGGAGATTATTTGAATTCTGGGATAATCAACCTTGTTTTGCCACCTTTTAGATAGACGCTCTCTAAATAACGAACATACTGTATGTTTACGCAAAGCTGGGAACGGATTAGACCTTAAGTTTTACACTAACAAAGGATACAAAAGGATGGGTCAAGCTTTATTTTGCCTTCAGTTCTTTACTGGGTATCTGAAGGCCTAAGGGATAAATTACGATTTTTAGGTTCCTCCCTGTCTCCGAAGAAACAGTAAACCATACTTATAATCAGTGGCAGGTCCTGAAGCCAGGTCACGACTTCCCTGATACTTTATTCTTCTGAATTTTAAGAAGGAGGAGACAACAATCAGTTTCCTTTGTCCTTTGTGTTCTTAAGTAATTACTCTCTTTGTACTTCCCTGGCTGCTGTTTTAGACAAAGCAGGCAATTAAAATTACCCATTTTTACTATTAAGCCCAGTCAAAGCTCTCCAGGTGCTGCTTCCGGAGTCTGGGCAGAGCTTTTTGCTAATTGGGCTACCTTCCGGTATTGGTCATAATCTTGCTTGACCATATGGTTTGTCTTGGAAGTACGGAGAGGACTTTTCCCTCTACAGTGAACCTCCTTTTTGTAGAACATACACTGGTTGACTCTTCCTTCGTAGGGTTAAACGATACCTCTGCTTGGGAGGTTGAGTGACCCGCCAGAGTTACAGGGCACTTTCAGAAGGGTCCAGTTGTGCCCTAGATCCAGCTTGACCTTGGGAGGCAGGGAATGAATTACTGAGTGTCTCTGAACCCTTTTTATTGATCTTTGGTCTCCAAGCCTCAGTTGCATGTTGAACATACAGAAGATCAACTTTGGATTTTGTAACTATCCCTCTTTTTTATATGTGTACTAGAAAGAAACAAAATGTGATGAAGAGACTGAGAAGTTGGTGTAATAATGCTGACCCGAACAATGGTTATCTGTGGGCCCCAAGGTGTGTGTAGAATTCCTAAGCATGAAGTTTGACTTTGATAAACATATTACTTATTTCATAGGTATGAAAAATAGCCTGAATAACAGTTGTTGATAGTGTTGTTATTTAAAATCAATATTACATTCTTTATAATCACACAAAAGTTAGGATCAATATTAGTGGTTACAAAAATATGTTGTAATTACAGAGATTATTAGAGTGCCAAACAATAGGAGTTTGCTTCTTCTGTTTTTCATATTCCTTGGGGGTGTGGAACATGCATTTTGTTAATATTTTCTTATTTTAAAAATATTTAAAAATTTTAAAACTTTTATATATGTGGATATAGAAAAACCATATGAAAGAATCTCTTTTAGCTAAAATACAAACACTGTTTGTTCAATTTACATATGCAAATATCAAAATTAACAACACAAGAGCAGAATTTCCCAGGTTTTGTAGCACGATACTTTTTCTGTAGCATTCCCACAATGTTATCCCCCACATTCCATACTTAATTGTAGGAAAGAAAGAAGCCACATGTATTTGTATTTTTACACTGTCGTTACAGGAGTTGGCATGTTGTCAGTCTCCACCAGGTAAATATTTTTGTCTCCCTTTGATTATCTACAATGTAAATAATTTAAACTTTAATTTTCACTTCCTCTCAGTGGTTTCACCATCATCAAAATCTTTAGAGAATAAATGCTATTAGAGATAAATACTAGGAATTATCCTACGCATCTTAAATATTAAGTAGGATAAAATTTTAAGTGGGGAACTACTGAGTTAATGGAGTGAGGCGGCGGTTATACCATATCCTGAAAGATGTGAAGAATTTAGATAACAGACAATAGTTGAATTCCCAAGTTTTAGTTCTAGCTCATCTTAACTGGTTCAAAAAAGGGGAAGATTTGTTTTAAATTAAAATGTGTCTCATGACCCCATTTTCTAGTTTATAACACTGATGCTGATTATTTTATCACCCACACAATTCTAGCTCTAAAAAATTAACTGCTTCTGTAAAATTCATTAATTTGAATGATTAGGACTTATTGCTACTGAATTCTATCTTATGTAGAAAAGCTCATCTTCCTGTCACCATTTCATTTCCGTTGATTATGACTTTTTGGGCTCTGCCACCCCTTGTCTTATGCGGTACAAGTTGATGGGGGGTGGGCAGAACCCCCAGAAGTCTCTGGGTGATTGGATCAGGGCTGAGGATGAAACCAAGAAGATAGTAGGGTGTCTGGATTCGCATCTAGGAAACTTCTCACTGCAGTCTCATTCTGCTTCCCGTGTAGGCCGTCCTTCGTTATTTTTCTGAGATTTAAAAATTCACCATAACTGTGAAAGACCTCTACTTGAAATCATCCACAGATGTTGTATTCCTAATTCAGAGTAGTGACTTAGCAGAGTTTCATTTTTGGCACATTGTTAGCACTCAAAAGATACCCTTTGAAAATTATCCCATTGCTTTTGTGGTAGGTTTTACTTTAATGGAGAAATAATTTATAATTGGCAAATTGAAATAACACCTTAAGCAATGTTTGGTCAATTTTAATATGAAATTGTATGAGAATAGAATTTTTTAAAGGAGTTTGGGAGTGTGGTTTCCCTAAAATAATACCTTTTCATTACATATTTAAAAGATACTCTTAATAAAGGATCATATTGGCTTTTGAAAGTTTCATGAAAAATAGCATTATAAATTTTAATTTTGAAGATAGGGCAAAATTGTGGCCAGAATAATCCTGTAAATCGCTTAGTATAATCCTGTATTAGTAGACCTGAGTGCTAAATCGAGTTTGTTGCTTTCAGTTTAGCATTGTTAATGTAAGTATGTCTTCAAATTAATGAAAATTCAGTTGATAAACTATGTTATATCCAATAATATATTCTAAAATTTGCAAGTGAAGGAATTATAAGATATGGTGCATCCTAATGGAAATAGTGAATAATAAGAAAAACTGTTATTCTACTTATTTTCATGACCTCTGTTCTAAAAATCTGAGTTTACTTTGCTAGACTAAAAACTTGAATTCTCAGATCTTTCGATTCAGTTTTGCCTATGGAGTTAGCAATTTGCATGCCACTTTTACTGCACAAAGCTCAACATCCTTTTACTACAGCAGAAGTTGAGACCTTGTCATTGCTAAAGAAGTGTTAATATCTCCAATACCCTCTAGAGATTCTGGCAGTGCTAAACTAATACGGTTGACTGATTCCATACAGGAAACTGAAAATTCATTTAGATGCCCTCGATGAAGCAATTTTGTGATTTACTTAGACAATGGCAAATCATTTTCAAAGTCATATAACTAAAAGTTTTAAGCAATCAACAATTACTAGATGACTTCCAGCTGTAAGGCAAAATGAACAAACAAACAAACAAAAATGCACACACACACACACATACACCTCTCCCTTTCCATAGAACTTGCCAATTAATGTGCTGTTCTGGGGATCCCACTTCTTAAACTATCAAACCAACTTTGGGAATCAGTGAGAGGAATACATTTTATAGATGGAAAGAATTCTGCAAATGACCTACGGTGCATCTGCCTGTTTGGTTTTTTTTTTTTTTTTTTCCACTTCATTTTGTTTTTTCTCTCTTTTTATATCATGGCATAACTCAGTATTGGCCTTTGCATTGTGATGAAAGTCAGTCACTTAAAGATGTTTTTTATTCAGTAAGTGAGGTGGTTCTCTCACCTATGAAATCACAATGTTTGAAACGATTTTCCTCGTCTTTGCACTGGTCAAGAAAGGCTAAATACAGGATGCAAACCTTTTCAACAGCACTGTTTTAAGGAAACCTGTAGAGATTTATGTAACTCGGATTGATCTCATCCTCAGTGACACCTGAGTGTTTGAACCTGAATGCCACACTCATCCTTCCCACTCCAGCAAGAATGTGGTGGTCGGTCCAGCTCTTGTCCCGCATCTCTCACTAGGACCCACAACCAGGGACCAGGAGGGATCTCAGCCTGGAGCGCTGGGGAAAGAGTGCAGTACCTGCAGCCAGTTATTTTCTGTGAGCCTTTGCGATGTTGTAAATTTCCACGTGTCCGGGAGTGGCAGAACTCAGGTGGAGCTGCTCTTCACAGAAGGCGCTCCTCCTTCGTGCTCCAGACACGGAGCTCTTCCTCAAGTCACCTACCTGGTCCTTGCTAGCATTTGAGGATGTGATCTCACGTATGTCAGTGAAGGGATTCTTAAAAGTGTCCTTTTGCTGTGGTGGACGAAGGAAAACACCACTGCAAATTAATTGTGAGTTTTCTCTAAAGACTTTTGTAAATTAAGAGAAGAAAAATTTATGCAAACACACACACTGGAAATGTGTGGCTTTAACCTCTTCTATGTCACCATTATTTTTCTAGATTAAAAAAAAAATCTAACAATGCCTTCTAAATTTAGACAGAAAAGGAAAACACATTGATCCTTAAGTAACAGCCATATGCTATTTATGATACATTTTAAAGAGGAAATGAGTTTCTGGAATGTACTGTTGCCCTGTTTGGGGAAAGCGCACTTCTGTTCATGAACCATTTCACACTACGAAGCATGAGAAGCTCGCTGGTCCTATGAGTTCATTAGCAGGTTGATTGCGTTTCCATCTCCTTTCTGTGCTCCCAGGTGCATATTTATCTCCACGAAAAGGTCTTCACTTGTCTATTTCACTTTTGGCTTTTATTTTCAAACAAAATGTCCCTCTTCAAGCACATTTAAGTAGCTCTTTGCTCAGATTGGCAAAGCAGAATAATTTTTGCTGCATTCTTGTCTTTCTCTAGGTTTAGCAAGTTTAAAACAATTGATAGATGCATTTCTGGAACAACATGACTTAGGACACTTAAATTCCCAAGGGAAATGGAAATTCTTAAACATTTCCCCAGCAATTCAAATGACTTGGTGTAATAATGTTTCTATCATGGTCGTAATACTGAGATTTAATACAGATTTTTAAAAGACAGAGTGGTTTGTACTTTGCCTCTCTCCAGTGAGAGGCATTAAATGGCATTTAAGCAAAAGCACAAACAAAGGCCATAATAAAGGAAGGGTAGAAAGAGTAAAGGGGAGAGATCTGTTCAAATTGGAAGGGTTCCCAAGAAGAGGGATGAGAGTGGGGGAAGAAGAAATGAGTAGAATAAAGATAAGGCCTGCAGGGGAACCCAATAACCTCAGTGAATGCAACCAGTACATGTTTTCAGCACAAGCTAAGATTAATACTATCGAGAAAAGGAAAAGGGGATGTACAAGAGGAGGAAGGGAGAGAAGGAGAGAGAAGGGACTAAAAAAATAACAAAACTATTTTATACACATGTACCCACTTCCCAAGGTGATTGTAAGGTACACGTACGGCAAGCAAAGACTAGTCAGAAAAAGACAGAATGGCTGCTCTGGTTCTGCATTACAAAGACATACCGCAGTTAGGGGCAGAGAAAGAGAAATAAAAGCAACACTGAGGTTTGGTACACTTCTCTAAAAATCTAACTGCATTCACCATGTAAAATGTGTCTGAGTGGGTCATGGATTGAGCTCAGTGGGGCTGCACCTGCCTCGCAGGCACAAGGTCCTGAGTTCAAACCCTGGTACAACATAAATAAATAAATGCATTAATAAATAAAATAAAATGTGCCTGAGTAAATGCTTAAACTGAACAGTTTTGAAATTGCGAGACTATGTGATATAGCACTTTATTGCTTAAACGGATGAACAGAAATATGAATGAGGTAATTGCGTAATCTTGGGGAACTGAAACAGTGGGAAGTTTCATCAGAACATTTATTTTCTTTGATACTGTTTGTTGATACAACACTGACTGAAAATTATTTTGATTAGCCCTAATCAATATTAACAATTAATTTACTATTAAGGACTTGATCATGAGGTAGTATTACTTTGGTGAGAAGGAAAATATACTTAATATCTTATGATCTTGCACTGGTGCTGACTTTAACTTCTTTTTGGCAAAATCACCATTTATGAAACCTTGCGATTACCCTCTATTGATCTTTCATCCACTGAAGCAACATACATGCAGTTTAGTGATTAGCATAAAAGTTATTTTTCTCTTTGTATTAACAATCCACTGTTGACTAACACATCATACAAATTAACAACTTAAAACTCTACGTAATAAGGGACTGAAATCCAGGCCTGGCTTGGAGGAGTCAATGATGTATATTTCTCGTGAAGCTGTCATTGAGCTATCAACTCAGTTTGGGTATCCTCCAGTTATTCAAGTGGGGATGGGTCTATCTCCAAGTTCACGAATTCATTTTTGAGGCGCTGCTGGAATGAGAGCTAAAGTCCCTGTGTAGATGTTGTTCTGAGGCCAGTTTCAGTTCTTTGCAACCGGACTCTCCAGCGAGATTTTACTACATCTAGTCTGCAAGGCGGGGAGCAGGCTGTCAAGAAAGGAGGTGCACTGTGTTACCTTTGCCATATTCTAATGGTTTGCCATTAGTTGTGGCAGACTCAAATGTATAATAAATAAAACTTATCTGTAAACTTCTTTATGACCATGCCCACAATATTCTTGAGAAGAAAATTATGAATGACTTTCCAATTTATGCATAGATTGATAGATATTGTAATAAATAATTTTGATCAAATTAGGGAAAGGCTTATTTTGATTAGTGAAGATGTCTTAACTTCCAAATTCCATGACTATTTTCAGCTCAGTTGCAAATCTCATGACACTGTTAGTACATTAGGGTGTTAAAAGCATGAGCCTTCAGTGACATGTTCAGAAACATGAACTTTGAAAGAACTTCTGATTCCCAAATATAAAAGCTGCTTCGTGAGGATCAAATTCAATGTTATCATTTTGGGTTAAATCAGCTAAATGGAATGAGGAGAATCCAAAATGCTTTCTGTCGAATGGATAACTTTTCGTAGTTAGCATGTCATTTGGCATTAATATAGTGATTTTTAGATCAAATCAAAAGGAATAAAAAATACTCCAGATAAATTAATCCTTTAAAAATACTGTAATCCTGTTTTAGGTGTTATTAGATATGGGACTAGAAAAACCCACACATTTTCATATTTATGAAATTTCCTATTTAGTGAATTCTACCAACCAAGTTGTATTGGCTTTTGGACTTATTTTCAATGGAAATATTACCACACACAAACTAGAATTTTAACTCTACCAGTCATACACTACTCACCTGATGCATTCATTTTAAACAACTTGACTTTATGTAACCAATTGAATTTAAGAGTTTATATTCTATGTACTCATTTATACAGTTGTTAGAGTCATCTTAAAGATAAATAGGCGATATAAAGGCACATTTCTCAAGCATACTGACTAGATGTTTTGACGTTGTACCCACTTTACTGAATCAAAAAAATCTCTAAAAATTTAAAAAAGTTACATAATGTAATATATGGTATCAGTCATTCAACTGTCAAACATAGCTTAGGACATTGCACTACTACATTCAAGTATTTGAACTTTTTGAAAATGTTTATCAATTGCAGGTTTCACCTCAGTATGAAGTATAACATTTATAACTTCTTTACATGTACTATTAAAGCAATGCATGATTTACATAACACAAATTTAAAGTTCTATGTAAAAAATAGAATGAAGCTTCTAAGGAATCAGGTAATCATAAGCAGATGTTCATGTATTTTTCCTCAGCCTATTACACTGTTTTTCATCCCCATCTTTGGGAATCAGTATAACCCCTCTGAAATGAAGGAGTAGAATTATTAGCTTGTGTGTTTTCAAGAGGTCACTATGCTATTTGGCGTTTACTGAAATAAGATCATTAAGAAACGTGCAATTTAAGAAACAAATGCAATTGTTGTAAGAAAATTAAACATTTACATTAGAACATTTGCTTCATAATATTTTAAACTTGAAATACTATATGAAAATTTACAAAGTATTTAAATTAGCTCTGAATTTTACGTTTAAGAATATAACTTTTGCAATGTAAAGTATTTATTAAAATGTTTAGCTTATTTCCACTAGAATACTTTTTGAACTATACTTTGGTTGATTTGACATTCAACATAAAGGCCATCTTGCGGAATAGACATTTGAAGTCATATTTGGATAATGTGATACATTGATTAGCTCATCTTCCTCTATGATCATGAAGCTCTGGTTCATGCCAGCTGTCTTTGAAGCCTGTGCTTTCCTTCTCCATATGAATGCATTTATACTAGTGTAAAGTGTCTCATCTCTATATTTCAAATAAAGATACATGTTTTGCCTTGAGTCATATTTTTATCGTTCAAAAGTCTTGCTCTGCTGGGTGCTACCATAAGATGCTTTGTTTTCAAAATATGTGCACCCTCCCTCTGAAATATATGCCCACTGGCTCATGCAATAATCTACTAGGCCCATGGGAACAGAGTATCACCTCTGGCTGATCGATCGATTCTGTAATATGAGCATCATTATGTACAATAATTATTCTTTCACGCTTGCTGTGTAACTCTCTAACTCTAGCATTCGCCTTACTAGAAGCTGAGATTGTGACTAGAAAGAACATCATTCAAGGGTTAAATACAGCTTCCTGTTAAGGCAGCCTTCTGGCCTACAGAAGACCAGTCTCACAACTCTTTGATACTGTGAAGTAAGACTTAGTTAGAATTTTCTCATGAATTATAAAGACAATATATTAAAATCATTGGTTATGCACTTTGAGGTTAAATTAATTTAGCAAATCCTGTTTTGAAAATGAGGTTCAGAGAAAGAGCAAGTAAACAGAAGCAGAAGTGGACTTGGCATGAGGTGTACAGGACTGGGTTATGACAAAGCTTTGATAGATCTTTTGCAGATGAGAAGGGGACTAAGAGATAGAGGGAGAGAAGAGACTGGACAAAAGATGTTGAAAAGACAACTGAAGGTGGGTGTGATGGCACACGCCTATAATCCCAGCACTCAGGAGGCTGAGGCAGGAGGATCGCTGTGAGTTCGAGATGAGCCTGGGCCACACAGTGAGTTCCAGGTCAGTCTCAGCTACACAGTGAGACCCTGTCACAAAACAACAACAACAACAACAAAGAACTGGAAGAGCTGAGCTGTGTTATGTACTTGCACTTGATCAATTCACCCTGAGGATATGATCTTTAGCTACTAAAATCATGAACTAATAAAAAATAAAGACTGAAGAAAAATAAAGAATGCACTTGAAAAGGTAATGAACATAAAAAATGTGTATTTTTATAGTAATACCCTAAACTTGTAATACTTAATATTCTCAGGCTTAAAAATCATGTTGCTTGGCAGCACAGTATGAAAGATGATTTTTTTTTCCTCTGTGAAATCTGTAGACTCTTTTTATTAATTCAGTCTTTTAGATTTACTTGTTAACATACAAATTTGTAGACTGATAAATGGGGCCCTGAGATTAATCTACCATACTCATGATTTTTGAAATTATATATATTTCCTGCTTTATACAGTAATAGTTGTCAAAAGGCGATTTACATGTACAATTCTAGAGAATAGTGTGCAAAATTGGTTTTCTTATCTAGTGAATTTTAAATAACATTTTAAACTAGGCTATCTTTGTTATTTGTAGAAAGAAAATAATTTGATTCAGTATAATAAAGTCCAGGCTTTAAATAGAAACCCAAATTATCAGGTGACATTTAATTGAATCCAAGATTAAATCAGAGGTAGGAGAATCACTGGGTACTTGAGTGATGTTCCTTATCAGTTGCTGTTAATTTATTCTTCAGCTTTGTCTAATAAAACCTCTTATGTATACGGAAAAGGTTAACAAATTTACATTTCATAGACTGTTTGCCTTGTTGCAAAATGCTGGTCTAAATATTATTTGAAAAATGCAAAATGAGTTTTCAGTAATTAGCAAATTCCTAGTTGTTAGTTATATGATGATTTACTTTCTGTAAAAAGCTGTCATGTGTTTTATCATTTTAATGAATCATGGACTTTAACCTGTGGCCTATATGGGAACTGAAAAACTGTATGATGACTTTTGTATTTTTAATAGCTAAATATACCCATATCTATATCAAAATATGTATATCTATCTATCTATCTATTGATCTATCTATTTCAGTAAAGGGCTTTTCACTTCTGGATCTATCTAGCAATAAATGTACAATTTAATCAGAATGTGTGCTTTTAACTTTATAAACGTTAAATCTTTCAATCCAGATATTGATTGAACTTTATCTGCTAAATACAAGTTTATACTTTTATAGTTCATTCTTGGAATGATATTATTGTGCATAAGCAGAAAATAATTCAGGGTCATGACATGCATTTTATGATGAAGACATTATCAAAATAATGCTTTTCTATATAATTCAGTTTATAGAATTAAGATATAAAACCTACATTAGCTCAAATGTAAAAACATATAAAATGTATGCATTTCCTATGACAAGACTGATTTATGTGTTTTTAAAATGTCAGAAGTACCCAGTTTACAGTGACCCAGGGAAATATTCACATATGCTGAAAAATACAGTTCAAGGAAAAATATACAGATTAAAGCATTATCACTTAACCCATCACTACACCAGTTACACTTCGAAACCTTAATCAAAGCACATTAAATACTGAACTGAAGTGTGTGGAAGAACAAAAGGGATCTCTGAAAATTGATTGAAAGAAAAAGAGTCTGGCACCGGAGACTTGTAATCACAGTGGCTCCTACTGAAAGATGCTGATTGTTGCCATAGCAACAGACTGTGTTTCGTTGCATCATGAAAATCAGGAGCCTGTGAGTGATGAGTGCGCACCCCACTGGGGGGACAAGTACAAAGCCATTAAGGGAGGGGCGGGAGGGTAAGATGATGAGGTCATAGGGAAAGATGAGCATTTTGAAAAGGCTAACAGCAAAGGCACACACATATAGTGGAGCAGTTCATGAACAAGTGAGTATTTTTGTAAGTGAAGATATCATTTGTAACCACTCTTAATCACTATTATCGCTGCCATTTTTTCTCCTTTCTTCATAAGACAACGATGGGCAGCTTAAAAGTGGTTCAAATTTTACCTGTTTTATTTCCTGAGACACTATTTTATACCACTGTCAATTCAAAGACATATGTAAAATATTCTTAACTCTCATATTGTAAAGATTAGACTTTTATCAAATATTAGACTACTTCTACACTAGGAGCATAAATTAGTCACAAGTGAAATGTATATGTTCCAAATATATGTACATGTATTATTATAATGAAACAGATTCATATGTGTAGCATTCATTTGTATAAGAAATTTATGCTTTAAAAAAAACTTTACCATGCTCAGTTTAGCACTTCTCCTAGCAGTTAAGTAAGATACAAACATATTAAAGTTGTCTTACTATTCTTTACCTCTGGTCTAGCTCAGGGCAAAGGCCCTTAAGACCCCCTGTGACTCTGTAGTGTAGATGAGGAATAGGAATAGCCAGGAAGCCAGAGGCATAGGGCCTGGAGTCTTTGGATTGCTGGAAGCTCCCCCTCAGCTCTGATCCTCCCAGGGTCTGCTGGTGGGCGGGGCCTAGGTGGGGAAGAGGCCTGTGTTGATGGCTTCATGCAGCTCTGATCCTCACCAGTTCACTGGTGGCAGTGAGGCTGGTCTGCCTCAAACCCTCAAGTCGAGGTGAGCCTGGAGTGAGGTATTTCAAGCTTTAGAAGAAAACAACCTCTAACCTAGACTGATGAATCCTGCAAAATTATCTTTCAAAATTGATGGAGAAATAAGATATTTTTGTGACAAAGAACACCTGAGAAACTTCATGAATACCAAACCAGCCCTACAAGGAATTCTAAACAATATCCTAGAAAAAGACAATGAAGGTCACAACTCCATGAGGCCCAACAGACCAAATCCAATAGGCAAGGATTTAAAGGGAGATGGAGAAAGATAAATAAGAACCAACAACAGGAAACAACATGACAATAATAGGTCAATACATATAAGTTATTACCATCAATGTCAGTGGCATCACTTGACTCACCAAAGGAAACTGACTGGCAGAATGGATTAAGAAGCAAAAGCCAACAATATGCTGCATACAGAAACACTCATACTTGAAAAAGAAACTCAATTAAAGGATGGAAAACAGTTCTCCATGCAACAGGAACCCGAAAAAAAGCAGGGGTATTTCTTTTATTTGAAGACAAAATAAATTTCAAACCAAAACTAATTAAGAGAAACAAAGAAGGTCACTACATCCTTGTAAAGGGAACAATCCAAGAGGAAGAGATGACAATCATAAACATATATACTACAAACACTGTTGCCCCCAACTATACAAAATAAACATTAAAAGACATGAAGCACCAAATTAGCACTAATACAATTGTAGTTGGGAACCTAAATAACCCATTAACACAAATAGACAGATCATCTAGACAAAAAAAGAAATACTAGAACTGAACCAAGCTTTTGACCAAAGGGACTTAATAGATGTCTATAGGGTGTTCCAGCCCACAAAATCAGAATATATACTCTTTTCAGCTGCACACAGGTCATTCTCCAAAATAAACCACATACTGGCTCATAGAATATGTTTAAGTAAATGGAAAGGAAATGAAGTTATCTCATGACTGGAGATCAATAGAATAAGAAACAATAAGAACTTCACAAACACATGAAAATTGAATAACACTCTCCTGAACAGCCAGTGGGTCACAGAAGAAATTAAAGAAGAAATTAGACAGTTTTTAGAATTTAATGACAATGCCAGTAAAACATACAGGAAACTATGAGATACAATGAAAGCAGTTTTGCATGTGAAATTCATACCAGTGAATTCCCACACTAGGAAAACAGAGCAAGCTCAAATAAACAACCTAATGGTGAATCTTAAGCTCCTAGAAAAAGAAGAGCAAGAGAAACCCAAACCTCTTATATGGGAGGAAATTATAAAGGTCAGGGCAGAAATCAAATGCAATGGCATATAAGAGAATGATACAAAAAAAAAATCAGTGAATCAAAGAGTTGGTTTTTTCAAAGGAATAAATAAAATTGATATCCTTAGCCAACCTTATCAACAAAAAGAAAGAAGGGCCAGGGATTTAGCTCAGCAGTTCCGTGGACTGTTTTGCAAGTGCAAGGACCCGAGTTCGATCCCAGGTACCACAAAAAAAAAAAAAAAAAAAAAAAAAAGGAAAGAAAAGGCACAAATTCATGCAAATGAAGAATGAAAATGGTGAAGTTACAATAGTTCCAGCAGAAATCCAAAGGATCATCAATACTTACGCTGAGAACCTGTACGCTAATAAAATATAGAACACAAAAGAAATTGACAGATTTCTAGATACATATGAATTACCAAAATTGAAGGAAGAAGATATAAAAATTCTAAACACCCAAGTTACAATCAGTGAAATTGAAAATGCAATTAAAAGTTTACCAACAAAGAAAAACCCAGGTCCTGATGGCTTCACTGCTGAATTCTACATTTAGAAAAGAACTATTGCCACTGGAAAGTGGGAAGGGTAGTAGAAAAGCAATAAGGGAAAGAAAAAAAAATAGGAGAAAATGAAAAAAATGGAAATAAAATGTTTGTACATGGGAGGGGAGGAGGGGGTGAAGGGAGGGCAGGGACAAGGGGAAAAATGAGAACCAAGACCTGTCATGTAAAGGTACAAGATCCCAATAATGAATATAACTATACTGTATGCCTAAAATATATCAATAAACTCAGTGAGGAAAAAATTTTATTCCTTTCATTATATATCCCTCCCACGCTGGCATTCTGTTTTGACACTCAAAATAGCACAAAGAATTTTATCGTATGCAAATTATCACTTAAGAATTTTTATGGCTATAACTTTCCTCTGATTTATACATGTTTCATGAGGAAGAAGTTTTACCTGTTGAAATGTGGTATTTATTATTTTCTATTTTCTTGTCCTAAAATATGTGCATGATAAAGTTTTTATCCTTTATCAAAAATAACAGCGATATGGAGCAGATGGCGAAGTTTGGCGTGTTCTCTGTCCTGGCCATGTGTCTGAATGACAGACTTGGTGGTGGAGCTCAGCCTGCAGAATATTTAGTAAGGTGACCCTCAGATTCACCTCTGTGGGGTGTAGTGGAAAAGCAGCTGCGTACCACCATAGACAAATAACGCTGCAGTGTGGATGCAGAAATGGCTTCAACTGTCCCCACTGGGAGACCTGGAGCTGCAGTGATGGTTTGTAGTTAGCTCAGCATGGGGCAGATGGCCAGGTCTTTACGCACTTGGTTCAAAAAGTCTTGGGAGTGAGCCTCTTTGAACAGCAAAAGTCACCTTTCCAGAGGCAGCTGTCTGCACTGGGGAGAGCCTGGAAGGTCTGACACTTGACTCCGTCCCTCAGTAACAGTAATGGAGTCAAATATAGTTTGTAATTAAAGGGGTGTAATCATTAGGAGAGAGAGAGTGTGGTTCCTCCTTCTTTACTGGTTCCAGAGGGCTGTGGCTTCTTCCCCTGTCCCCTTTGCCGGTCTCCAGCGAGCACTTACCCTATGACATTATCCCCTCCACTCCAAGAAACAGTTTCCTTCCATAAAGGCATGCAATTTCAAGTCTCTTCTTCAGTTTCTCAAAAGCTAGTTGTTTTTGCTTGGATTTCTAGAAAAGGAAAATATCAAAACTGCTCTCAGGAGAATCTGGCAAAGAAGTTTAGAAAGCAGGAAGGAAAGGGAGAGAAGCCAAGCACGCTTGTAATACCTGGCCGAGATGCACAGCCCCTCAGAAGTGTCTTGCTGATTATCAGGGCGAGGAATCTGTCACACTGCATTCGGCCCAGTCCTTGGTTAAGAATTCCCTCTGACTCTCTCTGCAGGCAAGCAGAGAAAGCCAACCTCCCAAATCTGGTGTGTTTTCTGGATAGCGCTGCTTCTGGATTGAGTAAACTGGGGGTGGGAGCATAAGAAATGCCATGGGCAGGAAGCCCGTGGATCTGGGGGGAGGGCTGCCGCTTCCCCTGGGATTATTCACTGGAGCGTGCGTGCCAAGTCTCAGAAGTGCTCTTACATTGCTGCACCATGATGGGCTTTCTTATTTCTTGGGCCCACTGCGTCTGTACTTCATCCTTCCTAGGTCTCTCTCCCACTTTGCATTTTTCACAAAACATACCCTGCCTGGGTTAGTATGTTCGGTCTTATTACAAGAGAAAACCACAGATTGGCTAATTTGCAGAGAGACAACATTTATTCCTCACAGTTGTGGACACTAAGAATTCCAGTCTGTAGTGTTAACCCCTGAGGCTGATCTTCGGTGCTCCCGTGGGGAGGGATGAGAGGAAGAAGGGGAAACGGAGAGCGGGAGAGAGAGATGGAACGGGGTTTGGAGACTGAGATTGCTTCTGGAACAGATTTTCTGGAGAGTTAACAAACCCATTCCTATCAGGGAGACGCGACTTTTACATAGTTCCAACCTACCGATGCTATTGCACTAGGGATTATGCTTTCAGCACTTGAATTTTGGGGATCTCTTCCAACTGTACAGAACTCCTCACATTTTTGTTTCCGAATGAACTCTGGAGCTGGCTCTGTTGGATTTGACTGTTCCCTGTTTAAACGTGATTTCAAATTTGGAATACTGTCTATATCCTAATTATACTACTGATTTTGATAAAAGATGATTATCTGCACTGCTTTGATTTGTTGGAATTTTATTTTGCTCCGCTTAGTTCTTCTGGAGTTTGAAAGATTAATTATAGGCTGCTACCTATACCCTAGGGTGACTTTGGGGCTGAGTATTATTATTATTATTATTAATTTTTGCAGTACTGGGGTGACTATGTTTTTAACACCTTACTCATGATAGTTATTATTACTGTTACATGTGTTTATGACTTTATAGAATCTCCACATATTTCATTTGATTTTGCATGCAGTGCTGGGGAACAAACCAGCTTCTCTTGCATTATGCAAGTGCTCCACCCTCGGCAATATCCAAAGATTGAACTCATTGTCTTTACTACTCATTAAAATAATTCTGATATTTTTATTAACATTGCTTTTTATAAATGAGGAATTGTAGATCAATAAGCTTAAATGACTTGCCCTAGGGGCATGGTACATTCAATCATTAATAATTTATCACCAATGAAATTATAGTTACATTTATAGGGAAATGGATACAGCAATGATCGAGAATTTAAGCATCCTGATTATTACCCGTAGTTTACGCCAAAAATACTCTAAGACACCAAAGTAGTAAATGTATTGATTGAGCAATTTATTGAGTTATGTTTTTTGCCATTTTGATATT
>NW_022900913.1:8823582-8827616 GCF_012274545.1 Fukomys damarensis
TTTACTACTCATTAAAATAATTCTGATATTTTTATTAACATTGCTTTTTATAAATGAGGAATTGTAGATCAATAAGCTTAAATGACTTGCCCTAGGGGCATGGTACATTCAATCATTAATAATTTATCACCAATGAAATTATAGTTACATTTATAGGGAAATGGATACAGCAATGATCGAGAATTTAAGCATCCTGATTATTACCTGTAGTTTACGCCAAAAATACTCTAAGACACCAAAGTAGTAAATGTATTGATTGAGCAATTTATTGAGTTATGTTTTTTGCCACTTTTTGATATTTCTGAATTTTCCAGTACAGCCTCGTTTTATTTTTATATACCTGTAAAGTTCCAACAGAAATGATCCTATGTGTTTTGACTTTATTTTAAACACAATGGGAATTCTTGTTACACCATTTCTTCTTATGATTTTTTAGGTTTACGCTTAAAAGAATGTTAGATTCATAAAGTATTTGTAAGATGAATTTTTTTTTCTAAAGAAAACCTTTTTTCTTTATATAGTCCATAGTGGAATCTGTTGATATTATCAATCAAAATCTGTAACTGTATTTTTCATACAGTTCTTTCTCTGACCAATAGATTCAGTAATCTCAATAAACCCATTAATTTAGTCAAAATATTATTTTTTTTGGATAAAAATTAAACTCAAATTTGGATATTATGCTGACCAAGTTGAAGTTAGTAATTATTATGCTAGTTTTTAAGCACTACGCTCTTTGTTATTTTGGTCTAGGCTTATTGCTACAGATTTCTTCAGGATAGACTTTATGAAAATACAGGAGAAAATAATTTTTATTTTGTAACTTTTATTTTCCTTTACACTGAGTCTTTCTTGATAGTCCCATCATGTCCATTATGTGTCTCCACTGAATGTCTGCTCAAAATTCAAGTAGTAATCATCCATGAGGATTTAAGATTGTCTATTTTGGGGCTGGGGATTTGGCTCAGTGGTTCCACCGCCTGCCTTGCAAACACAAGGGACCGAGTTCCATCTCCAGGACCAAAAAACAAAACAAAACAAAACAATCTATTTTTCAGAATTATGTGCAAATATTAATGTCTATAAAGATCAATTCAAAGGAAAACTATCTGAGTTATGAAGAGTTCACAGTAGTGGAACTTTTCCAATGGACAAAGGAAAAGAAAGAGTTGACTCCCTGTGCCACTCTCCCATCCAGAGTATAAATGTTTGAAGTAGAGAGAGACCACATTCCTGCTTTATAGAATTCAAGACTAATTCATTATATTGAGTGGTTGAATGAATTTATTGATTAAATTGAACTCATTAATCTAGCCTGCTTCTTTATTGAGGGAGTTTGTCTTCTGATATTTCCTGAGAAACTAATATTCTTTTCTTTTCAAAGCAGTTTCAATAATATTAATGAGATCTGAAGTCTGCCAATTTTTCATGTGGAGTTAAACATAAATTAATAGTAATCAATCCCTTTCCATTTTGTTCATTTATTAATGATCCTTTCAATCACAGTTTTGAAAGGGTTTTTTCTTTTCTACTAAGCCAGATGGCTTACACATCTGTATTTAACCATTTTACTCAATCAAATTTTCAGTGAAAAGTGAATATGATCTTGAAATCATTTTTTAAATTATAAAAGTATTATCTTTTAACTGATACATAAAAGCATAAAATTTGTTGATATTAGTGGTATAATCTGTTATTTTGATACATGTAAAATCTTGTATAATAGTGGTGGTGAAGTATAGCTCTCTTTTCCAACATTTATCATCTTTGTAGGATAAAAACTTTCAAAACCTTTTCATGTAGCTTTTTGAGATACACAGCATAAAACTGTTACTTATGATCCCCTACTGGGAAATAGCGTGTCAGAACTTCTTCCTCTCATCTAATTGTAACTTAGGACCCATTTGATTGAACTCTCCCTGTCGCACCCCTACATTACTCTCTTTAGCCTCTGGTAACCTCTGGTAATCACCATTCTACTCTTCTATGAAATCAACTTTTTGAGACTTCACATTTGAGTGAGATCATGCAGTATTTTTCTTTCTGCATCTGATTATTTTTCTTAGCACCATCATCTCCAGTTCCACACATTGTGTTGTGAATGACAGGATTTCCTTCTTTTTTTATCGCTGAGTAGAACTCCATGTGCCTAAGTTCTACAATTTCTTTAGTCATCCTTCAGCTGATGGACACATACACTGAGTGCACACATGGCTCTCCTTTTGAGTTCTGGTTCAATTTCTTGTTTTAACCACCCACCCCAAAAAACCCAAGTCAAGAACGAAACAAAACAAAGCAAAACAAAAAAGACCGTATTTTTTCCCTGAGTCATTCCCTGAAAGTGAGGGCTGTTATTTCTCTATCTCGTGTTATATCACACGAGACATTGTTACATGTACTCCTATTGCATAACTCAGTTGGTGGATTAGTTAGTTTAGTTTCTCTTCCTTTACATTTCTAAATGCTTCTTTTTTCTGAACCACATAAGTTCTTCTGTAGCAGTTGTTTCCTAAGACCGACGTCAGTAGGTATTATTTTGCAAAGTAGCTTCTATTTTGTGACTTGTCATTACTTGTCTCAGTCACTCTCTCTTACAAACCTTGTGGTTTCATTCTTTTTTAAAAGAATAATTGAATTTATTGGTACATTTTAGGGATACAGAACAGTTACACTCATTGTTGGGATCTTGTACCTCTACATGACAGGTCTTGGTTCTCATTTTTTCCCCTTGTCCCTGCCCTCCTTTCACTCCCTCCTCCCCTCCCCATTTACAACCACTTTAATTCCATCTTTTCATTTTCTCACATTTTTTTCTTTTCCCTTATTACCTTTCCACTACCCATCCCAGCTTCCCTACACCTTTAGCCCCTTGCTTCCCATCTCACAATGTCAGTTATCTCATTAGGATCTTATGTACTATTACAGTTTATTCACACCAGAGAAACTATTCAGTATTTACACATGTGTGATTGATTTATTTCACTTAGGAGAATATCGTCAATATGTATCCATTTTCCTATGAATGAATCTAATTTCTCATTCTTTATGGCTGAGTAATATTCCATTTTATAGAAAAACCACATCTTCTTCATCCAGTCTCCAACTAATGGGCAAATGGGCTGTTTCCAAGTTTTAGCTATTACAAACTGTGCCAATATAAACATAGATGTGCATATATCACTGTGATATGATGCTTTTAGTTCTTTTGGAAAGCCACCCAGCAGAGGGATGGCTGGGTCAAATGGAACCTCCAGTCCCAGCTCTTTGAGGTATCTCCATATTGATTTCCATAGTGGTTATACCAGTCTGCACTCCCAGAAACAATGGAGAAGGGTTCCTTTCTCCCCACAACCCCGCCAACATTTGTTATTGTTTGATTTCTTGAGTGCAGCCATTCTTTGTGGGGTGAGATGGAATCTCAGTGTTGTTTTCATCTGCATCACTCGAATGACCAGTGATGTGGAACATTTTTTCAAATATTTACTTACTGCTTTTACTTCTTCGTCTGAGAAATGTCTATTCATTTCAGATGCCCATTTTTGAATCAGGTTTTTATATTTGGGAGGGCTGATTGTTTTGAGTTCTTTATATATTCTAGATAATAATCCTTTGTCTGAGGAGCAGCTGGTAAAAATTTTTTCCCACATTGTAGGTTGTCTCTTAGTTCTCTTGATGGTTTCTTTTTCAGTACAGAAGTTTTTTAATAAGATGAGATCCCAGTTGTTGATTCTTTCTGATAGTTCCCGTACTACTGAGGATTTGTTCATAAAGTCTTTTCCTATGCCAATGTCTTCCAGAGTTCTGCCTAACATCTTCCAGTAAGTTTAGTGCTTCTGTTTTAATATTTAGATCTTTCATCCACTTGGATTTTAATTTAGTGCATGGTGAAAGATAAGGGTTCAGTTTTAACCTGTGGCAGGTTGGAATCCAGTTTTTCCAACACTGTTTATTGAGGATGGACAGCTCCTTTGTCAAAGATGAGATAGCTGAGTACCTTTGGATTTGTTTTTGTGTCTTCCAATCTGTTCCACTGG
>NW_022900913.1:8827761-8881311 GCF_012274545.1 Fukomys damarensis
GAATTTCAATTGGCATTGCATTGAATCTGTATAGCAGTTTTGATAGTATGGCCATTTTCACTATGTTGATTCTTCCTATCCAGGAGCAGGGGGTATCTTTCCATTTTTTTTATATCCTCTTTGATTTTTTTTCCAGAGTGCTGTAGTTTTCAGTGTAGAGGTATTTTGCTTCTTTTGTTAGATTGATCCCTAGATACTTCATTTTTTTGGATGCTATTGTGAAACGAATTGTTTCCCTAATTTTTCTCTTAGTGAGTCTGTTATTTGTGTACAAGAAGGCTATTGATTTTGGGGTGTTCACCTTATATCCAGCTACTCTACTAAATCTGTCAATTAAGTCTAGAAGTCTTTTGGTGGAGTTTTCTGGGTCTTCAATGTAGATTATCATATCGTCAGCAAATAATGACAGTTTAACTTCTTCCTTTCCTATCTTTATTGCTTTAATTTCTTTCTCTTGTCTAATTGCTATGGGTAATGTTTCCAGAACTACATTGAAGAGGAGTGGTGATAGTGGGCATCCTTGTCTTGTTCCTGATTTTAATGTGTAAGTTTTCAGTTTTTGGCCATTTAATATGATGTTGGCTGTTGGTTTTTCATAGATAGCCTTCATTAAGTTGAGATATAGACCATCTATTCCAATTTTTTGCAGGGTTTTTATCATGAATGGGTGTTGAATTTCATCAAATGCTTTTTCTGCAACTATTGAGAGGATCATATGGTTTTTGTCCTTGACTTTGTTAATATAGTGTATTACATTTATTGACTTACGTATGTTGAATCATCCTTGCATGCCTGGAATAAATCTGACTTGATCCAAATGTATGATCTTCTTGATAATCCTCTATATTCTGTTTGCTAGTATCTTATTAAGGATTTTTGCATCTATATTCGTTAAAGAAATTGGACTGTAGTTCTCTTTTTTAGTTCAGTCTATGGACATATTAATCTGGCAAAACCCTGGATCCCAAGTCTCTTGCATCTTGCCCTATACACTCTTGGACACTCATTCTCAGAACATAGCATAAATTTTCTCATCTATATCAGAAAATCTCCCTTTCTTTCTTTTCTAATTTCAGCCATTCTTTTCCATTTTTTCTGTGCCAGTGACAAAAATTTCCACCATCTTGGATACTTTATTGAGCCCACCATGCTTAAACTATTTCACTATTCTACTCAGACAAGTTCTCTCTGCCTTTATTAGTAGTTAGCATCTTGATTAGAGACAACATTGTCTTCACCTTTCCATAACCCCATCCACGATCTTGCACCTTGTAGATTTTCAGCAGTAGCTACAGTTTATAGTTTTCCTTTAAAAAGTTGGATGACATTGGTGACAGTCTCGGAGTGAGGAAGATCGTCCCCATGAGTAGCCATGGTGACCTGCCGCGTGTTCTCAGACTGGCCTGGCTCTTGTTATTCAGTCCCTTTGCCTGTCGTATTCATTACTAAAATACACATATGCCTTCCTCTCCATCCCCCTGGATGCCTTTCCCAAAAGGCCATCTTTCAGTGAAAGTTCCCGACAATCCAAAGAAAGTTCCTAGCACTAAGTATTTTTACTTTATTTCCTGTTTGTTTTCCTCCATAAAGCTTATTAGTATTTATCATAATTTATGCTTTTCCAATTTTTAAGATTATATAAAAAAGAGCTCTTCAGAAACAAAAATATTCAGTGAAGTTGTATTCAGAGGAAAATGTTAATTTTAATTTTATTCATATCAAAATTTGAACATGAGTAATATCTTCCATTAAAAGAGAAATTAAAATAAAAAAAAGAAAGAAAAGGAGAGTGGTAGTAATTGATAAATATCCAAGTAGAATTTAGTTCTAATGCATCAGACTAATAGAAATTATGGGTAAACCTATAAATAGTTCTAAATAAAAAGAATAAAAATGATAAATATTCCAAAGAATGAATAAATGAAAAAATAGAAATTTTTGGAAATAGTAAAGAAGAATAATTAAATTTATAAAACAAAGATAGTTCAAGGACTTAATCTGTTGAAATCTAAAAATAAATTTGATAGCTCAAATTGAACCAACAAAATATCAATGAATAAAAATGACACAAAAAGAATTAGAAAAACAATCTGCTCACCAGAAATGAAATAAAAATAGTCAAAGTTATTTCTCCTGAATTATCCAGCATATTATTGATTTCTCAATAATACTGAATAAGGTTGTTGTTGGAGCACTAGGACTTGCAGCCATAATTTCAGACTCAGCTTGAAAATAGAAGTCTATGCACCTAACATTCTGTTTACTACATGTTTAAAATTTTTCCTACTTTCTAAGAAATTTGGAAAATGCAGAAATTTATCTAAGTAGAAATATAATGAGCAAAAAATTTTTAGTTATGATATGAAGGTGGAAGAGGTGAATAGAAGCTGAAAGAGCCAATTGAAATTCCTTCCTTATGACCAGGGCATAAAGTAATATGCATTACAGATACATGATATCATAAAGATCTTAATAGTCTCAAGGGATAGAGAATTGTTCTACAAGGTATAAATACATATCACCAATTCATTGTAGTGACAATTAGTACTTATTTGAGAACTAAAAAATACAATGATACATTTTTACTACAATATATAATTTATATGTTAAACTGTTGTTAGATCACAGAGAAGATATTTTCATGTTTGTACAAAAGACTTTCTGTACTAATTTTGCTAAAACTAGGATCTGGTTCAAGAGCATATCTTAAAATTCACTGATGACCTTATAGAGAATGACAGTTTCATAGAGATTTACGTAGCTCGGCCTTTCCAAGAGGAATGATATCAATATTGGAAGATTCTCTGCCTGGAGACATGTTTTATCTGGTAGTTGGAGAGATTTATTTATATATAGGAAACCGCATAATGATTCAAAGTCCATTATACTTTCAAGGAGGAGAACTGAGTAGCTACCTCTATTCCCTTCATATGTACACAGAACTTGTTTTTGTATCTAATTCTTGCCCGAGACACAGATATCAATATTTCTGCATTGAGGGCACTTTGTCTAGCTTTTATTGTGTGGGCCTAGAATTAGAATCAGGGTATGGATGACCATCTGGCCCCTTTTTAAAGAAGGTAATAACAGTATGCATATGTATTCCTCTATGGGTGTTCATGTATGTCTATGTGTGCAAAATACTGGACACCCACTAGCTACAGGAGAAAAGATTTATTTCAGCTCACAGTTTGTAGAGGTTTCAGTCCAGAGTCCACTGGCTCCAAGGCAGCATGGCAGGGCAGTGGGGAAATCACAGGGGAGAAAATTTTCATGGCAAAGCAGGAAGCAGCAAACAGCAGCAGTGGCCGCACAACTGCAAGTCTGCCTTCTTTCTGTCCTTTTATATTCCATCCTGGCTACAAGCCACCCACTCCGAGCATGGGCTTCCATCATCCAAACGATTAATGCCAGAATCACATCCTTAATCCACATCCACCCACACTAATCCAGCTTCCCTTGAAATTCACCTCCTCTGATGGCATGAGGCTTTCGAAAGAGATCTGGATACAAGTCACATCAAGTATTTAATGCTTAGTTTTTTGCCTTTCAATATGAAATGAACAGATCAATTTTCATTGTACTTGTCTGTTTTTTATTCATTGTTCAGTTGTCCTGTCTGCATGTGTGTGTGTTTGTCATTCAGTTTTAGACACTGTAAAATCAGCAAACACCTTCCAAGTTCAGACAGTTTTACCATTTTGCACAATACTCAGCATAGATTTGGCCCACTCTAAAGATATAATATACTATTAGATATATAATTATATATCACATATAATATGTTGTATAACCGACATTTCAAAATTCTAAAATGTTGAAAATAAAAGCAATACAGATTTTGAGTCTTTTCCTTTAAACATGTGTTTCCATTAAATCTACATACTTTCATTTGATAGCAAAAAGGTGTTTGATATAGTCTCATTTAGTTTTGCAAATGAGGGAAATTTACCGGGGACCCCTGAAATTTTACAGGAAACTTTTACAGTAGGCTCCAGTGTCCTGAACAGTGTACCATGAAGGACTGAGAAAAATACTAAAAGACAGAACCAAGAGAGACAGAAAACAGGATGACTAATGCCAGTGCACCTGGAGAAGGCACCGGCCAGTCCAAGTCACTGACTTTTATTGGTAATCAACTGGGGTAAAGGTCAGCTACCTGCAAGGGTGAAACTATGGGCGAGGATGTGTAGTTGTGCAATTTCTATGGAAATTAATGTAAGCAAGGCTGATAAAGGACAAGACAAAACATTCTACAACTAGGAACAGAGTAGACAAAATATATGGTTGTAATTAGAACATTGTCCTTCTAGTAAGAAGGTGTTAGTTGTGAGGGCACAACTTGGGTGTGAATTATTCTGACCTCAGCACATATATTTTGATTAGACTTCTCTAAACAAGCTAATTGTGGGGTTCACCCTTCACAACCTGCACTGCTTACAGCCAGCTTTGGGTATAATCAATATTCCATTGTCCTGCAAAAGTTATGAAAAGATGTTTAATATTCTTGGAGTACAGGGTAATGTTTGTGAGATTTTTGTTCATTCCTTTCACTCAATATATATTTGGCTCTACTTTCAGACTGAAACCACTTGAGCAAATGAAAGATATTTCTGATTCTGTGAGAAATTTATAGTATTTTAATGATACCTAGGGTCACATAAATAAAATCATTTAAACTTCATGATAATTGGCAAATGTTTACATCTCATCACTTCTGAAAAATGTTTTGCCTTGTTTGAGAGATAATTTGTAAAAAATATTTTTTTTACCAACTTACTAAGAATGTAGAATTATTTCCATATGATTTTGAATTTTAAGAACTTTCTTTATATAATGATGCCTATCTTGTGGTAATAGCTATTTGATTTTTATTCCATTTTTCATGTATTTTTAGTGAAACACTTTAAAATAGTTTCATCAAATATAAATTACAGTGATTAATTTAGTGCATACAGAGTAAAGTAGAAATAAGCATTTATATTAAAAAACATTTTAGCAGTTCAGCGTAAGTGCATACAAGCTAGTTTCTTTGACAAGGATGAATAAAAATGTATTTGTGAGATTAAAATTATATTACTTTAAAATTATATTACCTCATAATTCAATGCACATTCTCATTATTTTCATATTATTGTGAAAAATATTGAATACTTAACAAAACTAGGTAAGAAAAAACTGTCACTGTGAAAGAAAAGAATTAGGTTTAAGCAAAATAGATCAGGTTCACTTTCAAATTAAAAAAGTTAAACATTCACTTAATAGTTTTGGAAACACTGAATAGTTTTAAATAAGTAAGTAATCAAATAAATATAGAATTATAATTATTTAAATCTGTCAAACACTTACGAAATATAGTTGCTTTCACCAAGGAAAGAATCAGACTATGAACTTCTGCATTTGATTATAAATCATTATCATTATTACCTAGTCTTGAAGATAATATTACTAATTTTGAAATGGAAGTACAGCATCTGTGTATGTAGTCAGATTTCGTCAAGGAAAGAGAATGAGTAGGATGCATACACATTAGGAGGTTTACTTTAGGGGATCGGCTTACGTGAGGTTTTAAATTCTGCAGGGAAAAGCTCTAAACCTGGCAGGATTGAGATTCAGGTGAGAGACGATGTAGTTTTGAACCCGAAACCTGGAAACACAAGAAGAATTTCTATGTTGCAGTCTGGAGGCAGAATTCTTTGTTGTTTCAGAAAATTTCGCTTTTCACTTAAGGCCTTCAACTGATAGAATGAAACACACATATTCACGTGTTCTCTCACGTATTCTTCATAACATGCTGACTTAATAGTACTGGCAGTCTAACAAAAGTGTATTTGGAACATAGAAAGTATTATATATTTCTATATATATATATATTTTTTTTTCCTTTATAAACATGATTTATCCTTGTTCTGGGCTCTACTATAATTTTCAGCCTAAAAGGAAATTACCTTTACTGGAATTGTCAAAGCTCTTATTGGTTGACATTATCTACTCAACTCTTTATAAAGAGAAGTATCCAGTTTCTTGTGCTGTACCTTTGGAGAGCTTTTCCCCAGAAGAAACAAATGCCCAATTTTTATTGTTAGCTATGCATTTTTCACTAGGAAAAGGTGGAAGACTACGATCAAACTGAGGGTACGAACTGATGTTGAATTTTGCATATGGGAGGCTACTGCCGTGAGATCATGACGGGTGATGCATGCTTAGATCCAGTGAATAGCCACAATGACATTTGGAGACACATATTTATGATTTCAGGGACTGTGCAAGATTTATAAAATGCCAAACAGCTGGAATGGATTACGCTATCCAATGATCACAGTAAACCTGTGAACCATATGAGACTACCCTCGGAAGAACTCCAGGATTCAAGTCAACTGTACCAAAGGCACGGCCCAAACTAAACAGCCTCTACAGTCGTGGCTGTGACTCTCGTTGTCTCTGCGGATAGGTAAGTTGATGCGTGAACGGTGCTTCCACTCTCACAGGATCCTTTTGAAAATGCTGAGTCTCATTTCTAATTGCTGGACTGATCTGCTTGTTCCTTACTTTGATAATATAACAAATACTAATAAATTGGAAATGATTATATGTGAAATTTTTACGGCAGCTTTGAGCTGACTTGTATGCATCCATTCGTACAGTGTGTTCTCAGGCTCTGCTTTGTTCTAAGCACCGTATATTATAATTATCCTGCTTTCCTCCAAGGGACCTGAAAAAAACTAGTGGTTACCTCATAAATTAAGCTAACAAAATATCCATAGCATGGACAATTTAAAAGGAAGTTTTTAAGATTAGCTTCTTGTTCTTCATATACTTCATCTCCTTATATAAAATAGTTTACTCTGTTGTTATTTGGATTATTTAAAATTGATTCTGTGAGTGCATATGCACATAAGTTTATGTATTCTGTATGCTATTGTTGACATTTGGAAATACACCTTATTTCATATAGTAAGAAGCATGTTACCTATGTTAAAATCAAAGCTGTACAAATAATGGAAATTATCAGAGAGCTGGGTGAATTTTACTGAAAGAAATGACCTCTGCTGCGCATAAACATTTTTATGGCAGCCAAAACTGATTTCATTCTGAAAAATGATGACTCTATCAACATTCAGCATGAATATTATCATGAGAAATACTGCTTAGTCTCTTTTTCTCAGAAATGAAAGAGCATCACTGAGTGAAAACAGCCTGTTTGATCAAGGCATTTCAGTTTTCTATGCTTTGAAAACTCACACAAGTAAAGTTTTGAGAGTGGATCAATAGGCGAAAATCATTCAGGAATGGCGAATGTGCACTTAGTGTCTTACACTTTGGAGGAATGATGAGATACATTAAACAAACTGACTGGGTAATGACACATGTGAATGTGCACCAAGCCCCCCATGTTCACCTACGTAAGTTTCAAAGGTGTCATGTTTTACATGTCGTAAATGAAGAAAGGAGAAGCAAAATGAAAGTTACCATGATCAAAAATTGAAATGAAAATGGAAGTGATGTTTAAGAAAATGTTCCTATATAGGACTATTCCAGAATTAGAATACAGCTTTCACAAACTGGAAAACAACAACAACAAAAAACTTTGTTTACCAATCTCTGCTCACAATTTCAATAAAAAATCAACTACCCTTCAATATGCATCCATTTTCCTATGAATGACTCTAATTTCTCATTCTTTATGGCTGAGTAGTATTCCATTTTATAGAAAAACCACATCTTCTTTATCCAGTCTCCAACTGATGGGCAATTGGCCTGTCACTCTTAAGAAACAGCCACTCTTAAGTGAAATAAATAAGTCACACATGTGTAAATACTGAATTGTTTCTCTGGTGTGAAAAAAATATAATTGTACATAAGATTGTAATGATATAATTGACAATGTGAAATAGGAAGAAAAGGGCTAAAGGTACAGGGGTAGGGGAAGTGGGAAGGGTAGGGGAAAAATAAAGGAAAAGGAAAAAAATATGAGAAAATGAAAAAATTGGAATAAAGTATTTGTAAATAGGGAAGGGAGGAGGGGGTGAAAGTAGGGCAGGGGTAAGGGGAAAAATGAGAACCAAGACCTGTCATGTAAAGGTACAAGATCCCAATGATGAGTGTAATTGTGCTGTGTACCTGTAATGTACCAATAAACTCAATGAAAAAACAATCAACTATCCCTTCATTCCTCCTCCTGGTCTCCGAAGTAAAACAGCCAACAGATGGAGCAGAGGTGCCTCCTTTGAAGTGATGGGGCTGTTGCAGTGCTGGCTCTTCTCTTCCTCCCACGCTGGAGGCTGGCAACTGACCTTGCCTTCGTTACTCACCTGCATCTCTAACTGTGGGGTCCACTGGAGGGAAGAGGGTTCAGTGGCACTCAGACAGGGGCTCATTTCATCACATTTCCTCATCTGCCTGAAAGAGCAGCTGAAGCTCTGGACACCAGAGCGGTGGCGGGAGCCAGAGGGTCTTCCTCACGCGGACAGATCCTGAAAGACACCAAGTGCTCAGAACGCACATCCTGTTAGAGTGGAAGGGTGCCTTTTACCTGTTCAGGTTTCTGGGAGAACAGACTTTTTCTATACTTTCCAAGCAATGTCTCCTTGTGGCCTCTTCTCTGCAGAAAGAAGTTTATCCCTTTGATGGTTTAAGATTCAGGAAGTAAGACTGAACTTCTTCTCTCCCTCTCTGGTCAAGTTATAAACTTTGAAAAAAAAAAGTCTGGGGATTTAGAACTTAAGGTCACTTTGGGAAATGTTCAGCCTTGTTGCATTGGCCAAGAATACTGAAAACACAGAACTGTTTTTAAAAGAAAATACGTGTAGAAAGGCTGAGAATGCTGGTGTGGACAAGGCAGGCAGTGGTTCAGGTGCAGGCACAGAAATTGGGATTCTTATGCTGCTTTCAAAAAATCATTGAGAACATGCAATCCTTGCTTCTTCCGTGTTTCTGTGATTACTTGTATTTGCATGTTTTCTTTTACTGACAGTGGCTAAGCAAGTGACTTGTTGAAATATGAAAGCTTGAGATATTATGAAAGCATATGATGAGACCTTTTTTATAAGCTGAGAGGCTGCTTTTGTGGTGTCTGGGGCACATGTACAGGCTGTTAAAATAGCAGGTAGAGTAGTGGGACCATAGGCCACCAGCAGGAGATCTAGTCTGAGTATTAATGAAAGTATTCAGGACATTTGGGGTCTTTGGCTGATATAAGATTTGTGAGCAAACTGCTGCGACTTGGATAAAGCAACACATGCGCCAGTCTTAAGTACATGCAGAAATAACTTAAGAGAGGGCCTCAGCAGAATTCCTTAGTCAGTAGTGCTTTATTTAGTAAACATGGCTGAAACAGTGATTTAATCATAAGAAAACAAAAACCAATTCCAAATTATAAGACAAAATATCAAAGAAAAATGAAAAATAGATTCGAGTGGTAACTACTAGTAGAACCAGACTCAGATTTAGCAATTATTGTGTAGAGTTAGCATAGCTATGATTTATGTGTCCATCACTTTCCCCTTGCTGGGGCAACATATTGGACACCTAAAATGCAAAACAGATGCGATTTCTCCTGGGCTTCAGAGATTTTTTTGTTTGTTTATTTTTTTGGTGCTGGGGATCGAACTCGGGTCCTTAAGCTTGCAAGTTAGGAGGCAGAACCACTGAGCTAAATCCCCAACCCCAGAGAATTTGATCCGTGGTTGGTTGGTCCAAGGTAGGAAAAGGTTGGTGGAGGAAAGCTACTTGACCCAGGGAAACAGGGAGGTGTGAGGTTTTAGGGACACAAACACACCCTTCACTTCCTGGTGGTGTCCCGAGTGACCGACCTCCAGGGTCCCACTCCTAACAGCGCCTTCACCTCCTGAGCTCTTCCACGGATGAACTCATGGATGTGTACAGAGCCACCTGTACAGTCATCTTTCAGGGGTGACCGAGAGTAGAAAATGACAAATTAGAATAGAGATAAAGGGTGAAAATTATAAGCAGGATAAACAAAATAGTCTCCCAAAAACGTGAGATGAGGCATTGGGGCACCTTTTGGATCAAAACCATAAAAATGTAAACCCTCAAAAAAATGTAAACCCTAAATACCTAGTAGAAAAGGGTAGCACTCCTAAACAGAAGGGCATTTTCAGTACATAGTAAATGTCAAAGGGAAATACTAGAAACAACATCATGTGCAAAGAGAATTAGGAATTTATTTGAAAACTTTACCCCATTATATGGTTGAAAAAGTAATCTGTGAATGTGCAGTTATGAGTAGAAAATTACAAATTAAAATAGTGATAAATGGAGAAAATCATAAGCAGAATAAACAAGATAATCTCCCAGAAATGTGAGATAGTATAAAATAATCTGATACACTTTCCTTTGGAGTCTTGGAAAGAGAAAACAGGACCGAAAAATATCTGAAGAGGTAATAATTTTTCAAATACAAGGAAGATATAAAATGAGAGATTTAAGTTTAGGGTAAAATTGTAAGTAAATTAAAAAATTAATCCAAACATAGTCCATCTATGGAAAGCATGAGTTAAAAATTTTGAAGGCAATAAAAAATTATGGAGGAAGGAGTTGAGAACAACGGCAGAATCCTTGTTATAAAATTTGAAAAGCATAAATCAATGTAGTGACATGAGGTGTTGAATGTAAAAAAAAAAGCTGTTAATCAATGGAAATATCTTTTGAAAAGTGAAGGTGCAGTAAAATGTTTTTCTGGCAGGCAAAGTGAGAAATTCATTCCAGCAGATCTGCACTGCAAGAATTTTTAACCGAAGTACTTCAAGCAGAAGATATGAAAACTGACTTTACAGAAACAAACCAGAAGAATTGGGGAAAAAGCTGAACTAGGTACAGACAAGAAATTAAAAAAATAATCGCATCTAAAAATGACAGTCTAGAACGAAATAAAAATGGACAATGTGCTGTGAAATGTATAAACCATGTAAAAGTAAATCTTTGTCAATAGTAAATAGTAAAAAGAATGGCAAAAAGAATTAGAAGATGCGCTCTATGTAGCGTTTTAATGTTTTTAGAAAGCACACTTTCACCAAGCTAAATTATACTTTGCAAACAAAAGAGGATCAGTTAAGAATTTTAAGAGGGGTATAATTAAATGTGAAAATAAAAGGGAATAATAAAAACCACACAAATCAAAAAGAATGCTGAAACTAATAGAAAGCAGTGAGGTGGTATATTTAAACAAAACCTTATCGATAATTGCATAAGTGTAAAAATCTCAAAAGATAGAAATGCTAGATTGGATAGAAAATCAAGACTCAATTATATAGTAGATACCTGTTTTAAATATAATGATACAGAAACTTGCAATAATGTTGCAAAGTCTAATCAAAAGAAAGTTCAAGTGGCTAAGTATCTGACAGAGTAGGTTTCAGAATAAGGAATACTGTTGGTAATAAGTAGGATGTTTGAAAATATTAATTAAGAAAATGATGAGGAAGACAGGCTTTCATATTGTGTATAGACTTAACAAAATAGGTTCAAAATGTACAGATCTGGAAACAAAAAAGAAATGGTCAAATTGGTAATTATAGTTGAAGATTTCACACTCCACATGCGGATAAATGAGTTAAAAATGTATCAAGGGAATAAAAGGCCTGAACAATGTAAGACAGATCAACTAATTGATATTGATAGAATAAGAGTATGAAAATGCATGTTATTTTCACATGCACATGGAGAAATTATAGGAAAAGCAATATTCTGAGCCATACTACAAAACCTATAAAACTAAATTATAAGAAAAGCAATATTCTGAGCCATAATACAAAACCTATAAAACTAATTGGAGTTATATTGGTCAGTGTGGAATCACATCGCTAGCAGAACATATAAGGGGAAATCTCTGACACATTTAAAAATACAATGTGAAAATAAAAGGGAATGATAAAAATCACAAAAAGAAAAAGAATGTCGAAACTAATAGAAAGCTGTGAGGTGGTATATTTAAGTAAAATCTTACAAATAATTGCATACATATAAAGCATATATGCAAGTTCTAAAAATCCCAAAGGATAGAAGTATTAAATTGGACTTTTTTCCATTGTTTTCTTTTTCTCATATGTTTTTCTTTTCTCTTCTTTCCTTTTCCCCTGTCCTTCCAAATTTGCCTTTCCCTTTAGACCTTTTCTTCCTATTTCACATTATCTGTCATACATTTTGATCCTTAGTTACACTTTCAGTTTTTCACTCCACAGAATCTGTTTGGGATTTATACACGTGTGTCGTATTTATTTCAATTGCATATGGCCTCAGTGTGCATCCATTTAACTATAAATGTCTCTAGTTTCTTACTCTTCAGGGCTGAGTACTTTATAAATATAGAGGGGTGGAGGGGTTGAACGGAGGGTAGGAGAATGGGGAAAAATAAGAACCAAGATATATTATGTGAAGGTACAAATTTCCAATTATGAATGTCATTGTATTGTATACCTAAAGTGTACCAATAAACTTAATGAAAAAAATTAAATTGGATATTGTAATTGATAAATAACTCACAAGTGCTAAATGAAGTATTCTAGGCATATTTTAATTCAAAGATTTTAAAAAGATGACCAAAGTTTGAAAGATGCTATCAAAACATTTTATAAGGATATTGATTGTATAAAACAATCAAATCAGAAAATACCTATTTTAAGTAAATAACATAAGCCATGTCAAGAAACTAGAGAAAAGAGAATAAACCCCCAATAAGAAATTAGTCAGCAATAAAGGTAGGAATCTATAAAATTGAAAAGAACTAAAAAGGAGAGAAATCAGTGAAACCAAAGATTGACTGTTAAAATCAATAAAACTGACAAAACTCTATCCAGATGCATTGAGTGAAATGGAAGGAAAATATAATTTCTCAACAGTAGAAAGACAGTCCATTGAGCAAGAAGGAAAATAATGGAATTTTGTAAACATTTCAAATTATTTGCTAATTGCATCATCCCTCTAGTAATCAAGACTCCAAAGTCTCTGCTGTTGTCTCCTTAACATCCATAAATTTCCTTGGAATAGCTGTTGTCAGTGTTGGAGTCCGACAAGTACTTTTAATTTGGTCACCATGCACCCTGAATTCAGAAAAAGATCTGTGCATTAATTGAAGACATAGACACTTTTGAATAATCAAAAACATCTGGGATTTATCAGTGACTTAGTACAATTTTGGGCACTAAAGAGGAGTCATCCTAACCACCAGGTTGCAGGTGTAGGAGCAGCACTTCTGCTCAGGGTCAAGAGGATTTCTGGTTAACAGTGAGGAAAAGATGAAAGTGGTATATGGAGGCCGATTTGTTTGCTTAAAATATGCTTTCTTTAAAGAAAATTCTGAGCTTTAACACATAAAAGTAAGATCTCTAACATCACAACTCATAACAGCTAAATCTTGGAAGCAGCCTGTGTGTCTATCAACAGATAACTGGATAAAGAAAGGTGGTATTGACATGCAGTGGAGCACCACCGTCCCGTAAAGGTGGATAAACTTGAATCATTTGTAGGAAAATGGATGCACCATAAGGCCATAATACTAAGCAAAACAAATCAGACATACAATTAAAAGTATCACAGGGTTCTCTTTTCATGAGAAACCAAACTATAAATAAAGAGCAAAACAAAAGGTAATAGAAAGTAGGCAGACGGATCATTCTCAAATTGGAAAGGAATGGAGGTGGGCAGCAAAGGAGAGGACAAACATCAAGACATGTCGTGGACACGCCCCACCTCCACACAGGGACTGTAGATCTTATGTGCTGCAAACAGGGACTGGAGCACACTTTTGAAAATGAGATCATCTTATTGGAACTGAGTGGATAATTGGGAATTTTTTTTTTCTCTGTAGCTGTGTTTCACAATGAAAATGTCTTTGGGTAGCAATGAACTCCATAGCAGGTCTTGGGGGTGCCATTTGGGATGAGATGTAATATTTAGAGTGGATTTCCAGTCTTGGCTGAAGAGAACACTGGAATTAATGGACATATTAGACCTCTGTAGGGAGGGAATGATTACTGCCCTATAGTAGGATCTCATGATTCAAGGAAATATGGTAGAAAAAATGAAATGTAGAGATGTGAGTGACAATGATGTCCTAACTAAAAATTGTACTTTTGAACAGACTGTAACATTGGCATGCAGTGGAAGTCACCAAAGATGATCCACATCACATTCACTTGGTTATATTTGAGTTCCTTCCCTTCCAGACCCATCACACCCAAAACGCTTTAGAAATATTAAAAGTCCATGAATTGCCTTAATGGAGAAAACAAAGAGCAAGAACCACATTCTAGGACAAAGGGACAGGTTGAGAAAATTCAAAGAATGTTTAAATTACCCATCAAACCACAAACAAAAACAAATACAAGAAAACCCGGGCCCATAGCTATATAATAGTTTTGTATAGTTTTTTGGGGGGAAGGTATCTTTTCTGGGGAATTCAGCCCTCTCAGAGAAGCACAGATGTCCCCCATTTTAGGGCAAACAGGCTACTCTCTGTGTGTACTCTGTTGGAATGTGTGTTAGATGTCTGCTTAATAGGCCCTTCCCACACCTTTTGGAAATTCTTTTTCTGCATTGGGAGTTGGCAAATCTTCATTTCTCTTCCATAGCTAGGGTGGGCAGATTCCTCATCACAGCTCTGGTAACCTCCTGGGACCATATCCAGTGACACCAGGAAGGCTGTTTGCAAGCCATCTCCCCACCCCATGGTGCTTTTGTTTCTTTATTTTTGGTTTTATTTTCTTTTTTCTTTTTGTGGCTCCAGGAATTAAACTCAAGGCTGTCACACAGAGCTCCACCCTCAGCCTTGTTTTACAAAATTTGCTTTGCGACAGGTTCTTGCCAATTCAAATTTGTGATGCTCCTGTCTCAGCTTCCCAGAGTGCAGGAATTACAGGTATCCAATGTTTTCTCTCCTGCTGACTTTTTCTGGTTTAATTTAAACTGGTTGAGATATTAGGATGTGGAGAATGAAAGCTATTAGTCAATTCCCCTATGATCTCCCAATTTCTCTTTCACCTGCAAGCCATCCATTCCTGAAAAATGACTGTGAAATGGCAACAGTTAAGTTTGGCTTCCACAAGTTACATAAATTTGTTTCAAGAAGGAATTAGCTTCCCAAAGTTAATGTTTTGAAATATGTATTAAAGAAATGAATGCCTTGCATTTGGTTGCTATTATAAGATTAAAAATTCAGTAAGTATTTCATATATTTTAGAGTCAGTACTTTATATAATGATTAGAACAATTACTATTCATTAACATTTTGTTTAAGTGTTTCCTATTGTTAGAGAAAACTTTCATTTTGAATCAGTTGCTCAATGTCGGAAAAATTCTAGTTTCTTAGTCTTAAGTGGACTTATAATATGCATTCTGCTTTTGAAAGCCTTTGTTTTATAACCTTTATTAACTATAATTACTATACTTTGAAGGAATCCAAAACATTAAGATGTTTGTGTTCATGGAATTTATACTTTAAATTTTTATGAAAATAAACCAGCTATAAACCTACTTACTATTCTTTGTAGCCCGAATAGCACTAGTATGAAGTAAATGTTAATGATGCACATCTATAAGTATGTTTTTAAATATGTTACAATTTCAGTGCATGAGAAAATCCAAATAGATAAAATGCTCTGCCTTTCTGGAGTAGGTTGGCTGACTCAAGGTCAGTATTCTTACTGAACTCTCCCTTGATCCATTCATCAGGCAATTAACTGATATAATTAATTAATGCATCCATTTGGGAGTTATTTCTACAAATACATTAAAATTCCCATTGGTGCTATGTACTGGGCTAAATCTATAAATAGGAAAAATGTTTCATCTGTTATCTTGGAGCTTAGAGCTTTCTCTTCACTCACTTTTGAAAAAAATCCAATTATTCAGGAAAAGTGGAAGCATTCTGGGCATTATGAAAACTTGGATGCAACATTCATTTCAAATTTTTAATTTCTTTGGCATATTTTATGGATATGCTCAAATCAGAGCAAGTAGAGGAAGCTACATAATTTTTAAAATTCTCCTTCCCCACATTTCTCTTCTTTTATTCCATTGAACATTTTATAGCCTATCCCACAATGAAAATTTAAAATTGTATTTTGTTTTTTTTGGTGCTAGGGATTGAACTTGGGTCTTTCTACTTGCAAGGCAGGTGGCAGAACCACTGAGCTAAACCCTGACTCTAAAAAAAAAAAATGTATTTTGCTCTTTGTTAATCACTTTGAAAAGAAATTACTTCTAATTTACTTTTCCATGTCATAATTCAGAACTCTTTTCTTGTAAGTTCACTTAACTCTACTTCACTATTTTATATTTTTATACATGTGTCCTTTGTTCCAGAGTATTCTTATGGAGTTTCTTCTTTAATTCTTGTCATAATAGCTATTTGGTATAATTCCAAAATTTTATTACAAAGAAATACATAAATAAAGAGGCTTAGTATTTTCATGTATAAAAGTATTGTTGGAGCCGAGCATGGCACACACCTGTAATCCCAGCACTCAGGAGACTGAGGCAGGAGGATCACTGTGATTTTGAGGCCAGCCTGATATCCATACTGAGTTCAAGGCCAGTCTGAACTACACAACGAGATCTTCTCTAAAAGAGAAGAAAAGAGAAAAACAGTGTTGTTGAACCATTCAATAGTGTCATTCAAATTCCAAAAGATTTTCTGTGTTGAAATTAACAGACTCAAATATTATATGCAAATACAAAATTCCTGAGAGAGTAAAAAAAAAAAATAACAAAGTTGGTATCCTTGCTTTTCTTCACCCAGACTTCATAAAAGACAGATATTAGGAAATAGGGAAATCTTTCGCTAATGGGAAAGGGACCAAGAGATGGAAGGATGGGGACGGAAGAGGAAGAAATGGGGATGGTAAGAGAATTGAGGTGTGTTCTCCTGTGAAGGACATAGTTATTATTTTCTGCAAACATGTGGCAATAATACTAAAATAAAGATTAAAAAATAGTATTGACTTTATAAACCAGAATAAACGCAATATTGGGATCAGATAGACAAAGTGATCAATGGACAGAGTAGACTGTGGATTGATTCGCGTGTATATAGTTAGCTGACTTTTGACCAAAGTGGTATGAAAATTCAGTGGGGAAATGATATAATGCTTTCAATAAAGTGTTCAGGTTATCATTTTGAAAAATACAGGTTCCACCCTTAGTTAACAGAATATACAAAATTTGACTTGTGATAAATTATAGAAATAAAGATGATACATAGAAAAATAAAACTTTCCCAAGAACATGTAGATTATATTTGCAAATTTGTTGTAGGCCGAGACTTCTTTGCCACCCTCAATTTATACTGAGAAACCTGAGTAGAAAAAAATATAAACTTTACTTCATCAAGACTGACAATTTCTGTTCTTCAGTAGATACTGCTAAGAAAATAAATAAGAATGCCACAGACTTTTTAGATAGTATTTGCCATACATGCATCTGATAAAGATGTTCTATACAGAGCATATGAATAATTCTTACACAGCAAGAAAAGAAACAGATTTTTTAAAAAATTGGGTAAAATATTTGAAAAAATCTATGGATCGTGATGAGAAATGGCCAATGAGCCCATGTTATCCTTTAGGGAGATAAAAGATAAAGCCATGGGATCATTAAACATGACAGCAAGGCTGAAATCAAACTGAAGGGCAAACATGCTGTGACAGGAAACCAGTAGATGACCTGCACTGACTTTCACGTTCTCCTACTGATGCCCTTGTGAGATTCTGTACACTTAATATTAAGTGTGATGGAAATAGGTAGAGAACGCTTAAGTTTAAAAACATCATGGTAAAAGATGCATGGCCATTAATCTCCCTCAAAATACTCCCTTTACTTTGAACTCATTTATCCCATTGTTCTTGCTACTTTCAGAAACAGTTCTGGAAGTGTTCTTTCATAAATATCTTTATTCACTTTATTCACTGGATCTGGAACTACAAAACTTCTGGCTTGACCCCAGCTACCCACCAGATGAAAGCATTACAAATGGACTCAGGACAACAAGCCAACCATGACAGTGAAGCTAAAGATATGAAAGAGGACTTAAAATTAAACTTTCACAGTATTAGATGAGACCTTGCATATATGTATAGGAGTAAGGGAATATTTAGAAATTATCTGCTATGATATGAATATATTCATGGATAAATATTTGTTGCATGATGACATTTCAGTTAGTGATGAACCATATGTATGATAGTGATTTCATAAGATTATCACATAGTGGTGTAGTCACATACCACAGAAATGTGGATACACACCATGATATTCACACAATTATGCATGTGTGTCTAATGTTGCATTTCTCAAGACACATCTTTGTATCTGAGACAAAAGACGGTGTATGTTTGTAGATATGTAATTTAGCTGTGTCTACAAGAAGGCCTACATGCACTGACACCCAATGTATTCATTAAGATTCTTTAGAGGAATACAATTGTTGGAAAGTATACATACAGTTATACAAGAAAATGTATGAGATAGGTTTACAGAAACAGAGGCAGGAAAGCCCAAAGGGCTGTGTGTGTTTGGGATAGCCAGAGAATCCAGGAGCTGCTCAGCCTAAGGAGACGGAAGCTGTAGAACAAGAGGGATCAAGGATGTAGCACCAGTTCAAGGAGCAAGGCTGGGCAGCTTGCTGGAGAATTGCTGCTCTGAGTGTACTGGAAGGCTGAAGAAACAGATACCAATGTCCAAAGGTGACTGATCCATGAATATATAGAATAGATTTTTTACCCAAGTGGTACACTGAAAAAAGATATACTTATTTTAATAAATGTTTCTGAATATCATTTTGGAAAAAATAACTTTATCCTTACTTCATAATATGCACAAAAATTATCTTACATGAGTCACAGACAGAAAGATGATACATAGAAAAATGAAACTTTCCAAAGGACATGTAGGAGATTATATTTGCAAATTTGTCATAGGCAAATATTTTTTTGTTCCCTCCCCCAAACTGTACATGGAAACCAAAGCAGAAAGGAATAGCTTTGGCTTCATCTAGATTAAAACTTGTATTCTTCAATAGGTATCATTAAGAACATAAAGAGGAAACCCATAGACTTTATAGATCACATCTGCCACACACACATCACATAAAGATGTTCTGTCCAGAAATTATGAATCATTCTCTCCAAACAAGAAAAGAAACTGATTTTTCAAAATTGGGCAAACATTTGAACAGAAAAGTCTCAAAACAAGACATAGAAAATGCCAATGAATACACACATCGTCCTCAGGGAACTGGAACACAAAACCATAAGATCATGATGCACAGAATAGTTCAGCTAACATCAAAATAGCTGGGGAGCATGCTAGGATAGGAGTCTCATAGACAATCCTCATTGATCTGATGCTCCTGTGTGATCCCCATTCCTAAATATGAGGTATCTTGCACTTTAAATCAAGATGGACATCCAAAGCTCTAACATATGCAATAGAGCTTTTTTTGGGAAGGTAATTGGATTGTAGGGTTTTATACTTGACTTGTTGTTTGGAGGTGAGCTTCCCTGGTAGAGGTTGGTCACAGGGGGGATGACCTGGAAGAATATATCTCCATCATTGGCTCATTCCTTCTCACTCTGCTTCCTGACCACTATGACATGAGCATAATTTCTCTGTTAATTGTTCTGCTTAGAGGTGGCTGGCTGTAGACTAAACTGTGAATCCAAAACAAACAAACAAACAGACAAAAAAAAAAACCCTAAAACTCTCTTCTCTTAAGTTTTAGGTGTTGGGTGTTGTGTTGGTGATATGGAAAGTGCCTGATTCAGATTCAAGTACCAGAGAAGTAGAGTTGTCGCTGTGATTACCCGACTATGGGTTTCTGAAGCCTTTGGAACTAGTATGTGAGAGGGATTTGGGAAGATATGGTGAATCCTTTGGGAAAAGCCCTATAAAAGCATGTTACAAAAACCAAGATTGGTGGGAGATTCAGAAGACCAGAATAATGATAGAAATGCAGGTGCTGAATGTCAGGCTCAGGAGGATTCAGTTGGGAATAAAGACTCCGTGGCAGTTAGATTCAACATCACATGAATAATGCTCTGACAGAACATATATGTCCATTTTGGTAATGTCCTGAGACTTCATGGGAGACTGAGATTAGGAGAATCAGACTAATTAATCAAGTGGAGGAAATTTCAAGCCAGCCCAATATTCAGGCTGTGGCACAGGTACTACTGAATAATTTCAGCCAGCTGTATATTGAAAATCAGGAGCAAATGACACAGATGAGTAATTTTGTTTTTAATTTCACCAGAAAGGAAGAACCTATAAAATTGAGGTCCCTAAACAATATTTAGCCTAGTAGAAATTTGATGCTGAAAAGCATTATAAAGAAGTTAAGAAATTTTCATTGGGAGAATAAAAAAAGATTTCTTGAGAGCATTTGAGAAATCAGCAAGACCCTCACCCTTTCCAGGATAAGAGGTACAAAATAAAAGATTTAATTTTGAGAGGAGGGCACACTCTGCTTAAGAATAACCACAGAAAGAATTGGTTTCCTGATATTCAATTCACAGTGTGGAGCCATCTAAGTAGTCAGAAGCCTCAGCAGTCATGATACATGGGACACCCAGATATGGTTTGAGTTGACAGCAAACTGGAGTCATCCATATAGTGCTGGTTTTATAGGCTTGTAGAATGAAAGAGTGATGAGATTAGCGAGGCTTTCACCCAGATTTCAGAAGAAAGTCTGGGAGGCTGGATAGTTTGCTCCTGAGAGGCCAATATATGGAGCTGTGAGGGTGAAGTCGACATTCAGTGGAGACCCAAGGAAGTTGGAGATGCCACAAAAATGGAACCATGTAGTTTATAACCTGTAGTGCTATGTGGCAGGGCTCCCCAAGCTTTTTAGAGTTCACACCTTTGCCCTATGGTGCTGGATATAGACCTGTGGGATTTGTTGTTTGTCCTGCTGAGTTTTAGTTTTGCAGTTGGTTCCTTTAGTCTCCCTTTTAGAATAGGAATATTTACCCTGTGGCATTGGTATTTATAGAAGCTCCAAGATAAGAGTTTGCTCAGAGGAAACTTTGGACTTGGACTTTTCAGGAATGCGGAAATTTTGGTGACTCTTAGAGATGGACTAAATGCATTTTGCTTACAGACACACACGAGTCTTTTAAGGGCCAAGCCTAGGATGTTATATCTTGGATTCTGAATAATCCCCCAACTCTCATGTGCTCACAGGTATAACTTTGGTAAGGTGATTAAACTATGGGGAAGCTATAAAAGAGTTGCTGTTGGGAGGTGGGGGCCCAATCTGAAAAAGCAGGTCACTAGAAACCTGACATGGAAGGGTGCATTTCCCTTCACAGCTTGTACTGTCTTTCTCTCATTTCTTGATTCTATGACATTAGCAGTTTTCCTGTACTGTGTCCTCTGCTGTGCTGTCCTGCCTTGGAGCCAGCTAAATTTCGACTAAAATTTAAGACAAAAATAAACCTCTCCTTTCTTAATTTGCGGACATTGGTATTGTATTCAGTGGTGAAGAAAGTGACAAATTCAAAGTGTAATCCAAATATACAAAGAATGTTTATATTTCTGAAAAAAATGATCACAGTAAGATATACATTGTCATTCATCACTCTTAAAATGCTCCCCATTGCTCTGAATGTTCTTATGCCATCTTTCATGGCACTTTTTTTCTTTCAAACTCAGGTTAGCCTTGAACTCACTATTGTAGACCAGGCTGGCTGCAAACTCTCAGTTTGATCCAGCTACCTCAGCATCCTAAAGGCTAGGATTATAGGAATCTACCACTAGGTCCTGTTGTGTTCTCTAGAGCAGTTCTGGGAGACCTCTTTCATGAGTGTCTTCCTAAGTCATGATCACAGATATGATGAATGTTGCTGTTGAATGGCATGCAACTGAAAGACAGACTGATAAAAACACTACATTCATCTACCTTATTCCCTAGTTCTGGCACTGCAAAACTTCTGGCTGTATCTGGGAGTCAAAATGACCATAATTTATGGCTGTGTCTAGATGTCCCCCCAAATGTGGTCATAGGTGTAACTTTTCAGAGTTGACTGGATCTAGAGTGTGTGATGCTGCGATCAAGGGTGTGTGATTACTAATTCAGTCCACTGATTGGTTTGACATAGTTCTGGGAAAGGAAAATGGAAAGGCTCACCCTAAGTGTGAGTGTTACAGGTCAGGGGGCCTGAATAAAATATAATGGACAAAAGGAGAGTTGTCACTGGTCACATACTGCTTGCTGCTTTGCTGCCTTCAACCTTCTATGAACTGTTTTTCCTACGTGAGTCCTTCTGCCATGCATGCAGCCTTGGAGCCAGCCAACTATGAACTGAAACTGCTACAAACTGTGAGCCAAATAAACCTTTCCTCCTCTAACTTTGGGCGTCAGGTATTTTGTCTTAACAATAAGAAAAGTAACCAAGACACTGCACAATGTAAATATTTTTTAAAAATTTCTTATCAGTCATGTTTCCAGGGCATAATGTTTACATTCCGGTGTGGAGCTGGTACATGTACATAAAACAATTTAATATCTTAATTCCTCTATCACCTTCATTCCCTTCTCCCCCTCCTTGTCTCCATCCCCTTCTCATTTGAGAAAGATCGATCTCCCTCCTTCCAATTATCTACCTGTTACTTTGCTCTTCACTTATAATTCTGCTTCCTAACCCAAACAAACAGTGAGCATCTGTGAGTGCTGCTTCCTCCATGCTGCCATGACCAAGAACCCCTCCTGACAGACTGTATTTTTAAAAATTTAGCCTTTTAGTTTTTTCAAATCACACAAAATTTTAATTGAGTACTCAAATATGTCTACCTTTTAATTTCAAGGGAGTACTATAATTCCTAACTGGCTCCCAGATCATGAATGCTTAGACTGTTTTCAGTTTTTCATTACTTGAAATTTGCTCTCCTATAGGAAAATATTCTGGACTCAACATTGTAAGAAAGATACATCTCAGCATTTCAAACTATTCCATATTCCCGTGACCTCCCTCTACAAAGGTCAGTCTGAGAGGGAAAAACAGAGTACTCATTTCTCCCAGGAAAGTAACTTGAAATTCAAAACCACAAACCCTTGCATCAAACTGGAAAAACAACCTACATAACATACACTGACTAAATTTCCTTTGTAATCCTTAACCGTAACTTCGAAATAAATGATTTTAAGTGCAGTATCGGTTGTTTCTAATTTATACAGTATTTTAAAAAAGACCACTGTCAGTTGCTATTAGAGGCCCTACTGAGAAGTCAAAATGACTTCTGTAGTAGCGCTATTCATAACTTCCTTATAAAGTTGAATTAAGAATATCGACAGCATTTTCTGTATTGCCATATTTTCATACCATCCTACTGCATGTACTTCCTTAGTAATATATCTAAACTCCTTTATTTACAATTGTAGACTGAATTTGGAACCCCCACATTTGCTGTTTCTAAAGGTAGTCACGTTTATTTTAAATAGACAGAAAAATAGATTTTTTTTCTCCACTCCTATTGAGAATTCCAGTTTTTCCCATCCAATATTCAAAGTACCAACCCAGTTCTACGTTCACATATACTTGCCTGTACAAGGACCCTAAAACAAGAGCTATTTTGTTGATCTCAACTTGAAGATGGAAGAAACCAATTCAATTTAACTCATCCATTAAATGGAAAGTGACACACTGAATAAAGCCAATAGATAGTTGCTTATGACACTAAATGACTTGAACATATCTAGAAAGTGAAACAAAGCGGAGTATCCTGAATTGAATTAAAAAACAAACCATTTCAAGTAATTACAATACACTATTTTTAATAGTTTTGGGTTGAAGAATAACATCCATGCAGTAAAGTAATATTCTAATTAATGTGCTGAAGCTTCTAGTTCAGATCTGTGCATTCATATATATGCACAAAGGTACACCACTGGTTTAACTTCTACTTAGGTCAAGATGTAGAATGCTTGAAAGATCAGAGCATATTCACTTGTGAGTCTCCCTACTCTATATAATACACATGAGTGCACACACGCACACACACACACACACACACCCCATATGGTGACTGCTTTCTTGATATTTTGAATTCATGTTTCATCATTTGTCTTGTTTCAACTGTTCATCGAATAATATATTTTCTACCTGCTTGTGTCTGATTTCTTTCATCCAATACATTTTCTGTGAGATTCACTCATGTTATAGTATAAAGCAATAGTTCATTCTCACTGTCACTTAGTATTCCACTGGCTCACCATCCCATTTAACTTTTGATGGGTGGTCGAATTCAGCTTATCATAGTACTGCTGGTTTGAGCATGCATGCACAAGTCATGTGTTGTCTGAACTCCATGTTTTGGGGTGGAATTGTTGAGCCACAGAACACAGTGTTTCATTATATCTGAAACTTTCAAACTCTTCAAAAATAGTAGTGCCATTTTCCCTTCCCCAAATACTTAAGGGAGTTTTCACTGCTCGGAAAATGAAGCACTAGTTCATATAGATAAGTCATTTTAGCCTCTGGTGAGGGCAGTGAGAAATATACCTTTTGCATGAATGAGGGTATAAATTTGGTACAAGTATATACAGGGTCTGTTGGAGTTTCTTTGTTTTTTCAGATTTGCATTTGTGTTCATGAGATCCCTCGTGTTGAGGACACTCCCTGACGTTCTTCACTTGGTGGCAATTATTTTATGGACTTCACTGTTTATATGTACTAATACACTTGGTTTATCTGTCCATAGTATCATCTCTTTGGCTGTGTTAAAATTACATGTGGTATATATGGTTTCCTTTCTGAATATTTTAAGTACAATTACATTGTGAATTGAAGGTAAAAAAAAAAGTTACTACAGTTAGAGAATGGCATTGAGATAGAGCAGGGAAAAATTATAGATTTTAGTGACCAGTAATATTCATTATAGGACAAATACTTCGGTTACCCTCTCCTCTTCTATTTCTTTGAATAATTCATAATCTGACTTATTTGCATTTTAATTTTTGTTTATAAGTGACAGACCCAGTGATACAAATATTTAGTTTAAGTAATTCTAAAAACCTATTGGGAAAAGGACAAAGCTAAAATTCAAATAATAAGAAAATATTTTGTGATCATTTATCATTTTTTCCTAATGTATCAAAAAATAATGGGTTCCATAAATTTTATGACATTTAAATTTGATGAATTAGAACACTGCTATCTGCTTTTTAAAGTTATTTATGGTTTTTAATGTCTTGTGCATCTCTTCATTTTTCTCCCTCTAGGATTCCTCGAGTACTGGTATCAAGAAGAACAGACATAGGCCATCTTTCTGGGGATGAGAGACTTGCTGTTTTTAGGTAAAGTTTGAGCAGGAAGTTGGGTACTCTCTGCAAGCTGCATGCTTGGAAAGAGAAAATGGGGAACTGGAAACCCTAATGATGGTGGGCCCTGCTTGCTCTTGTTCTGGATTCGCCTTGCAGTGTCGCTCTGCCCTCTCTGACTTCCTCTGTGTGCCATTCACTCTAGGTGGTACTTACAACTCTCAAGAGTACTTACAACTCTCAGGGCTTATATTTTCCACAGCCCCTTTGAAGCCATGTGCTTATTTTTCTACTCTCTTTACATCAGATTCCATGATTTTTCTCTTTTTGTTGTTGCTGTTGTTGTTTTGGTCCTTGAGGTTTGAACTTCCAACATGGCCCACACAGCTGCCAACAACTTGCCTCAGAAAGCCTTTGACTTGTTAAGCCAGCCTCTATAGTTATTGGATGCCTTTCTGTTTATGCTTCCCTCCCTTTAGCTTGAAGTTAAGCCATAAAAGCAATCTTAACTTACTGAACTCTATAAAGCATGACTGAGAAAGCATTTCTAGTTTTAGCATGATTTTTTTTCCTTGAATAAATTCACTCATCAGCTCAGAAAGTACAATTCTGAAAAGTCAAAGATATTCATTTTTTCAATAAAGGAAATTAGAATAAAATGGGCTTCATTTTTGTTATTTGGGGAATATTGTCCAATAAGATATACTTTGGCCTCTTATATGCTGGGGAATGCATTATTTGCTCAATTTTAAATCTTATCTATTCATAATACAGTGTTGATTTAGGCAGAGAAAGAAAATAAAAAAGTTAAGAGAAATCACCTCTATGTTAAGAAGTCCAATTTGCATAGCCACATAGACTTGATATTTCATATTAGCTGGAGTTGTAATTAATTACTGTCTTCATAGGTTAAAAGTGATCACAAATTGTAATTTCATTTGCCTCAATATAATATAAGGAAAGACAAATTAAGTTCTACAAAACTATGTACCATGAAGGTGAAACAAATGTTTTACTTTTATTCATTAAATTTATTGGTACATGTTAGCTATTCATTACGATCACTTTAATCATTTGGAATTTGTATCTGTACATGATATGTCTTGGTTCTTGTTTTTTCCCCATTCCCCTTTCCTCCCGTCAAAACTTACTTATCTTTTCAGTAAAGTGATAAAAGTAAAACACACTATTTTCCTGGTATAGACATTGAGAGTGGATGATTATATCATAAAAGGAAATTAAGATGTATTCTACAATTCAATGATTAATTATGGTTATATTCTGTTATGCCCAAGTCTAGAAGTCCCCAAAGACCACCAAGGAGTCAGGTCCAATGCAATTACAAGAGGAGTTTATTGCAAGCTTGAGCCTGGACCTCGGGTGTCACCGTCACAGCGGCTTCAGACCGAGAGCCTAGATCCATCTTTGAAGCAGGATTATATAGGGTTAGGGAGACTCTGCCTTTTATGTGTTCTATTTTTAGCTGTCATTTATTATTGGATATTTGAGGGGTACTGGGAGGGCACTATTTTTAGCTTTTGCTTTTTATTGGATATTTGAGGGGCACTGGGAGGGCACTTACTGGAAAATTACCTAATGCTTATGTTCACAGAATCAATCCCTCTTTCTTTAAGGAACACCTGATTAAACAAATTCTATAATTAACAAAGACTACATATATGAGCAGTGACTAATACCTATATTAACAGTGGCTACCTACATAAGCTGTGACTAATACCTATGTTAGCTAAATCAATTTCATCAATCCTTCTTTTGATTATTGTAAGCAGGAAGAATTCATCTTTAGATCATAAAAAGAGGAACAGAAACAGGGTGGAGATGCCCTAAGACAGCTTGTCCTAAAAAGAGGAACAGAAACACAGGGAGGATGTCATACAGAATGGAATTATACAGAATGGAATTTTTGCAGCTCTGTTCTGGGCAAGGGGCACAGAGGGAGCCCACCTTGACTTGAAAACTTGGTCCTTACAATTCTAGTACTTTATGTAGAGAAGTTAGATAAGTTTGTGATTTTTCTACCCATAAAAAGAATGTGAAGCTGGAAGAAAGACAACACCATCTCATAGCAATTATAATTAGTAATAATTTTTCTTTATTGACAACTACCTTTCAAATTATGCCCCAGATGGTTCCAGTGCTTCGTGCCATTGGGCTCTCACAATAAACCCACTGTCATCATGGTTACAAGGCAAGAAACCCTTCGGGGGACGATAAACTGATACCTGAGTAACACAGGTGGATCAACAGATGGATGGATAAATGGAAAGATACTGGGAAGATTAGTCTGATTGTTGAATGGATTGAAAAGCATCCAGTAATGAGTAAAAGTCAGTTCTGGGTGTGTCTGTGACAGCAAATTAGTAAGATTCAGCCTGAAAGTAGGTGACCTCATCTTCCAGACAGGGGAACCAGATGAAGAAAAACAGAAGAAAGCCCACCTGCATTGACTGTCTCCCCGTCTCCCTCTCCCTCCACCCTCCAGCCTGGTCACCTTGAGGTAAACAGCCTTGCTTCCCTCGGCTCTTGCCGCGTTACATTCTGCCTTACTACAGTTTCAGAAACAATGGAGCCGTCTGGCCACCAACTAAACCTGCAAAGCCATGAGCCAAAAATGAAATCTTTCCTTTTTTAGTTATTAATTTTAGGTATTTTATCACCACAAAAAAGAGCCGACTAATCCGGATAGATGGGTAAATAGATAAATAGGGGATGATAGATTGGTTTTTAAATTAATTTTACATGGCTAGATAGTTTCCTGGTGAAAAAATTATTTCAAGGAAGGACAAGTGGCAAATTACTGGTAATCAAATCAGATATATGCTGTGAATTTTCATTTCAGATTTCTTGGTAACTTACTCACTGAACTGATATACTGTTTGTATTTAGAGTTTAAAAACCATCATTCAATACTTGATAATTATTGGCAATAAATACATAATAAATAAAATTTAGCTTATTTTTAAATTTCACATCTTATAAGTCATGCATTTTTTCCACCAGCAGCTTAGGAAAAGATTTCTGCATGTGAATCTCATTTAGTATAACAAAACCTATCCTTTTAAGCTTGACAATTCACAAAAGGGCATTGCAGGATTGAGATCCTGTATGTGAGAGTGTTTTTGACTTGTGAAAGAAGAATGAATTTCTTGGCTGGGATATTCTTTCTCAGGAACTATCAGTTTTCTTGGCTTTTGAAATACCTAACTGATTTGTGTCACCAAGTGTAAGCCCTCCAAAGCTATAACAAAGATCACAGTATATGGTGTGCTTGATAGTGCTATTATTTTTCACCCTCTGGGGACAAGCTCATAATAGATGCCTTACTCCTGTGGCATTTTCAGCAACCCCTTGACATCGGGTCCCATTCTCCAAGCAAGTTCAGAGGATTTCATTTTACTTTTAGTATATTTTTCAGTTAGAAGGATTTTGATTCCTAATCTGCAGTGCCCTGATGAATGTGCCGTTTGATTGTATTTTAGATTTTTTTCTCTAATATTCACTCAGATCTTTTATATACTTTGTTATGCCCAGCATCTGTTGCATGACTTTTAGCTAATAGAAATATAACTTTAAAGAGTGTTAATTAACATTCATATTCTTGCTAATTTTTCATTTGCTTGTAATTTGCAGAGTGAGATGGCCTCACTCAGAGAGTTGATTTATGAGTATCACAGCTAAAATTCCTATCAGTTCCCCTCTGAAGTGTCACAAAGCTCTGTTGCTACACTGCACTCAAGCTATCAATATTCACAGAAGAATATTTCAAAGCAATATGGGCCATAAGTCAGTGCACATAGTAGATAGGTAGGTAGATGATAGGTAAATGATAGATAAATAGATACAGGGAGGAGGGTCAAGAGGCTTTCCTCTTCACCAGAATATTTAAAAATCAACATTCTTTACCTTCTAAGATCATGTTACACTCTTTTTTGAACATTCCAGAAATAATTATTGACCAATTTCTGGACTCTACGTACCTGCTTGGGAAACCAAGATTCAGTAGCATCTTGAGACAAAATTCCTACTTTGAAGAGATGAGGGACCAAGGGGTTAACTTTTCCAGAGGTATAGGTGCTGTGTAAAATGTTTTAATGCTTTCTTCTATCCAAGGCAAATATTAAAAGAAAGTATAACTAAAATTCTGTGGTGAAATATAAATACAACCTAATCACATTCTATAATATGATAGCAAATATATATTGATTTAGTACAACTATCTTAAATGTTTTGTATGTTCTTTGGCTTATTAGTCTAGATTTCAATCTGCGTATATGATCATTAACTTTATAAGATCTTATAAGACAAATACACGTATCTGATGTTGGAAAAATAAAAAGGGGAGATGGGGAAAGGGGAATTGAAATGTGCTATATATGTGCATCAATTCCTTATAGTGACTGTAATAATTATGTACTGCAAACGTACTAATAAAAGCAAAGAAAAACATTACTAATAAATGTTATAGGAATTATCACAAATGGCATCATTTACCCCAAATTATCACAATATGGTGGATTTATACCCACTTTTATTTGTGAAAAAAGTTCTATTTAAGACAGTTTTCATTATGAATGAGAATTTTTGGGGGATATTTTACAATTTGGAGGCAAATAAATATTGCTGGGTTATATCTTAAAATTTCTGCTCAATGATTTTGCATTCTCAGTTTTTACTTGTCTCTCACAAAGCCTCAACATTTCGATTAGATTATGAAAATGCAGGTTTCTCAAGAAAAAGTGGCTCCCTAAATCTTACACCAAATCTGTGGGAGTTCATGTGCATGACTCAGTTTCCTTATTTGTCATACTGGCTTCTATTGGGTGATGCCTGACAGTTATCAGGGGATGCCAGATCACGTGAATGAGGGTACAACAGAGGATGAAAGAATAATACACAAAGAACAAGAAATTAAGAAATAAGAACAATTGGTACTTTAGTACTCGGGGCGGGGGTTCAGGTCTGATCTTAGCTCTCTTCTGGCTTTAGAGCATGACTTCTGGATGTGTCAGTATTTATGATTACACAGCATAGCAGGGGGCATAAAGACAGAGGGAGGGAATAGCAGAACTAATGAACTAATGAGCCAGGCAAGTAGGCTTGGAAAGGTGAGGAACAATGCTTTCTTGTGAAGAACAGGTAACACTAAGAAGCCACCTGTTTATCTTACAGGTCATAGCTAACATACCACCTGCATCATCTTTAGCTAATGTTTGATCAGGGAGAATGGCTGCACAGAATCATACTCCCTCAGCTGCAGTGTTTTCTTGTTATCGGAGATGTCACCATCTCCCTGATCATTGAGATCCCATTTGTGACTTAGCATAGGGAAGTCCATCTCTGTGCACCAGCAGAAGGCTCATATAGCAAGTCACATGTAGGCCTTGGAATGACTCATAATTTCAGTCAATAGCCAAATTATAAGCAAAATCATTAATGTTTATAGGCTACTCAGTGCGGTTTCAAACTGGTCTCCAGCAGCTTTCCAAGTATATTCAGTTAAGATAGTTGGGTCTGTCAAAGGATTCAAAGCATATATTTTACTATAACTGCTATAAAGTTCAATGACATGTTGGTGGCTGCATTAAGGGACTAAGGAAATGTGAGATACAATTTGGGACATAAAAATTCCTCTTGGTAGTTGTGTGGGTGTGACATAGAACTCACACTTAATATTTCTCAAGGACTTCTAGAGCAGCTGCTTTTGAGAGTGTGCTCTTTTTTCTTCTTTGGATCTCTTACAGTTAAATAAACTGCTATTTGGAATATGTTGTATACCATGAATTTTATTTATAGCACCCAAAGGTTTGCAATAAATTCAAGCCCAAAACCAGTAAATAGTGTGCAATGTCAATAGGCACGTAGATTGTAAATAAACTTTCACCTCATCTGCACAGAAAATTCAATCTTAGAATATAAGATATTCAAAACAAATTGAAAGTTACAGATGCTTAAATAAGAAAATATGATGTGAGAATTTAAATATATTCAATTATAAAGGTTCTCCATAAATCTCAACCACAAAGCAAAAACTTAAACCCATCTCTGAAGTCAAATTAAAAAGCATTTACATAAGCATTTTAAAACACGATAAACTATCTCACTTATAATTATATCAAAACCCCAAAATAAAAATTCAGTCAACGACACAACATTCAAAACATATGTGACCCAATGAAAGCAAAAACTCAAAGGAAGAAAGATAAGTAATTTTTCTCCATGAAAAATACATTACAACAAATTTTATCTCATGTACCAAATATATACCTTCTGGATATATTCATGTTATTTGCCCAAGTACAAAATATATGTTCTCAAATAAGAAATGTATACTTAAAATTACCAAGTAATATTTCACACAAAAAGAATCAATAAATGCATTATTGGAATAAAATGAAGCTGTCAGAGCACAATAAAATAGTACAAGCAAATAAGAAAAATAAAATTCCCCTGCATCTGTAAATTTAAGGGACTCCAACATATTTTTGGAGAATACCAATATAAACATTAACATTACAGACATTTAAAATGAAAACTTTATATGTCCAAATTATATAATTTATCTCAAGCTATAAAAGCATTTGTAACTTGCAATATGAATTTTAATAAAAATAAGAATATTAAGTGGTGTAAAACAAATTCAAACTAGAACATGTAGCTAAAAATGTAAAAGCAAAGAGGATACAAGAAAAAATAACGAAAACAGATAATATCAGAGAAGGAATAAAATTAATGATTAATTCAAAATGTACATTTTTAACATATTAAAGTAGAAATTATAATTTATTTATTGAAAATCAGCTATCAAATTAACAACACAAGAAAATGATAAGGAGGAAATAATCATTTAAAAGCAAGAAATGTCACCAACAATGAGACATATGGAAACGGAAACAGATGGAGGGAAAAGTCAGAGGGTATTTCCCTGCGCACTTTGAGATAAATAAGTGGTTTTGGGGTTGTGGTTTGGGCCTTTGCTCTCTAAAAGGTTCTTCAGCCCTGCGCTAGATGAACAGTGACCACAGAGGCCCCATCCCGAGAACAGCAGGCCCTCCACGGCCTCATTGCCTTTATAAACTCTTACTCTGGCCGACAGAGCTGCTTTCCCCACTCTGGAGCCAGTGGCTCCTCTCAGGTCTTTATCTTAAGTAAAGCTTGTCCTTACTGTACCAAACAACAGCAAAACATATAAACAAATATTAAATCACTGTTTCAGTAGAAACTCAGACACCAGGAATTCTGCAGCCCTCAAAATCCATGAAATACAAATTCACCTAAATTGCTCCCTAGCAGGCAAGATGTAGAGCCACTCAAAGTTGCTTTTGGAGAATTAAATTTGTATCAGAACTTGTTGTATTTTGTGACTATAACACAAAAAGAAAATTGTATGCCAGTCTTATATATGGACACGAAAGTCAAATTCTTAAATAAAATATCAAGAAATAAATCCATGAGAGGGAGTACATTATAAATTAGTGGAAATTAATACAGAAAAGTAAGTGTATTTTATGCTGGAATAATTAATTCTAGACAGGAAGCATCCTCTTCCTTGATGCTTATTAGAATTTCAGTCAAATTTTAGCTTTTGCAAAAAATGGTAAATTGCCTAGTAGACGTAAATAAGTGAAAAGTCAGGAAAGATAAAATGCAAATAGAAAACTAATGCATGAGTAGAGAGTGACACCTTATATGAACGATTTGTTAACATAATATGGTTACCTCTAGTCATAGTAAGTAAAAAGCAGATAAAACTATCCTAAAATGGTATCACTTATTCATAGGTCGACAAACACTTGAAAAGCTGGCATTATTGTGCAGACACTGATATCCAACCTCCAAATGATATAGGGGAAATAATACGACTCCCAGCCTGTTACATGTCAGACATGCCGAGTTTGTGTTCCCTAAAGTTGAAGAATGAATCTAAGGAACAATAGAGGTTAAGGGCAAGGAATATTTGTTGAGAGAGGCAGTTCCTGAGAGGCAGGAGGCGTCCTGGATGAGTTTACTTCTTGAAGGAAGTTTGATAGCGCAAAATCACAGCATGGGTACAGTGTGGGACAAAACTATGACCAATGAGTGAGGTTACGAGTATGGCTGCCTAGGTACTATGGATCCGAAGGGGAAGAGGGTCACGTGGCACATGTACATGGAAGGAATAAGGACCTGAGACGAGTCAGGAGGTCTTGGTCACCCACCTGGATGCCTGATGCCTATCTAGACTTCATTGGACCGAGTGGAACCAATGACAGGATGTTACCTACCCTTTGGGAAGGCATGTAGACATGGTCGTTCCACCTTTATCTTGAGGCCTGGCCTTCATCAGATTCACCTTCAGCTGCAGTTGTAACACGTTCCCATCTTCGGCACTGACTCCTTCAAGGGCCTGGACCTATCTGACTACCTAACGTGGCGGTCTGTAATAATACCTGCACACCCACTCATCCCTGGTGGGAGTACCAGGTGGAATGCTCCATGCGGGGGATTTTGCAATTTTTATTTCAAGTATATTGTCAGCTTGAAATTAGAGCAACTTCATTTCTAAGAGTTAACATCAAAAGTAAAATGTATCGCTTAATATATGGAGAAAATGTATAAAGGTTTATCCATTATGATATTATTAATTGCAAATATTGAAAGCCACAAAAATACGCAGCAGCCTGACTTCACTATACACATAAGGTCTATGAAGTATTTTTCTGAATACATTGATAAATTCAAAATGCAAGTGAGTATTCCAGCATGCTATCTTTCCTACATGCGTGTTCGAATGCTCCCAAAGGATACAGGAAGAATTAGCCAGAGACTTGTGAACTCAAAGGCAAGCTGGGGACATACAGATTGTACAGGGTAGGGAAAGGAATAGGACTCCTTTGAGTATCACATCCCCCATGTAATAAAGTTCTGACTTTTGAATTGTATTCATATTCAGAATTTTCTAAAAATAAAATTAAATTAACAAAAATGACAAAATCCTATCACTGCTTCAACAAATGTCACACCAGACAGGATGAGCAGACAGAAGCTGATTTTATTTGCCTTCCAGTGCCAGCAACAGGGAAGAGCGCTTAGATGAACTGTACCAAGGCCCAGGACTGGAAGGTTTATAAGACCTGGGATTGGGGAAACTCTGAGGCCATCTGTGCTTGCAAATTGGTCTTTCTCTAAGGAAAAGCCAACTCTCTTCATTTTCCAGGCATGGAGTATTTCTATAGCTTAAAGCAAGTCACCCTGCTGGGGTCAGGCTCCTGCCCTCCCGCAGAGAACCAGAGAGAGCTTCTTCTTCCCTGATAATCATATTTCAAAGTGAAGGCTTCTGGGCCAGGAAAAAGACACTCCTGGCTACAAAACTGGTAGGAAGCTTTTAAAATGGTTTACATTTCAAAGATGAGGAGAAAGGATGTTCAAAGAGAAGTTTTTAAAAACTGAATGTTTTAAGAAAACAGAGGTTGGGGGCCCAGAGGAAGGAAGAAACTGCCTAAAATTTCCCACAAGAGGGGAAGTTCAGGCCTTCTTGGTCACCATTTAGTCCTAAATCCTGTTGATGAGGTTGGAGAAGGCGTGGCTGACAGGGTTCTCCAGAGAAACAAAAACACTGGGGGCCCTGGAGATAAGTGGAGATGGAGTATCCGGTTGTGAGGCTGAGAAGTCCGTCCTCTGCCAACTGCAAGCCAATGATGTAGCTCAGACCAAGCCTGAAGGCTTGTGTGTAAATCCAGTCTGAGGGCGAAGGACCCAGAACTCCCAACTCGGATGTCTAAAGCAGAAGATGGCCGCCTGAGCTCAGTCAAGGAGACAGGGTTTGCCCCCTCTGCCTTTTCCTTCTGTCTTAGTAACATTGCTGGGATGAAATACCCAAAGTTAAAGGGCAAAGGGTTTATTTTGCTCACAAGTTTGTAGAGGTTTCAGTCCGTAGTTGGCTGGCTCCAAGGCAGAGTGGCGCGTGGCAGAGGGGGCATTGCAGAGAAGAGTTCAGTGCAGGTAAAGACAGCAAATCAACAAGGGATGACCACAGTTCTTTCTATTCCTTTATCTAATCCAGGGTATTTAGTTAGGGCAGGTAACACTTACACCTTAATCCTAGAGTCCTTGATCCTAGCATTGCACCATGAATGAATTCCAGTGTCACACACTCCTGATCGAGCCACCTCTGAAAAGGCCACAGCTATGACTGCACAAGGCCTTGGGGGGACATCTAGACACAAGCCTTAACATGTTTTTTGGGCCCCCCAAGGGGTGAATGCTGTCCACCTATTGAAAAAGGGGGATCTGATTCACCCAGCCTACTGATTCAGATGCCAATTTCTCCCAGATAGAGCTGCAGGCACACACACCCAGAAGGAAGGTCTACCAGCCTCCTGGGCTTCCTCTATTTCAGTAAAAACTGAGGCTAAGTAATTTAAACACAGTACTCTAACTACACGTTTTCAGCGGAGTGTACTCTGAGCACAACTGCAAGGGCACAGTAACAGAAGTGCTCTGTTGATTTAATCTTGCTGCTCCTAAGGACGTAGTAGTGTGGATAGAAATTTGCGTTTTTTTGTAGAACTGAGCAGGTGGTAACTCTCAGCTAAATGTATGCAGAAGATAATAAATTTGGAGACAAGGCATGGAACCTGTTAAGGAAACTTTTGAGAAAATTGGGGAAGGTTGCATAGTATTAATTTCCTTCAACACAATATCAGTATTTGATTATGTAAGAGAAAGATCTTATTTTAGACACATGTAGAAATATTGAGTAATGAAGTGACTTCATTCCTGCCATATATATTTAAATTTTCAGAATTTCATGATAGTGAGAGAGAGAGAGAGAGAGACAGAGAGAGAGAGAGAGAGAGAGAGAGAGAGAGAATATGTATCACAGGGTTGATAATTAGGTGACCCTAGATAAATGTTTATTGTAGTAGTTTAAGTCCTCATTATGATTGAAATTTTGCAAAATTATACAGGAGAATTAGCTTCCTTCCCTTAATAACATACAAGAATGAATTGCAGACAAAGCTTCTGAAATAATTATTTTTTAAAATTAAAATGATAGAACATCTTATGCAAAGACTTATTCAGGGTTTGGTAAAATACAGAATTAACAAAAAATATCAAATCTAGTCTTTGAATTGCAAATGGAAGCTATTAAAACTGACAGGGAAACAATGGACCTGAGAGGATTTCCCTAGCTGTAAGGAATATTTTGAGTTCAAGGAGAACTAAACTTTGTTGTTCTCTATAGGACTTGATACATACATGTGTGCCAGAAACACAGGTGCATTAAAACATCTCTCTGTTTTATTAATGTTTGGAGCAATGAAACTACATTTATTTATAAATTTAATCGACATAAATTCATATGAATATATACATTAGAAATTTCACACAATAGATAAACAGAAACAGGGCATTTGAAGTGGGCCCCAAAGACCAGCACCACAGATGCAAGCTTTGTAATGCTATGCTGAACTGAGCGCTTCAGTTTACAGCTCCAGAGGAGGGAAATTTGAGGAAGCAGCAATAGATTGAATTATGGATGCCAGTTTCTGGAAAACGACTCATCCCCCAAGCCACACTTCGATGGGTGCAGCAGGGAAAGAGAGTCCATGTGATCGGGGAAGGATCTCAGTGCAGTGGGTCGCATGCCTGACGTGTGGTGAGAGGCCGGTGCTCGCTCTCCTGGAAGCTGAATGACTCCCTGCACCTGTAGGGCGAGGACTGCCGCTTTGGCCAATGAGACCACAGGTCTCTATGTTTCCATGGCTACGGCTGACCTATAGAAAGGGAAGACAGAAGCAGAGCCCAGGGTGCGGTCATTGCAGCCAACAGGCTGATAACGATGGGCAGGAACTCAGGTAAGGAAGAGGAAGCTGTGAGATGTCATGGAATTGAGTTCTAATCTTCACTTGAAAGGCTTTCCATCTTGAAATGAATTTGGGGAAAACAGACTTGCAGAATGTTTCTGCAACTGAAAAAACTTTCTCTGTTAACAAGTAGAATAGATTTCAAAATTGAAATTAAATTGCTATACAAAAAAGTTAACTTTGGCAAGATGAGAATTTCAATGTGAGAATCCCCATCTGCTTCAAAGAAAATTTAATTTTTCCTTTTCCCACCACTAGAAATAATTGCTGTTAATTTTTTTTTTTTTTTGGTACCAGGGATTGAACTCGGGTCCTTGCGCTTAGCAAGGTAGGCCACCCAACCGCTGAGCTGAATTTCCAGCCCAATTTATGTTAATTTTATGAGAACTACCTTTCACTTTTTGAATAGCAAAATACAGTTCTTACATATAAAGACGCACTAGGTTTTATTTCAGAAATATTTACTGAATTTCTATTTGTCTGAGTGTTAGGAATACTGTAGCAACACAATATGTCACGGATATCTTTTATATTCTAGAAGAGAAGCTTTCGGGAGTACTCGCTTTGTTGGGATTGTTAGGTATGTGTGGGCAAATGAAAGACGCGAACACTTAAAAATCACGTGATTTCTTAGTCCTTGGCAATTTCTTGTTAATACTAAGGTTTAATTGCTTTTCAAAAGTAGATTAATAATGCACATCCCCCTAAATTTCTGCCTTCAAAGATATGCACATGGCTTAGTCCAGTGAAGACTTTCTCAATTACATAACATGTCGAAGGATTTTATTCTATCCGTTACTCATGGACTCGAAAAAAAACCTTGGTTTATTTATTTATTTATTTACAGCCTTACTTTGTTGGTGACATTTTATCATATTCCACTTTTATTCATTTTCAATTTACTGTTTTTGGCTTACATTCTGATTTATGCAGTACTTGTGCCCATATTTAAATATGAAATAGTATTAGGCTTAAATAATTCTCAATACGCCTGTTTAGCAAAAGAAAATCTGATAATAGGAACCTTTTGGAAAATTCTTTAATAAACATCCTGATTGCTACAAGATAATATTGAAGAATTAAATTAAAATAACTAACAAATGAAAATCTTTCATTTGTATTGTCTGCATAAATAAGCCACATTAGATATTTCACATAAGACTTCTTTAATTAATAAAATAGAAAAGGGTGAAAAGGATCAAATGCAAATGGTCTAGTTTGTTTTTGTTTTTTTTTCTCATGGAGGAATAGATTTTCATGTGGAATATATCAAATTCTAAATGTCTTTTAGTTTGAGGCAGAAATTGCTCCCTGGCTCTTAAGAACCTTTTGTAGACTTCTCAAGTAAATTCAAAATAATTTCTATATTATGTTAACTCGAGTTCCTTTCAAACTAGGCTATTTTGCTCTTCACTGCTAGTCTTTGATTTTACAGATTTTTAATGTAAATTACTTATTTTCTTGGCAACCAGCTTCCTTTTGCTCACATTCTACTGTTTTATGATTTTAAACTCTCAATTTATTGATATAATTCTTCTCTCTAGGAAACAGTCCAGGAATTTTCTCCTGCTTCATGGAGAATCTTTCCTTCTACATCATTGTCAGACATTTACATTCTATGCTTCGTTTAAATTGTGTGCACCTGCTTCGCTCATTAAAGCCCTCCTGATTGTGCGCACCTGCTCTGTGAGCCAGCCAGTGAGCGGGATCCCGGAGGCTTGGAGGGCACTGGAGCAGACAGAAACCTCTATGGTCATGGAACTTCACTTTTACCTGGGAGCCAGATTCTAAGAAGACCTGTGAAAAGCATGTGAGATCCTGAAAAGACCATAGGAGAAAAATGTGTAGGAGGAACGTGTGATCTAAAGTGCCATGGTTGTAGCTGACATTCTAGAGAAGGTGACCAGGGAAAGTATCGCTGAGCACGTGACCTCAGTACCCATGGAAGGGCTGTCAAGGAAGGGCTAGAAATAGCATCCTACTTCTCCCTAGAGGGCACAGGTGAGTTGAGACACACCTGTAAGGAGAAACAGGCCAGATTCTCTCTGTCTGAGGATCTAAATTTTCGACCTGTGTGGAGGTCCCTCCCTTGGCCAGTGATTTATCACAAGATTCCAACTTTACTTAACACAGTAGAAACACATGTAGAAACTCTTCTTAACTTTTCCAAAGATGAAAATTACTATTTTTTCCCCTTGGGTCCTCCTGTCTCTCTCTGTCTCTGTCTCTGTCTCTCTCTGTCTCTCTGTCTCTCTGTCTCTGTCTCTCTCTCTCTCTCTCTCACACACACGCACACACACATTTTAAATTTAAATCTTCATCCACATGGGATTTAGTTTATTCTAAGAAAACAGAACACAAACCATGTGATTTTCTCAGCTTTATTAAAATGAAGGGGAAACCACCGCTTAAGAGGAAAGAAAATTCTCAAAATGTAAAACCAGTTCCCTGAAAGAGAATGAGTATTTTTAGCATCTTTACAAAGTGCTTACTTAAACCAATAGAGTGTTCCTCAGATTAGTATCAAGGAATATAATATATGATAAAGGAGGCAACAGTGAGCAGACCGTACTCAAATGTGAAATACTTATTTCATTGAGACTTGTGAAAAACTTCTAAAATTCATCTACTATAAGAGAAATCCAAAATAAATCTACATGGAGACGCATTTGTTGCAGGCTTGTTGGAAACACAAATAATCTATTCCTGGACTTCCACCCCACAGAAATGGTAAATAAAATAAATGTACATTGTTTTAAGCCTATAAATGGTAATATTTTAGTATGTCACAACAGAAACTAATACAGTATCTATGTAGCATAACCCTATGACATTTATAGAAATAAATGTGAAATGATTTGCTACAATATTTCTTGTCTTTCAGTTGTGTTTTAGAAATGTGCAAGGATTTATGTATAAAACTATCCATTCTAGTGAGTTTCTGTTGATAGCAGAATGGAGAAAAATAAATTCTCCATGCCCATTAGTGATTGGACCAGTCATATATAGGTAGGTGGTGGTACAATCGCTAAGGAACATAACAAACAATGAGGGAAATATGTACATTGAAATGGATCAGATGAGTTTTCAGTGGAAATATAGGCTGCATCATGATGTGTGTAAGTATGCTAAGCTTGCATGTATATATATGTATCACATACAAATGAAATATATGGCAGAAAGAGAGGAAAGACTATGGGAAAACACGTGAACTTTGTAAAATGTGTTTGCTTTTTGAAAGAACATAGGGCATTGAAGGACCGCTACAAAACTTAATGGTTATGCTATTTTGTATCTTTCTGATTTTTAGTTTTATTTATTCATATTTAAATAAATTATTTTCTAGTGATAGTGACTAAGAAATTTCACAAATAATTTCACACTTCTTCAGGAATTTAAAGTTGACTCATATTTTGCAAAATCTATGACAAAAGCGCTAGTAGATTCTTGGACGGTTAATGTGTTTGTGTGAATCTGGATGCTTCCTGCATTTGTTAATGTGCTTGTTACATTATTTATTTATTCACACATAAATATTTGAGTGCTTGAAGATGTCCTGCTACTTACTACAGCTTGTGATTCTGTGAGGACATCTTATTTCAATGATGAATCTCTGGTGCCAGGACTTTAGAGTATAGCACAAACAATTAAAGCAGCAACAGTGAACAATTCCAAGAAATAGGTGGTCAGAAATATAAAGGAAGCATAGGAAAAGCTTTATGGCTCCAAAGGACATTGTGCCTGGTATGATCAGAACCCAGAAAGGAGGGTGCCTTGCATCTGATGATAAAACGTAGATTAAATATCAAACACTTAAGTTCATTCAGGAAGTTATTTCACACGACTAGGGTAGGTGAGTCAGGCCATGGATTTGTGGAAAAATGTTAGATGTTCTCAGGGAAAAGATGTGTGTTTTTGAATAGAGGGAAACACTCTTAAAGATATACAGTAAAAAGTATGGTAAAAGGTACATAGAGTTTGTAGGTATGATTTCCGAATATCCTTAATAAGAAGCTTTCCTATTAAGAAATGATAAGCAATATAATAATTCTGCATAGATTAGAGCAGTAAGATTTAAGAATCAGGACTATTACTCCAAAAGTGATAAGAGGAGGTTGAGAGTGAGATAAATTTTTGTTGCTGTGAACTGTGGGTTTTGGAAGCATCAAGGTTCAACTGAATAGAAAGGTGAGTGAATGGAGATTTTTTATTAGATATGATCAATGTAAATTGAGGCATTTTATAATCATTCAAATATTTATTTGAGATTAATACAGCCCATACATAAAAGAAAAAAGATGAAATCAGGGAAATGTACTTGTGAAACTCTCATTTAATGGACAAAATGAGTCATCAGGCAAATTTATGGAAGAACTGAAATGTTACAATAATTTTACTTTGTGAAATAAAATATTCACAAAGAAACAACACAATAATTAACACTTTATGTTAACATAGAATTCCAAAATTGTGTGGACAAAACCATATGTTTCTGAAATAAAAACACTTTTAACTAGAGTATAACTTCCATAATTATTATAATTTTATTTTTAAGCATGATGAAAATGACTAAATTTTTAAAAAATTAGATCTTAGTTTGAAAATTATTATTTTGGCACAAGGACTGCCACGTATAAATGTGTTTCTCTCTAGGGATTTCTATGTAGGGAAAATTATTTTTAATTCAAAAGATACCACAGAGTTAATTTTTGTACTTTGCCATTTGAAGTATGAAAATAACAAAAGTCACTTGAATATTAGTCACATTATGGGGAAAATTAAGTAAAGGAACATGGATTGTTAGCTAATTTTAGAGCTTCTTTTGACAGTGTAAGTGAAAAAGGGAAGATTTAAAAAATTGCTCAGTAGTCTGGGTTAACATTCAGAATAGATTATAGGTGAACTTTCAATGAATTTAGTACATTCATTTGCATGTCAAGTTTTTCCAGCTTGTGATGACCTCTTTCTTAACAAAAGATAACCTGTACTTCAGCCTCTATTAGCATTATCAGTCTGTCCTACCACAGAGACAAGTCCCCTGTACTCTAGTGTTCTCCTAGACATGATTTTCTATCCAGTCAGCTCTGGAAGAGTGTGCATCCCTAACTGCGCAGAAGACCCTCTAGTTAGCAGTTATTTAGCATGGAAAATATAGACATACCAGCTAATGCTAGCACTCTGATGGGTGCTGGAATTGTAACGTTTAGAAATCAAGTTCCTGTGTCAAAGAACTTAGAGTAGTTTAGTAGGTAGAAACTGTTCCCCCCAAAACCCCTAAAAATTTAAGGGTCATCAAAATTAAAATGTGACCTGACTCAGTGAAGAATGCCAGGGGAAAATTAAGAAATGCTACCAGTAAGCCTAGACTCCAGAACACCAACTTTTGCAATGCTTTTGAAATTAGATTTTTGTAGAAAATCTGGTGCTTTTGGGAGAGGTAGAAAATATGGTGGTGTAGGAGCCACAGTATATACATTTATCTCAGTAACTTCCTCAGTAGGAAATCAAGGAAAGTCTTCTAGATTGCCTAGAACAGGAATGTTCAGGGACCAGATTAAGATCTAAGTGTCCATGCTTTAATTGATTTGCTTAAGACACAAAGCCAAACAAAGGCAGGAGAATATACCTCAGAAGCGCATGCCAGGGAGAAGAAAGACCATGTTACCAGATGCTGTGTTATGCAAGGTCGCAACTCCTCTTGCACCAAGCTGCACCAACTTTCTCCACCGGTGGTGTAGAGTACAATGAGCAGGATGAAAGTTAAATGAGGGGGTTCGGAGATTCCAGAGTATTGGAGCTGATCAGTGCTCTTTTATGTTGGGCAAGTTTATGAGGCCATGGCTAGTGCTCCAATGAAAGTAAAGAATAGCTCTACATCATGTGAGTTTCTTGGCAGAGTGTGTGGCTAAAATGGGGAGAAATCATGGTCAGTTTGGTGAGGATTTGGCTGTTTCTGGTGATGTACTCTAGAATTTGCAATTTGATGTTTCTCAATCATTGACCGACAAATACTTTTATATCTGGTGTTTATACTTGTCTCTCTTATTAGTCTAGCTGGGTTTTATACACCAATATTCAAAATACTTTTACAGAATCTAGACTTATTTTTAAATTCTTTTTTTTTTTTACTTTATTCCTGCTCATTATTGTTACACCGTTAGTTCTTGGTTTGGGTTTAATTTTGCTCCTCTTTTTAGTATGTTAAAATGAAAATCTAGGTCATTTTTCTGTTACATGTTCATTGCATTGGCACATGATTGCAGTGAACAATGATTGCATTCCTCGCGGGAAGTTGCTGCCTGCACACGGCTCGTTCTCATTCGATATTCATTTGCCATCGGCCCCTCCCTCTCCTCAGCCTCCCCAGAGCTGGTTTTTTTTATTTCAGGTTCTCTGTTCTTATAGAAACATATAAGATGATCTCTATTCCAATAGTCAGATTTAGCTGATTTCAACAATTTTCAATATGCAGTGTCTGCGTTCTCTTTCAGGTTTTAACAGCTTTAATTTTCCTTGCTATATCTCCTCAGAACCATGGATTATTCAGGGACGTGTGTCTCCCTTTCTTCATATTTCAATTTCCAAATATGAATGTGTTTCTGAACTTTAGATTTCCAAATAATTTCCCAAATTTGAATTTCCTAAACATTTTCAATGTTTAGTCCTAAAAACATACTCCCTGTGATTTCATCCCTGTTAAATTCTTTCTTTTATTTTTTTCTTCTTGAGTGGTCTACCTATGTAAACACACCATGTAAATATGAAATATATACATATTATATTTTGCGGGGATGGAGTGTCCCATAAGTATCAATCAGGCATAGGTGGTTGGCTGATAACAACAAATAAATTTAGTCTTTTCAGGGCAAGTGATTTTTGTTGAGCTTTTCTATAAGATACTGAGATTGTGATGCTGAAATTCTCACTCTCATGGTGGTGTTGTCAGCTTCTTTCTTTAATGCTATTAATTTTTGCTTTATGTATTTTGAAGTAGCCTTTTATTGTTGGAAGCATATTGCTGAATATTATGGCTATTTATGAACTCACTCCTGTCATTTATCCTTATGAAATGCCCCTTTTCTGGTAATATATTTTTGACAGTGAAAGTATTTGTACAGTTACTACAGCCTTTGATTGCACAGTGTGTCTCTCTTATGCTTTTCTTATATCCTGTCAGTCTCTTTACACATAATATGTAGCCTTCACAGTCACTAAAGAGTTACTATCCATTCTTACAATATATTTTTTTCTGGGCTATCAATATTAAATTTCATCATGGACATGTTTTATTTAATTCTATTTTATTTCTTTGATTTTCCTTTATCCTTCTCTGTTTATTTTATGCTTCTTCCTTTCCAGCTTTTAATAAAGTTGAATATATTTTCACACTCAATTTTAATTTCTTCATTTTATGTGTAACTTACCTTTTTGCACTGTCGTTTCTTGTTCTAGTGATGAAAGTATATTCTTGTAACTTTGCCCAATATTTTACTAGAGTGACTATTTTCCTAATTTTTAAACAAGTTAGGAGTTTGTTAAAGTAATTTTTTCTTTCTTTGGCTTATATGATAGATTTGAAATACAATATATAAAATATATAATACAATGGTACAATTTTAAAAATAGTCCTTTGTATTTTAAAGATAGTAAGATAAAAATAGTCTTTTGTATTGATAAGATACATTACCCAGTGGTCTTCATTTCTGCTGAAATCCCTGGATTCCCTTGGGTAGTATTTTCCTTTGAGGGAAAAGCTTTTGCTTTGCTAACATTAAAATAAAAACAGATGATGAGAAATTAGCATAGTTTTACCATGCAGTCTTTCCTCAATCAATACTCTATATCAAGATTTTAGCATCAATATGGTCCCCTTAGATGATGATTTCTTGTTTAATCAAATGTGCACTGTTGAAATTCATTCTTGGTAAATTTTATAAATTTTTGTTTTATTTATTTATTGATTGATTGATTGATTTGTACTGGAGATTGAAGTGAGGACCTTGTGCTTGCAAGGCAGGTGTGGCACCACCGAGCTAAATCCCTGCCCTAAATTTTTATAAATGAGCTGTGAAATAAATTGTTAAAAATTTTTTTTTAACTTTTCAATGTGATAAGGGATGTAACTAAGCTATTATGAATCCACCAGGCAAAGATAAGTGGGCGACAGGATTTAAGCACTCTTAGGAGGTGGTGAATTCTACAATCTAGGCAAGATCAGAGTAGAACAGATGGTGAAGAGCTACTTTTTGTGTCAGGAGAGAGCAAAAGTAAAAAAGAAAAAATAACTATATTTCATAATTGTTACTCTTCGTCTCATAAAGACCTGTCACCAAAGAGAGACTGGGAAGCCGAGCAAAAATATCATCAAATATCAGGAACATTTCAGAAAAGGACAGCTTTCCACAATTATGCATATTTACACTGATTTCATAAAATCATTTCCTTTTATAAGATTTCATTAGCTTCTTTATGCAAAGGCAATTTTTCCAGTTAGAATCCATATAATTATATTTGAATATAAATTCTTTCTAAAATAATTTTAAAGTAGCACAATATACTCAAACTGACCTAATTCTCACCAAGTACATACCATATACTTGAAACATGATGAGAGACTCTAATTAGACTTATAAACTTAAAATTAGGCAAGCATTCAAGTTGTTATTAATTAATTTATACACTAAATTTTAAAAAATTTAATATGCATGAAGAATTTGTAGATTTGGGGGTTTAGTGATTTTTTTTCCCTAAATACATATATCTTTATTTTTTTCCTCATTGAGTTTATTGGTACATCTTAGGTATACAGTACAGTTACATTCATCATTGGTAACCTGTACCTTTACATGACAGATATGGGTTCTCATTTCTCCCCATACCTTTCCCACCTGCACCCCCTCCTCCCTTCCCTATTTACAAATACTTTATTTCAATTTTTTCATTTTCTCATATTTTTTCCTTTTCCCTTATTTTTTCCCTACCCTTCCCACTTCCCTACACTTTAGCCCTTTTCTTCCAATTTCATATTGTCAATTTTACCATTAGGATCTTATGTACAATTATAGTTTTTCACACCAGAAAAACTATTTGGTACTTACACATTTGTGACTTATTTATTTCACTTAAGAGTGTGACCTCAATAATGCATCCATTTTCCTACGAATGACTCTAAGTTTCTCATTTTTCCTGGCTGAGTAGTATTCCATTTTATGGAAAAAGCACATCTTTTTATCCAGTCTCCAAATGATGGGCAAATGGACTGTTTCCAAGTTTTAGCTATTACAAACTGTGCCACTATAAACATAGGCAGGCATATATCACTGTGATATGATTCTTTTAATTCTTTTGGAAAGACACCCAGCAGAGGGATGGCTGGGTCAAATGGGACCTCTAGTCCTAGTTCTTTGAGGTATCTCATATTGATTTCCATAGTAGTTGCACCAGTCTGCACTCCCACCAACAGTGGAGAAGTGTTACTTTCTCCCCACAATCCTGCCAGCATTTGTTATTTGCTGATTTCATGATAGCAGCCATTCTTTGTGGGGTGAGGTGGAATCTCAGTGTTGTTTTCATCTGCATCTCTCAAATGACCAGTGATGTGGAACATTTTTCAAGGACAAAACTCAACATCCATTCATGATAAAAATCCTGCAAAAAAAATAGAATAGGGGGTTTAGTGATGAACTGGATGCTTCTCTTCCTAAGCTTTAATAAGAAATAGAAGAAAGCATACTAGCAACTCCCAAATATAATCACTATTATAACAAATTCAACACATTCTGAGTATAGAATTTATTTCCCAAAAGCTGTGTCAGTGAATAGCCTGGCATTTCCTAGAAAATTCCAGTCATTTTGTGTCTGCTGTTATCCAGGGTACCTGATTCCAGTGTAGATCTAAAATAAAAATACAGTGTCATCATTGTCAGTTAAAACTTACATTTCTCATGAGAAAATGTGCAAATGGTCAACGTGCATATAAAACAGTGCTCAGGCTGGGGCTGTAGCTCAGTGGTGGAGCACTTGCTTGGAAAGTGTGAGGGCCTGGGTTCAATCCTCAGTCCTAGAAACACAAGCAAACAAGCAAAACTCTGCACATTTCCCCTAATCACCAGGAAAGTGTAATTTAAACCGCAATGTAATATCACTTTGGTCCAGTAAGAAAGACTCTTTTTGGTTTGCTTGTTTTAAACAGAGATGTTTAAAATATTTTACTAAATGGAGAAAAACACAGGTTGACACAACAATGGGAAAACTAAAACTCAGAAGATTAAAAAATATACATGACCGCATGGCAACGCTAACTGATTATCTTTGGGTGGTAAGATTTAGTTTCTAAGTTTTATTTTATACATCATAACAATTTATTGGCTTAATAATTTTAAAATATTTTCTATGGACTATAAGGAAGTGGTCATTATAATGAAGTGAATGAAAGAAAGCCTCATCAAGAAGACTAAGGATTATGAGGGTTGGGGAGGATGTGGAGGTGCGACTGTAAATTAGTAGGCCGCTTGTGAAAGAGTATGATGGCTTCTAGAAAAACTGAAAATAGAATTCTAGAGAAATTGAAAGTAGAGTTACCCTGTGATCATGTAACTCCTCTTCTGGATACACACCTGAATGAAAATGAAATCTGCATGTTGAAGAGGCATCTGCACTCCCACGTTCACTGCAGTACTATTCACAGTAACCAAGAAGCAGGAAAAGACCAAAGTATCCCTCAGCTGATGGCTAGAAAAGAAAATGTCCATACACACATTAGCATACCATTTGATCATAAAGGATAAGATCCTGTTGTTTATGACAACATAGGTGAAGCTAGAAATCATTATATTAAGTGAGAGCAGCTGGACAAAAAAGGTAAGTCCCACGTGATATGGCTTTGTACATGTGGAACCTAGAAAATATAATCTCATAGAATTTGAGAAACTGGAGAGAGTGGGGGAGAATAATTAATGCATGCTGAATTACAGTTATAAAGCAGGAAGTTCTTGTGTGCTGCCTCGCAGTAGAGTAACTATAAATTCTGAATGTGTACTCTATATCTAACAAAAGCTAGAAAAGAGCTTGAAAGTTTTTATCCTTAAAGAGGCGATAGGAATTTGAAGAGACAAATATATCTGACCGAAGTATACAGTGTGTACTTCTATCAAAACATCACATGGTATGTAAAACATACAGTTTTTGTGTATAGGTTAAAAATAAATGTATTAAAATATTTTTGTTTAAATATATGAGGTATGATTAAAAACATCAAATGTTTACATAAAATATTTACTACCACAATTTCTTTAGAGATGGTGTTTTCATCTACCTTTATCCCCCAATTAAGTTTGTTGGTACATTTAAAGCAAACAATAGTTACACTTATCATTAGGCAAGATCGGAGTAGAACAGATGGTGAAAAGCTACTTTTTGTGTCAGGAGAGAGCAAAAGTAAAAAACAAAAAATAACTACATTTCATAATTGTTACTGTTTGTCTCATAGAGATCGGTCATCAAAGAGAGACTGAGAAGCCGAGCAAAAATATCAACAAATATCAGGAACATTTCAGAAAAGGACAGCTTTCCAAAAGTATGCATATTTATACTGATTCATAAAACCATTTCCGTTTATAAGATTTCATTATCTTCTTTATGCAAAGGCAATTTTTCCAATTAGAATCCATATAATTATATTTGAATATAAATTCTTTCTAAAATAATTTTAAATTACCACAATATACTCAAACTGACCTAATTCTCACCAAGTACATACCATATACTTGAAACATGATGAGAGACTCTAATTAGACTTATAAATTTAAAATTAGGCAAGCTTTCAAGTTGTTATTAATTTATACACTAATTTTTTTAAAAAATTAATATGCCTGAAGAATTTGTAGATTTGGGGATTTAGTGATTTTTTTCCCTAAATGCATATATCTTTATTTTTTTTCCTCACTGTGTTTATTGGTACATTTTAGGTATACAGTACAGTTACATTCTTATTGGGATCTTGTACCTTTACAAGAAAGGTCTTGGTTCTCACTTTTTCCCCGTGTCCCTGCCCTCCCTTCACCCGCTGCATCCTATTTACAAAGATTTTGTTTCCATTTTTTCCTTTTTGCACATTTTTTCGTTTCCCTTATTTCCTTTCCCCTCCCCTTCCCACCTCCCCTTTAGCCACTTTCTTCCTAGTTCATCCAATTACACCATGTGAACCTTATTTATACTTTCAGTTTCTCACCCATCTACTTTTTACACTGGACCTGCACTGTGTGACTTCTGGCTCATTCACCAAGTCCAAACAGCCAGGAAAGATAGACATCTATAATCAGTTCCAGAATCTGAAGCAGTCACAGCAATGCAGCGGAAGATGCTCAGGAAAGAGGGCTTCTGGGACTGCTTCAGAAAGTGGGTGGAATAGCGGGGTAAGGGTGACGTAATTCTAAGCAATGAATTTTCACTGTGACATTTCAAAGATGAAATGTCCATGGTATATTCTGATCATACCTCATACCTGTCTTCAGAGAAAGCCACTCAGATGTGTACACTCAGATACATGCTGGGGATGAGTGTGTCTGTGTCTGCATCTGTAAAGTAAGTTAATTTGAGTGGATTTTTCTCAGCTCTGACATCTTCACATACCAAATAGGTGAGAATTCTCTCTCATATAAATATATATACATATAATTTATATATTACTTCCTCATTTTCTCTCTATTAATCAGTAACAACAATATATCAACATTGATAAAACTAATAATATTATTTATAAAGGTAGAGATGAGTTTTTAAAAAATGCTTGTTCTGTAACTGTGGAAAAGTGTTGAACATTTTGCTTGGCACATGTCCATTTGAATTTCATCACTAAATTCAACAATTATCTTAAATCTCTTGGCATAGCTCCATGTTCTTATTGAAAATAATGTATAACTAAAGTTTTTACAAAAGCCCAACAAATACCAATGAAATATATTTGATGGTATTACTAAAAATATCCAGTACAGCTTAATTTTTTTCTCTTTCACTTTATATCTTTCTATAACCATAGTCTACTTACTAGGGAGAACACAGTAAGAAGGTAAAAAAAGACAATAGTCAAAATTACCTAATTTTCTCTGTGAGATGAAAATATTTATGATTTAGGTGTAGAGTTGTTTTACTGTACAGTGCTAATTGTAAAAATAGTCTATTTCCTATCATCATGATGTTCTGTGTACTTTGAAGCTTTTGAGATGTATTTTTCTCTTTTCAGTATGTGTATAACAATCTGCCCGTTTTATATTTTATTTATAATCTCCCCCCACTTGACAGTGTGTGCGTATGATTCAGAACATACAATGAATTAAGATGGTAAAAATAATTTAGTAGTTTAATCACTGTGAAATAGAAGTTTTTACATTGTATTATATTGAAAAAGAATTATCAATTAAAATAAATTGTACTCCTAGGAAGCACACTCTATTCTTTTAATATTAGCATGTTTCTTTCTTCAGTAAGTTTTAGTCTTGTCACTGAATATTAATGACTATGAGACTGGAAAGTCCCCATATGATTTAGAGGAACAAATGCTTGCTACACATAAATATTTATTTAAGGATTCATTTGAAAAACAGTTTATCATCATACCCTACAAGAATGCATTGCTTGAACACATGAAAAATAGTGAGCACTAATGCATGCATCTTATCTATGGATAATGTACAATTTAAATCATTTTTTTAAAAAAAAGATATTTGATGATAAATAGAATATTATTGAAACCCCTGGAAATCTTCAGATTTAATATATAATCACAAAAATCTAGACAATACTTGCTCATAGACAGATTACTTATATTTGTATTAGCAAATATAAAACATTTTGCAAGACAAGAAACTATTTCACCATGATTCCTAGCTCTTAAAACAGTAGTATTTAAACTCACCATAAAACAGAGACTCAATACCACGATTAGGAAATATTGAATTCAGGTGGACAAGGGGGAGAAGCATAAAAATTTACTTGGTACTTAAAGGCCTTGCTTAAATAGGAAGTGTTTTAAAAAATTTCCAAATAAGGGAATAAAATACAGAGCGTATCTCTGATGTTTGTTTGTTTATTTGTTTGTTGCAGTGCTGAAGATTGAACCAGGGCCTTTCTACTAAACTACCTTCCCAGCCTTCTTCTAATTTCGTTTTTTATTTTGTGACGGGATCTCCCTAAGTTCTCTAGTAAGGCTTGAATTTGTGATCCTTCTTCTTCAGCCTCCCTAAGTGTTGGGATTACAGATGTGTGCAGTGTTCCTGGCTCCCGCTTGATTTTTAAAATTTAATTTAATTAAAAATCTAATAGTTTTTTAACAGATTTTGGTTCATCCATCATGTAGCCACCCTCTTGGTTATTTTATTCATGTAAAATATTGTTATGGTGTTAGTAAAACGTATTCATTCATTTCTACCTGTTTATTAATGTACTACGGGGCATTGGCTTGTGCACTTTTTCAGCTTGAGCAGTCTGCATTGTGCAAACTGGAGCTCCGGAAAAGCTTACAGTGTGATGGATCCAGTTTTAGACTGAAGGCCTCAGAACCAGAGGACTTGGGAGACTAAACCTCAGTCAGAGTCAGGAGAAGATCGACTCCACAGTTTAAAAGCAGGCATAAAAAGGGCTACTGTATCTTTCCTTCTCTGCTGTTTTGAAGTCCTCAAAGGATGGCTTTATGTCCTCCCACAGTAGAAGAACAAAGCATTTCACTGAATTCGCCAATTCAACTGATACTGTCATCTGAAACACCCTCAGAGATGCAGTCAGAAACAGTGACCGGATGGGCCGCCCACGGCCCCACTCCAGTGACCCACGAATCAGCCACCACAGTTGCCTTCATATCCAAATTCCTTGAAGCCATTCATTCATGAGAAGTCAGTTTATTCTGTTTAAATGTTTACCCCAATTCACTTTAGTGGAATGGACTTCTCTGACAAGTCTCTAAAATATCAGCCCACTACTTACCCTGCTTTATTATTGTTTTTTTTTTAAATGAAGCACTAAAAAATGTAATCATCTTGCACATTATGTATGAACTTGTATACGTGGTCATTCTGTGCCTCCCAACACTGGAATATGAGCTCCTGCCCAGGAAGGCTTTTGTTGTTTCTGTGCTATGGCTGCATCCTCAGGACATGGTTTGGGGAATCAATAAATATTGGCTTAATGAATCACACACATTTGTGGTTGAAAGAAGGGAAATAATTATTTTCTCTCTCAGTCCATAAGCTTCCTTCTACCTGGGTCCCAAGTAGAATTCAATATTTCACCAGCCATTATTTGGGGGGTGCTTTTTCCAAGCTAAATCTCACCTCCGCTGTGAGTCGACTGAATTTTTCTCTGCTACTCAGTGAAGCTGCCTTCCATCTCTTCCTTCACCTCTACAGATCTCTGGAAGAACCTCTCCGTATCAGGCCTTGGAACTCACACCAGTGTCTCCTCTCTCCCCGTGTATCCTCTCATTCTCCTCCTACACTCAAGGCTTAAAGTTTTTGGGGCCTCTGGGTTTATACTTTCTCCACCAAGGTAAACAAATACAAATTGTGCCTTACTTTGGTATAGCACTTCAAACTTTCAAAGTTACTTTATTATTATTATCATTGTTAGTATTTAATTAAAAGAATATATGTAATTAACCAGGAAAAGATGGCTATTCACAATAACGATTTACTCTTGCAATCATCTTTGGAAGAAAAAATCATCTATTTTGTGACCCTAACAGAAAAGTCACGCTTTTTTACTGTATTCCTAAGGGAAAACTTGTGCCCTGACTTGGTGGATCCACCTTAAACTCTCTAAATTCTTCCTTGGATAATCTTCCCAGTTCATATCTAAGTGCACACATAACTATGTGTGAATCTGAGGTAAATACATTGCATCCCTAATTTAGTTCAGTCCACATTGTTTGGGCTCTTCAAGCATAGACAGGATCTTTAACAATTGAAATACTGAACCTATACAAATGTGTATGTTTAATAAGATGTAGGCTTCATGGGTCAAGTATTTTATAAATGTTATTCACTTTTGCTGAAACATGTGTAATGATAACCTCCCAGATGAAACAATGAGGGATAAAAGAATTGAATAATTTAAAAGGGCAAGTGGAGTTTAGGTTCATTGACTCTAATGATTGTTCTCCACTAAGTTAATGAAACATTCTCTGCCCAGCTCCTGAAGTTCATGCCTTCAAAACAAATCTGAATGCCCCACCCTGACCCAGCTTTCATCCTGAGGGACTGTCCCAAGGACCAGAAGAGAAGATGGATCCAAACTGGCCATGCCGTGCGACAGCTTCAGCATTCTGTGGCTTCTCCATTTGTAAACAACAACAACAACAACCCGCGTAAGGGTTACTTTGTTCTTTCTGAGGGATTTGGGGAGAGCAAAGCAAGCTCAGCTGGC
>NW_022900913.1:8881579-8891723 GCF_012274545.1 Fukomys damarensis
AATATTACACCATGTGAACCTTATTTATACTTTCAGTTTCTCACCCATCTACTTTTTACACTGGACCTGCACTGTGTGACTTCTGGCTCATTCACCAAGTCCAAACAGCCAGGAAAGATAGACATCTATAATCTTCCAGAATCTATATACATATAATTTATATATTACTTCCTCATTTTCTCTCTATTAATCAGTAACAACAATATATCAACATTGATAAAACTAATAATATTATTTATAAAGGTAGAGATGAGTTTTTAAAAAATGCTTGTTCTGTCTGTGGAAAAGTAATATATATACATATAATTTATATATTACTTCCTCATTTTCTCTCTATTAATCAGTAACAACAATATATCAACATTGATAAAACTAATAATATTATTTATAAAGGTAGAGATGAGTTTTTAAAAAATGCTTGTTCTGTAACTGTGGAAAAGTGTTGAACATTTTGCTTGGCACATGTCCATTTGAATTTCATCACTAAATTCAACAATTATCTTAAATCTCTTGGCATAGCTCCATGTTCTTATTGAAAATAATGTATAACTAAAGTTTTTACAAAAGCCCAACAAATACCAATGAAATATATTTGATGGTATTACTAAAAATATCCAGTACAGCTTAATTTTTTTCTCTTTCACTTTATATCTTTCTATAACCATAGTCTACTTACTAGGGAGAACACAGTAAGAAGGTAAAAAAAGACAATAGTCAAAATTACCTAATTTTCTCTGTGAGATGAAAATATTTATGATTTAGGTGTAGAGTTGTTTTACTGTACAGTGCTAATTGTAAAAATAGTCTATTTCCTATCATCATGATGTTCTGTGTACTTTGAAGCTTTTGAGATGTATTTTTCTCTTTTCAGTATGTGTATAACAATCTGCCCGTTTTATATTTTATTTATAATCTCCCCCCACTTGACAGTGTGTGCGTATGATTCAGAACATACAATGAATTAAGATGGTAAAAATAATTTAGTAGTTTAATCACTGTGAAATAGAAGTTTTTACATTGTATTATATTGAAAAAGAATTATCAATTAAAATAAATTGTACTCCTAGGAAGCACACTCTATTCTTTTAATATTAGCATGTTTCTTTCTTCAGTAAGTTTTAGTCTTGTCACTGAATATTAATGACTATGAGACTGGAAAGTCCCCATATGATTTAGAGGAACAAATGCTTGCTACACATAAATATTTATTTAAGGATTCATTTGAAAAACAGTTTATCATCATACCCTACAAGAATGCATTGCTTGAACAAATGAAAAATAGTGAGCACTAATGCATGCATCTTATCTATGGATAATGTACAATTTAAATCATTTTTTTAAAAAAAGATATTTGATGATAAATAGAATATTATTGAAACCCCTGGAAATCTTCAGATTTAATATATAATCACAAAAATCTAGACAATACTTGCTCATAGACAGATTACTTATATTTGTATTAGCAAATATAAAACATTTTGCAAGACAAGAAACTATTTCACCATGATTCCTAGCTCTTAAAACAGTAGTATTTAAACTCACCATAAAACAGAGACTCAATACCACGATTAGGAAATATTGAATTCAGGTGGACAAGGGGGAGAAGCATAAAAATTTACTTGGTACTTAAAGGCCTTGCTTAAATAGGAAGTGTTTTAAAAAATTTCCAAATAAGGGAATAAAATACAGAGCGTATCTCTGATGTTTGTTTGTTTATTTGTTTGTTGCAGTGCTGAAGATTGAACCAGGGCCTTTCTACTAAACTACCTTCCCAGCCTTCTTCTAATTTCGTTTTTTATTTTGTGACGGGATCTCCCTAAGTTCTCTAGTAAGGCTTGAATTTGTGATCCTTCTTCTTCAGCCTCCCTAAGTGTTGGGATTACAGATGTGTGCAGTGTTCCTGGCTCCCGCTTGATTTTTAAAATTTAATTTAATTAAAAATCTAATAGTTTTTTAACAGATTTTGGTTCATCCATCATGTAGCCACCCTCTTGGTTATTTTATTCATGTAAAATATTGTTATGGTGTTAGTAAAACGTATTCATTCATTTCTACCTGTTTATTAATGTACTACGGGGCATTGGCTTGTGCACTTTTTCAGCTTGAGCAGTCTGCATTGTGCAAACTGGAGCTCCGGAAAAGCTTACAGTGTGATGGATCCAGTTTTAGACTGAAGGCCTCAGAACCAGAGGACTTGGGAGACTAAACCTCAGTCAGAGTCAGGAGAAGATCGACTCCACAGTTTAAAAGCAGGCATAAAAAGGGCTACTGTATCTTTCCTTCTCTGCTGTTTTGAAGTCCTCAAAGGATGGCTTTATGTCCTCCCACAGTAGAAGAACAAAGCATTTCACTGAATTCGCCAATTCAACTGATACTGTCATCTGAAACACCCTCAGAGATGCAGTCAGAAACAGTGACCGGATGGGCCGCCCACGGCCCCACTCCAGTGACCCACGAATCAGCCACCACAGTTGCCTTCATATCCAAATTCCTTGAAGCCATTCATTCATGAGAAGTCAGTTTATTCTGTTTAAATGTTTACCCCAATTCACTTTAGTGGAATGGACTTCTCTGACAAGTCTCTAAAATATCAGCCCACTACTTACCCTGCTTTATTATTGTTTTTTTTTTAAATGAAGCACTAAAAAATGTAATCATCTTGCACATTATGTATGAACTTGTATACGTGGTCATTCTGTGCCTCCCAACACTGGAATATGAGCTCCTGCCCAGGAAGGCTTTTGTTGTTTCTGTGCTATGGCTGCATCCTCAGGACATGGTTTGGGGAATCAATAAATATTGGCTTAATGAATCACACACATTTGTGGTTGAAAGAAGGGAAATAATTATTTTCTCTCTCAGTCCATAAGCTTCCTTCTACCTGGGTCCCAAGTAGAATTCAATATTTCACCAGCCATTATTTGGGGGGTGCTTTTTCCAAGCTAAATCTCACCTCCGCTGTGAGTCGACTGAATTTTTCTCTGCTACTCAGTGAAGCTGCCTTCCATCTCTTCCTTCACCTCTACAGATCTCTGGAAGAACCTCTCCGTATCAGGCCTTGGAACTCACACCAGTGTCTCCTCTCTCCCCGTGTATCCTCTCATTCTCCTCCTACACTCAAGGCTTAAAGTTTTTGGGGCCTCTGGGTTTATACTTTCTCCACCAAGGTAAACAAATACAAATTGTGCCTTACTTTGGTATAGCACTTCAAACTTTCAAAGTTACTTTATTATTATTATCATTGTTAGTATTTAATTAAAAGAATATATGTAATTAACCAGGAAAAGATGGCTATTCACAATAACGATTTACTCTTGCAATCATCTTTGGAAGAAAAAATCATCTATTTTGTGACCCTAACAGAAAAGTCACGCTTTTTTACTGTATTCCTAAGGGAAAACTTGTGCCCTGACTTGGTGGATCCACCTTAAACTCTCTAAATTCTTCCTTGGATAATCTTCCCAGTTCATATCTAAGTGCACACATAACTATGTGTGAATCTGAGGTAAATACATTGCATCCCTAATTTAGTTCAGTCCACATTGTTTGGGCTCTTCAAGCATAGACAGGATCTTTAACAATTGAAATACTGAACCTATACAAATGTGTATGTTTAATAAGATGTAGGCTTCATGGGTCAAGTATTTTATAAATGTTATTCACTTTTGCTGAAACATGTGTAATGATAACCTCCCAGATGAAACAATGAGGGATAAAAGAATTGAATAATTTAAAAGGGCAAGTGGAGTTTAGGTTCATTGACTCTAATGATTGTTCTCCACTAAGTTAATGAAACATTCTCTGCCCAGCTCCTGAAGTTCATGCCTTCAAAACAAATCTGAATGCCCCACCCTGACCCAGCTTTCATCCTGAGGGACTGTCCCAAGGACCAGAAGAGAAGATGGATCCAAACTGGCCATGCCGTGCGACAGCTTCAGCATTCTGTGGCTTCTCCATTTGTAAACAACAACAACAACAACCCGCGTAAGGGTTACTTTGTTCTTTCTGAGGGATTTGGGGAGAGCAAAGCAAGCTCAGCTGGCTTTTTTTTTTTTTTTTTTTTTTGTGAACACTGACTTCATTCATCTGCCTTGGTTCCAAATGGATGAATTCCACCATGCGGGCTCAAATGGAAGTTGTGACAAATCGGAGTCAAACTAAAGAACATGAGAACTTCAAATTGAGTTAGTGAGGAAAGGAAAAGCACTCGTTTGGAGTACTTGCCATCTGGGTTTAAATTTTCATCAAAAATTTTTTTTTTTTTTTTTGGTCTTGGCAAAATGCAGGTTGTATCATAGGAAGAAAGTTTGGCTGAACAGTGATTTGAATGCAGCTGGGGAAATGTGTCCATAAGTAGGAGCACTGTGTTCCTCCTCCGTATACATACATTTGGGCTTCAGGCAGTAAAATCGTATCACTTAAAAGTGTCACTGGGACATTCATAATAGCAGCAAATATTTTAAATAGCTGAATATTTAAAACTAAGGGCAGCCATGAAGACTTCGTACTATAAATTTGATTGAGATGAAAGAAGTCTATGAATGATTTTGCTTGACCTACAGACTGATAGGTATTCATCACTGTTGTGATGTAAATATGAACTAATCTCTCGAGATGCATTGAGGGTTTCATTCCCGAAGTACCAATATTCAGATCTGGGGCTCATGGGGGTGATTGGATCACGACGGCAATAATCTTGTCAATGGGTCAAATTCACTGTTGTGCTCACGACAGAATGGGTGATAAGGAGGTGGAGCCCAGCTGGAGGAAGTAGGTCATTGGGATGCACTTTGAAGGGTCTGTGTTGTTCTTGGACCACAATGAATATATTCATTATATACCACAAATATAGACTAGCAAAAAGTAGCAATAAAAAAGTACGGATGAAAACTATATCTCAACACACACACACACACACACACACACACTATTCAGCCTACAAACAGAAGGAAACCATGCTGTTGTGACTCTATGGAGAAACCTCAAGGACATTGTTTTAAGTGAAATAAGCTAAGCACAGAAAGAATAATATTGGAATATATCACACATATCTATGTTATGATTTTTATCTAGAAGGTCCTACCTGTGTTGAGAGTAGCTATTCTGGAAGCGCACTGGGTCATGGAGGGTGCTGTACTCATCAGTGGATTGATTCATTAATGAGTTTTTAACTAAATGTGCTCTTAGGAGTTGGGGCCTGGTTGCAAGTGTTGTGTCCTTTGGGCTGTGCCTTTGGAGAGTCTATCTACCTTCCTGGCCCTTCTGTCTCTCTCTGCTTCCTGGATGCCATGAAGAAAGCAGCTATTTTTGTGCCAGGCCCTTCCACTATGCTATTTCTGCCTTCGGCCACTTAGCCATGGACTGAAACCCCCAAATTAGACCTCTCTGGCTTTAAGTTGTAGGTGCTGGCTCTTTTGTCCCAGGAATGACAAAAATGACTAATACAATGTGGAATTTTAAGATGTCAAATTCAGTGCCACAGTTTGTAATAACGAAAACTTGAAACAGCCCAATTGCCCATCAACTGGAGACTGGATAAAGAAGATGTGTGTGTGTGTGTGTTTTAATGGAGTACTACTCAGCCATAAAGAATGAGAAACTAGAGATATTTATAGCTAAGTGGATTCACATTGAGGCCATACTCTTAAGTGAAATTAATAAGACACGTGCAAATAGCAAATAGTTTCTCTGGTGTGAAAAACTGAAAGTGTAAATAAGGATTAAAATGTATAATTGATATTGTTCAATAGGAAGAAAAGATCTAAAAGAGTAGGGGAAATGGGAGGAGTAGGGGAAAGGTAAAAAGAGAAAAGAAAAAGTATGAGAAAAAGAAAAACATGGAAACAAAGTCTTTGTAAACAGGCAAGGGTGGAGGCAGTGAAGGGAGGGCTGGGGCATGGAGAAAAATAAGAACCGAGGTAAGTCATGTAAAGGTACAAGATCCCAGTGATGAATGTAGCTGTACTGTGTACCTAAAATGCACCAATAGACTTAATAAAAAGAAGAAGTCAAATTTATGCCAATCAAGAGTAGAATGATGGCAACCAAGGGGTCAGAGGAAGGGCAAATGGGGAGGGAATTGCCTGAGTGCAAAGCTTTTGGCATGTAGGTTGCAGAAGTTCCAAAGAACTAATATACAGCTTGTGGAGTAAAAGTAACGATATTGTGCATATACCTAAAATTTCCTAAGAAAAAATTTCCTTAAATGTTCTCACCAGAAACAAAAAATGACAACTATGCGAATTGATTTATGTATTAATTAGATTGATTATAGTAATCGCTTCACAATGTGTATTTATATCAAAGTATCACATTCTATATTTATGTATATCTATGCAATTTTTATTACAAATAAAACTTTAAAAATAAATTGAATGTGTTTTGGCTGTGGTCCTTTGTGACCTTATAAAAACCATCTATTGGAAAGTGAATGTGGCTGGTTCATGTATTCCCCTTATTGGCCTTGGGGGAATGAGTGATGTTTTAGAGATAGGTCTTGATATAGAGGCTATGCAATAATATGCAACTCTAATATATACAATAATATGTAAGCAGAGACTATTACAGTTTATTCTAGAAATTTAGACTTGAAAATACCATAGTTGTAGCTAAGACACAGCATGTGTGTTATTTAGATAAACAAAATTCACATTGACAGGACTCTAATGGACACTTGCTATTCAAATCTGCAGCAAGAGGATTGTGAGTCCCAGTTCCACAGAAATTTAGGTGAAACACAATCTACAGACTTGGTGTTTGCTCGTCGTAGCCAGGTCTCTGCAGAGAATCATCTGAATAAGCTCTGTGTCACAGCGCGGTAACGAGATGACGATGAACACAGCTTCTATACAGCGGGGGAAATGACCTAGTGACTGAAAGCAATATGCAAAGCCAGAGAAACATCAATTCTGGAAGGAAAGGGGGGTCCAATATATATGGGTGGTGTAGGAGGAGTAAAATTGCATGCAATCTTCATTTGGTGCTCTGTGAATATTAGATAAGTTATGTATCTTTTGTGGTACTGGCACAGCCAACTTGTGTAGGGGACTTGACCCAAACATTCAGAGGACAGTCTTCGTGAATTTTTTGAGCATGTCTACAGTTTTAAATCACCTGGAGTTCCAGCAGGGCACCATAAAAACACCGAAGGACCACTGTTTTTCAAGAAAATATAGTTTCATTCAAAGAAATACTATGCAGTTATTAATAAGGCTGTGGTAGAACCTATTTATTTTATAATGATAAAAAGAAGAAGCAAGATAAATCATATACAGGTACAAATTCCTTATGATGAATTTTATCACTATGTATATCTAAAATGTACCAATAAAAAAGAAAAACGATCCATGTACTAAAAATATTATAATAATGAAAGCTCATGGAAGATCTATATAAAGGATTACTATACAAAAAGTCAGACATGAATGAATCTAATGTGTGGTTAGCTTTGTTTCATTGTACATTGTACACGCACATAAAACATCAGAAGGTATGTGCTGTCCGCGGTGTCATCACTGAGTTCTGAGATCACATATTACTTTACTTTGGTTTCATAATGAGGGTTACTATTTACACACTATGAAAAATAGCAGCAGCAGTAGGAACAACAACAACAAAAGTATCCGCTCTGTTTCAGGATTTCATATTCTGGTCTAGGTTGTTTCACACGGGGAGCAGCCATCACTCTCTACCAGGGAAATGCTATTAGTGTCAGCAGCCAAGCGAGTCCTAATGCATCTATTTCAAACTAATGCGTGGAAACAGCAGCCTGCTCCCCGTGCTTCTTTCTGCTTCAGTTATGTTCTCCAAGCCTGGCACAGCTCGTGGTCCCTTCACCCCTTCCCATCCTCACATACAGTCACCCACACCAGTCTCCGATGCTAAATAATCTTCAGGTGCCACCACACACGAGCGACTCTGAGGAGCGGCAACAATTAGGCAGGATTTTCCAGTTTCTGCCACGATCACACAGCAGTGGTCTAGGACAGGCACCTCTGGTTGTGTTATGCAGGCCTTGGCATGTGAAGGAAGAACCCTGCCTTTTAAGCAACAGTGAAGGCGATGAGATACAGTAGGAAATATCTTATTTCTCTTATAAGAAAGCAAGTGAAATTAAGAAGTCAAGGTAGGACGGAATAAAAGTGAGAATCCCTGTAGGCTAACAACTAATGTAAATGCAGAGATAATGCTTTTATTTTCTTCATTGTTTTAATTAAATTCACCTGATCTTTATCCACTATGGACTGAACATTTGCCTTTTAAACTAGGGTAAAACTCCTAAGTTGAGAAGGAAGCATTTGTTCTTATAAAACATTAAATTAGTCTTTTGCATTTTTTTAGTGTGTAATATTTTCTTGTGAAAAGTAACATATCATCGTTTTTCAAGATTCGAATGCAGTTTAACTGATGTGTTAGGAATCTGTTTCTGAGAAGACAATGTATTTTTGGTCTGATTCTATGCTTACATAAATCGTCATTTTCTTTAATTTGTATTAACAGAGTCGTTTCTGAAAACAAATTTTCTCAATTAGGTCGTGGTGGCTTTGGAAGTAGCTTGATGATCTTATCTGAGATTTTTAGTGAAAGCCATGGAGAAGGTTCCCACATTGGGAAATAAATAGAGAGTACCTCTGTCCAATGCAGTTATGTGGTCCTCTGTCCTGCGTGTCTGCCCCAGAACTGAACTAAATTTAGGGTTATGAGTCATACTCTTTTACTTTAAAGTATGCCATGCAACTTCTTTTCTTACTTATAATGAATTTGTGTATTCTTCATTTGGATTTTACTTTCACATTCATTTCATTAAAATATTAGCTAATTAAATAATGTAGATGACAGTATAGCAGATAATTCCAATATAACAGTGGCTGCCATTTAATATATATTTGTAAGTACCTCTCATTTTATCTGTGTCTATTTCATAGATAAATCAAATGAGATGGGTTACATTAACTCAGACAGTTTTGCAGAGTTCAAGGAGACCCGAAGCTACAGTTCGGATCATTCTTATTTTGAGCCTGTTCGTCCTCTTACAAACTTTTTGGAGTTTATACCAAATTAAAACTTTTCATCTGCATAATGTTCTTAGAATATAAACATTTCATAATAACTGAACTCAAGCTAAGCGAAAAGTAGAAAGTAGAATAGTAAGTTTTACTGGAAATTCAAAAAAATTTAAACACTTGAAATATGTATGTTTCCCATTTATCCGCCACAGGGGAACCATTCTCTTTTATTCAGGTGATAATGAAAACAACATCCTTAACTTCTAACAAATGAATCATACACACACACACACACACACACATACACATACACACTATGATTTGATGTACTAGGTATATATCACTATTAACAAACTAGCAATGGTCAAGAGAGATGATGGAAATAATAATTTCTTATTTATTTTGCTTATGAATATTCAATGTTGTGAAAGCTTGGTAGGAATGGGTCATGGTGGTTCTAGGGGGCAGAAAGGAGCCATTTCCCAGAGGGTTCAATTCACCATGATCTAGGACAATCAGGTATGGGCTGGAGGGTGCCGCTGTGTCCAGCTCCTTCGCATTAGCAGCTCTGTGAGCCACCTGGACTTCTTCAAAGCTTAGTGGCTTGGTTTCAAGTTCATACATCCCAAGAATGCCAGGAAGAGGTGGTGTGAAACATTCTCAGAAGCCACGCGGCGTGACTCTTGTTGGGCTTGTTCTTGTCATTAGAAGACCACCCAGATTCAAAGTTGGGCAGTGACATAGATTTCACTGCTCAGTGTGATGAGTATCAAAGTCACCTTGCAGAAGGAGTAACCACAACAGTACTGTGGTATTACACATATGGAAGATACTTTCCACAACTAGCTTTGAAGATTGTCTTTATTAAGAGAGATAATGAAGTGCTCAGTATTTACCAGGCATCAGTAAGCCATTTGGACAGCAGGACGGATATGCAAGTCCAATTAAGTAAGTGCTTTGGTACCCATTCAACGGAGGTTTAAGGAAGGCAATGAAAGCACCATTTAATATTGACAGTCTAGGATTGACTTTATGTTCAACTGGAATATTCTGTTGCAAAATAAAGTTCTCCCTGGGTACACATCTAGGAGTCTCTCTCTCTCTCTCTCTCTCTCTCTCTCTCTCTCTCTCAGAGAGAG